>NC_139924.1:14192717-14397717 GCF_963514095.1 Eutrigla gurnardus
CAAAGATCTGACAAGATTGACAAGAGGACACTGGAGAGAGTTCAGGTTAGTTTAACCAGTTAGATTTAAGATGAACATATTAGATCTTAAACAATTATTTGATTAATTGAGTGATCAACAAAAGTAAAAATGTCAGGAATCCACCATCTTAAAAATGTAATAAGATTTAACACATTTTATTTCTTCTATGAAGGGAAACTTCACATATTTTGGTTCTTAACTGCTCGTCAGATAAAACAAGCAATTTGAAGTTGTCACCTTGGACTAATTTTTCACAATTTTCAGAAATATTTTTACTATTTTTTAATGATCTGATTAACAGTTTAGTCTGGACAAATGCCCATCACAAGTTTCCAAATGTCTTGTTTTGTCAGCCCTACAATCCAAAACCAAAGTTATAATTTAATTGTGTATTATATAAAGAGAGAGAGGCAGCAAATCTCACATTTAAGAAGCAGCAAACGATTGGCCTTTTACACAGTTAAGTGGTAATCACTTAATTGTGTTGATCAGCTAATCAATTAATCAACAGATACAGTTTTTGAATAAAATCCTTACGTTTGATGTACAGGTGTCCCATGACCTCAGCGTTGCCATAGCTGTTCCACACCTCACAGACGTACGTCCCGGCGTCACTGGGCTGAGTGCTCTCGATCAGCAGCCCCGTGGTGGTCTGCCGGAAGCGATTGTCGGGCTCCAGAGGGCTGTTGTCCTTCAGCCAGCGGTATTTGGGCGTTGGGTAGCCTGAAGCCTTACAGGGCAGCTCCACCCGATGATTAATCATCACCTCTCGGTGGTCAAAGCCATCCAAGATGCCTGGCTCAGCATTGGTGGGGTCTGGAAGGAGAATTTAGTGTTAATTAGTGGTGAGAGTTACCAGGCGCTCGACAGTGTAATCTAATATTGATTCTCAGGGTCACGATTCAGTTCTATATACTGTATATTTTGTTGTGTAAGGGAGAGGAGAAAGAAACACTGGGTTCCTAAAATATTCCCCTACAATCAAATCAGGAGTGGCACCCTGGATTTATCCATCTACATGCTAAATTACCCTAATTCATCAAACTATGCGACAATATAAGACTGAACCTACATCCTAGTATAGAAGGTCTGCATAGAGGTTGTCTGATATCTCCATGTATATTTGTCCCGTATGAATGGTTTTGGCGATGAAACTGATTCCAGCTTGAATGCGAGACTGACCTGACACAATGAGACGCGCGCTGTTGCTCTGACGAGTCTCGCCGGTGTAGCGGTGGCGTGTGGTGCAGCGATAGTTATTCAGCCCATCCTCAGGCAGGACGTCCAGAATATACAAGGCTCCTGTGGATGTGATGAGATATCTTTGTCCTGGAGAGGATACAAAGAGAGCGAGTGGAAACACATGAAAGGCAGCAGCCTATGGAGGATGCACAGCAAATCTGTAGAAGTTTGAATCTCACAGAGAAGTGATTCTTTATTTCTACATGAGATGAGAGATTTTAATGCAAAATGAAAAAAGACAATAACTACAAGAGATTTGGTGAAACTTCTATAGCTAAACAAAACAATATTTGAACAAATACTGTAAATGATTGGATGATGAAACACAAAACTAACAAATTGTACTGAAATCAGATCTGCACATGAAATCTTTGCCCCGGAACAGCTTTGACTTCTGCCGTCGCTGTAACCTCGCTGACTCCAAATGTCTGGTCGACAGAGCCAATCCCTCTTCGGCTGTCACAGCCAGTTCAGTATGTAGCGTAATATTATGTTAATTCTACAGATCAAACCAGGCTGAGTGGGGTTGTCAACATCCATAAAGAAAGAAACCTTCCACTCCACCATCACATGAATGCCCACATTCCCACGGGAGCAGATTGATGTCAAAACTGATTGAAAAAGCAATTTACAGGAGATTGTCTTCACTGCTTGGTGGTGGGCATGCTCAGACAGACGCAGCTCAGGGAGCGTTTAAGGACCAGGGAGACTCGGCTAGATCAGCTGATGTTGACGGGGTCCAGAGGAACACAGCGTGCGGTGACCTCACGGGTTAAAAGAAAGGACGAACATGCCAAAAGGAGCATATATCTAAATATTGTGCATTTTTACCTACTGACTGTTTGTTAAGACAAAATGTACAGCTTTGCTAGCTTTAAATGACCTGCTCACTGAGCTAATAAGAGATAAATAAAAAAGGAAGACTCAGACATTATTGTGAGAACTTGGCATTATGACATTAACAGGGAAACTTAGACAAAAGCAGATTAATGCTTTGTGTTCACTGTGATGGATTATTAATGTCTGTGGAAGATGTTTTCCATAAGGCAGCAGCAAACAGGTCGCTGTAATCTTACGGCTTGGACTGTGTATACCTGCACAAAGATTATGGAAAACAACGACGATACACGTCTCCAACGCTGGCATAGTCGTGGGTGACTCTGATTAAGGTTACATGTTTGACTGCTTAGATTAGCAGAAATTCTCTCTGCATATTTTGATTGCGCCCCATGTCTGAAGGCAGTCGTATCAGCGATTTATCCAAAAGTAGAACGAGCTGGGGCTGTGTGGGAGCAGCTGAAGCAGATTAGCAGTGGGTAATTCATTTAAGTTGAACAAGGCGGGATATGGGCTTTTTCTTGTGGCGTTTCCCTCTAAAATAGACTGTTCACATGGTAGATGTGTGCTTTTGGTTCATGATGTTAAAAAAAGGTGGTTGTGCCGGACAAAAAGCAAAAAATCCACACAGTTCCGCTTATTTATCTTATAATGTCATTGTTGTGCTTTTTGTCAAAATGGCCTCTCAAATAGACATTTCAAGATCCTAAAAATTGCATGGACAAGCCGGTGCAGAGGGTTGCCTTTTCTGTGTGTGTTTACAAATGAGATGCCCCCTCCCTGAGGTCACATCATCCCCTATAGATCAGAGAGAAAACAACTGTTTCCTACATTTCCTGTCGAGTTACCAGACGGTCATAACAAGTATGAATGGCAAAGAAGCGAAAAGTTAGATTTCAACATCAAACCGCTAAAGGTTTTAATGTTCCACTTGAGACTGATATATATATCAAAGAAACAAAGCATGCTTAATATGCTTTCGTTTAATATGCATTTTGGGTGTTTATACATGCAAAGGGAAAATCAACCTTGTGGGGTTAAGCAAACAAGGGGAATCAAGAGGGAGGCGGGAGAAGAAGAAAAAAATTGCACAGCTATTGTAAGCGTTGACCTACATAGAACCGACAACAGATTCCACGGATTTGATGTCCTGAAGGGGTTCCGCTGGTTTACATACAGGGCTGTTAGATGGGCAACCAGCAAGTGGAATCTTTAAAGAGACGGAGGGAGGGTGTGACTGTGTGTACATCTATGTGTGTGTGTGTGTGTGTGTGCCGATGCCGGCAGCCATGCATGCGTGCCAGTGTGCGAGACGATTGGTGGGAGGAAATCTTCTCAGAGGTTTTGGGGGCCAGATGCATAAAAAAAAAGAAAAGAAAAAGAAACATTTCTGTTTATGATCATCGCCTTTGCTCTTTTTTCACCGTCTCTGTACGTATTTGTACAGAGGAGAGGAGAGATCATTTTTCCATTTAATTTATTTTTCTTTGTATGGCTTTGCTTTTCAGATTTTTTTATTTTTTATTAATGCTTCTTATGTTGTTGGTACTGATCACACGTGGCTGTGATCAGTAACACAAAGGCAAGGAGAAGAAATATCTTACTGATAAAACACCCTGAAAAACATATATTACCAAGCAGCAGCAAAAACAAAATTCAGACATCTCCTCCAAAGCTGTCCACACACACACACACACACACACACACACACACACACACACACACACACACACACACACACACACACACACACACACACACACACACACACCCTCTTTCCCTTTTTTCTCTCCTCCCTTCTCCATTTTGATTCTGTACTGGTCCTCTGAAATCTCACTGTGGAATCCATCTTGAGTGAGACAAAATGGTATTTCACTCCAGCCGCTGTGAGCTGCTGCAATTTTCTCTTCAAGCACCTCTATGCTCTTGCAACGCCTTTTAAGACGTCAGAGCTCAGTTATTGTGTTATGACAGGATGAAGTGCAGGCGGTGGGGAGGGGATTCAAAACGAGGGCTATTGTATTGAATCGGATTTGATTGTATTCCTTCAGCGAGACCCGTTCCCTTTAATTCCTCTGCTTTTGTCTTAAACTCACTCACTGCTTCAGCATTTCGGAGTCATTCCCGTCCACGATGCCAACATCACGTAAGAAATTAAGATGTAAGAATGGTGAACGTGCAGTGTATAAACTGCTTTGGGTCCATTAAGGCAATAATTGAGGCCTCGGTTCCCAAATGCCTTCAAACATCAACTGGGCAGAGATTCCAGTGTTATTGTCAGAAAAGTGGAGCCCTTCCCTCCATTCATTCACAGGCACTGCTACTGTAAAGTGAAAAAGTGATCCACTCCACCACACACACTTTATCTAATCATCCCCACTTTGCCAGAGACAGAATCTAATAGGAACAGCAGGCTCTCACTCTCGGCAGGCTAAATAAGCCCGATGTAAAGATGAGCTAGTGTCACAGCAGCCTCGCTGCTAGCAGACGCTCGGAACTCGCTGTGATTTAAACCAGAGCCAAGCTGGCCACGTCGGAGCCGGCAATCTGCACTTGACTGAATCAGTTACAGACTGCCAAGGTGTTGATTTCAATCATTCATGCTAAATGAACATCTGCAGACAAATATAGTTGCAGGAGGCTCGTATTTGTGGCATATTACAATAATAAATCTATTTTTCAGCCTCTGGAGTTACCTGAAAAACAACGGTGCTGATCTGCTGGAGGGTATGATGTTAGTTATGTATCTCATAGACACACATGTCCACAGCTGCCACATAGAAGCACCAGGTGACCATAGTTCTGCTCTCGATTTAAACCATTTCGTCGGCTGGAACCGGAGGGCCACAGGTTAAAGGACCTGGAACGCAAAAATGTCCGATTGGGCAACGCTTCATCTGCCGTCGAGCACATTCAACACTGAACGGGTGAGGGAGGATTCTGATTCAGCTCACAGATGGGAATGGTGGAAAGGGCAGTGAGGAGCCCAGGATGCCACTGCACAGATGTCTGCCACTGCCATCTCTCAGCGGAGGGCCGTGGGTACGGATACAGCTCTCATGCAGTGTGCTTGGATGCTGCACCGTGGGTTACTGTGGTGGCGTCACACAGCCGGTGAGACAGACGCTGTTTTGACAGTTTAAAAAAAACAGAGCCTGACACCAGGCATGCTGGGATATCACCACCAACATGCTCCGAAGGATGGGAGGTGGTTGATCATTTACTTATGCCGTTTTAAACAAAGATTTGTTTGTTTGAGACGTAAAAATACCCCGTGGGACCTTAAGCAAAAGAGGAAAAAATGGGAGTAGAACTATGGCCGCAGCACAGCAGCACAGATAAAGCTTTTCATGTTTAACATCTTCGTAAATCTTTAATTTGATTGAATTATACTTCAAACACAGACCATACTCTATCCGTGCTTATTTTCTGTTCATGTATAGGCAACACAGATATTACAGTAATTATACCACACAGTTTGAATGCAAGAGATTGAAAATGTTGAGTTCAGAGAGTAGTCTCTGGTATGAAGGCTGAGTCGGTGAGTCAGAGTTCTTGCTGTTTAAAGAGGAAGGTGGGACTGGCTCTCCGTACACTGTGAGTCACAGTGAAGAGGGACCCAGTTCTAGTCGGGTCAGCAGAGACACAAAGATGATAAATGGGCTTATGAACGTTCTAGGTCTGTGTGGTAACTTCTCTGGCCCACTTTAACTCTCTTGAGTCACTTCAGACATTAAACTAAAATTAAAAACAGATAGCTGTCTGTTATGGGCTTACTGCACACCGTATCTGTTGAAAATTGCACCCCCTGTCCAATTGTTTTTTTTATAGCTCCAATATTACTTAAAACTGCCTGCTATTGGTGTGCTGTTAACCTGGATACGGAGCATTTTAATTCTGCAGTGGTGGGTCCTCAAAGAACAATACTACCATTTACTGTTTTTATCGTTGCAGAGCTGGAGATGTGACAACTACAAAAACATTAGGAAGCAAACAGTGACTCTGTGGCGGTAATGTCTGAGATCAGACTCATTTCTGCCTGCTCAGAGTTGGGGGTACGTTGCAGCGCGAGGACACGGGGGGCAAGACATCGGATCACAGCTTTAATCTGAGCTGATTGAGGTCAGATCGCAGGACTGACCTCTCCACTGCAGAGCTCCTCAGGGCTGCATGCACGGAAACTGAAATGGGTATTATCACTATTCTGCAACCACACCATGAAATACCTATTTGTAATCTGACTGGCTTTTTAGAATACCATATATAATCAATAACCACACACACAATGCCCCTTATGCACAGTGTATATCACACTGATCTGAAGCGTCGTACTGAGCTACTGCACATATGCAGACCATCACGTGTATATATTTGATGTTTTTTATTTTGCTGACATGAAAAGGCAACTTTTTGACAGTTATAGGTTTTGCTGGTTGCTCATCTGTGTCACAGTTTATGTGTTTATGTTTAATTCCTACACCCTCATCCAACCCAATTTCACAAAGCCAATACAGATATTTCCTTAAAAAATTTTCATAAACGTTCATTTAAGGCAGTTAACACAATATTGCAACCACTGTTGTTTACAAAGTACATGTCTTCCTTGGATATGTTTCCAAAACTATGATTGCACCGTGCTAGCCTTCGGTTATGTGTATGTATTTATATGTACGGGATCATTCTTAGTCACCGCACTGGGCAACTTGTCGAGGCGTAATCTGAGCAGCTCTAAAAAGTCAAATTAGGTCATTTGTTGGTGCAGAGTGAATTTATTTTGTAGGAAAAAGGAGCAACAAAGCCGATCTTTTGTAAACAGTCTGGAAGTTAAAACAATATGGATTTTCAACAATGCTGTAAAGTAGGTAGTTTGCCATGTTTAGACTTTCAAGATGATTCTTATAACTTAGTGGAGAAAACAATGAAAATGGATTTAGCATGAACGTCTAAAATGTGCTGTGGATTCGTCTTGAGGCAAAAAAATCAATCCTAGGTTATATAGTTTATGAGTTCACAGTTAAAATATAACGTTATTTTTATAGTGTCATCATCTGACCAATCAGTGTGACTCAAACATCACTACAAATAGTTTCTGCCATGACACAGAATGAACAGGTTGAACATTATGGTCGGACCATAACAACATTGCATGACCTTAAACGTAATACTATTAAAACCAGGTAAACATTAGAAAGCCTTCAGCACTTGTAAAAATCACCTATAAAAATCTCTTTCTCTCAATGCACCTGCTGTGTGAATAGATTTGAGGAATATAAGTAAATGACAGAGCTGCCATTGAAGCCCCGGTGAAGAAGGCATCCTTGGTTCAGTGAAGGTTTTGGCATCAGAGACTCTCTGTCTCTTATTCAGCCTCAACAACCTCTGTGTTCTTGTTTGGCTCATTCTACTTCCCCTCCGATGCCTTGCTCTCTCTCTGTCTCTCTCTCTCCCCCGTCTCTCCCTCTGTGTCCTGAATGTAAAACAGTGGGTGGCTGTGTCAGAACACTGCAATGAAATCCTGCAGTCTCAACGCCCACGTTGACTAAACACCTCACTTCACTCCAGACGTTGACCCCGAAGCTATATTTTACCTTTATTAAAAATTACACTAAAATATGTTACAATATTGAAATGACCCGGATTATCCTATAATACATTTATCGATTAATCGTTTTGAAGGGGAAAAAAACTGAAGAAAGCTGACAAATGAATCTTAGATCAATTAAAAATGAAAAAGAGTCATTATATCTGCCAAAATATCACAAGACAAAAAAAAGTATTTTATGAGTCATTGTTGATAAATGATGTGAGGAGTATAATCTGTGTTGTCACTGCTTTGCACCCCTGCTATATTTAAGGCCATGAGTCTGGATCCATCACTCAAACCTAATCTGTTGAAATAACACTCAAATGCCATGCAGTTATGTATTTAATGATATTATTTTAACGTCTAGGTATTTAAGAAACGGGTTTAGAAAGGCAGACAGAGTGAAATGCAGTGACCACCGGTGCTGTGCCATCGTTAAAAATGGGTTTTCATTCATCATAAATAATTTGTGTTTTGTAATCCATGCAAAAAAGGTCCAACTGGCATGAAATGAACAATTCATATTTAATAAACAACAGAACAAGTGAAAGATAAATAAAACATGTGACCCCATGGTATCCGCTTGTTCCTCTGGTCAGATTGCTACTGAATATTGAGGTGTACAGATTTAGTGGACACAAGGGCATGCAATCTTGTCAAATAAAGATTTATTATGATACTTTAAATGAATTGAATTGGCCATTTCTTTTCAGGGGTGTAAGAAAAATAGTGAGCCACTTGAGTATCCCAAAATACTGTTTTGTGATGCTGGATCATTTGATGAATACATGGTATCCATTTTCAATAAATATTTTACATGCAAAGATGTGTGGTAGGCAGAAGTTCAATTTGTGTTGTGTTTAAGACCTGACCACCAAATAGTAGTGTTGTGTGTTTTATATTTTACAGATAGAGGCAAATGTTATTGTCTTTGCTCAGATTGCATATAAAGTAATTAATGTTACATGAACAGTAATAAATGCAAATCCAGATCCCACTGTTCCGATTACATAAAAAAGTAATTTTTACTCAGATGAATGCATCTGTGATGCGTTCTTTATATTATGACAGTTTTGCTAAAATTAGATTTTAAAAAATGCAATTTATTGAATTGTAATCCCTGTATCATAATAATTATCATGTTGCCAGATTCTTGCCAATTCAGAGCCCTATTTCTGTTACATTTTATTACTTGTCTTTCTATTATATGTTACAAGATAAGTATTTATGGAACCTGTTACAGGAAATAAATGCACTATATTGCATTATAAGTAGTTTAATGTATTTTTGTGAATACTTCAGGAGCGAATGACTCAAAGACGCTAGCCTTGAGATGCATGTTGCCAATAACACCGTGCTCAACATGCGGTCCAAAGCTGTGAAACAACAGTACGCCACAACAGCGGCGGCAGAAGGAGGAACAACACCGAACCTGTGAGACGTTTAGGACGCAACGGGAGAGCACCCTCGTACAAGAGTGCATGGGGAGAGGTTTAATTTTACATTAATGCATGTATCACACACACACGCACGCACGCACGCACGCGCGCGCACGCACGCACACACACACACACACACACACACACACACACACACACACACACACACACACACACACACACACACACACACACACACACACACACACACACACACACACACACACAACTGCTGAAAAGGAGAATCTGGCCTCCAAGGTTAAAGAGTCTGGGGGTTGTTAATGTCTTTGATGAGGTTAGCAATCTGGTGATCTCTTCCTGAAGCCCGGAGCCATTAAACAGTACGTTGCTAAGCAGGTCTGCATTGAAGAATGTGAGGGCAGCATCATCACAACACCAACACGTTTAGTATGATTGTTCAGTCAGGCGGCTGGGGAGACATGATATTATCACTCACAGAGACAAAAAAAACACTGGTAGTTAAAACTAGGTAACTGTTAAGATGTATTTCAGTTAAAATGACTGGCATGTTTAACCAATTTCCATGTGTCCCCCCCCCCCCCCAATAAAAATGATTCACTGCTTCACAACCACCGTCACAAATGTACAAATGTCCCCCTTCTACGTACCGTGTCCATTAGGGAACTCAGCATTATTTGTCTCCAATTTAATGCCACGAGTGTTCACTAATTTCTTTGGGAGCAAAGATGCTGAAGGTCGTTGATCATTCATAGCACATGTTGAAAGACCTGGCGACTCAGGTTTAGCTGCGAGTTAGTTTAAGCTTAGTTTGTAGCTTGTTGAGCATGCAGTGGAACGTTGTGTAGGTCAGCAGATATTCTGCTATGCTCCTGTGTTTCTGACCGGTCACTTGCTGGAGCTCTGAAGAGCTTTTACCATTCGGCCTCAGTGCTTTGTCTCTTCTACACACGTTTTCACAGCCAAATGGGCAGCTATCTAATTATTTACTCAGCATTAATATATTACAGTCTACTGTAATTACAAAAAAAAAAAAATCTCCCAAACCCACAGCAGGAGAAACTGTTGTCAACTGTTGCGCCCCGTGTTTGACTCTTTGTCTGGAAAATTATACTCACAGATCGATAGTAAAATGAGTAATTAAATCTAGCCATCTATTTCAACCATACGGGAGAGAGAGGATGTTGGCTTTGGGCCGGTCGTTTGAGTGTGTGTGTGTGTGTGTGTGTGTGTGTGTCTGTGTGTGTGTTTGTGCGTGCGAGCAACATGTCTAGCACTCTGCCATCATAACCTAATTATTGCAGAAGCTTAACAACAGCAATTAGCACATTTCCATCAGACGACACTAATTTGTGAATTCCATTCCAGCACCATTCAGGACCAACGCATGAGAGAGAGAGACAGAGAGAGAGAGAGAGAGAGAGAGAGAGAGAGAGAGAGAGAGAGAGAGAGAGAGAGAGAGAGAGAGAGAGAGAGAGAGAGAGAGAGAGACTTAATTCACTGTTGAGCTACTGGCAATACTAAATCCATATCTATAGAGCTGTGAAAATTGCTTATGGTAATTGCAGTTATTGTAAAACTAGGCTGAAGCTTTAATGAAATTTGAAATTTTAATCTTAATTTGTTTTTTTTTTGTATCGTCCACATTTATTGACTTTTCCCTCGAGGGACCCCATGTTTCTTCTTCTGACATCCCAATAAAACACAACTCAGAGCCAGATAAATACAATTGTTACATCAAACAATGATTTCCGTTCACTCTGGGCCGAAGGAGAGTCCCACATTGGCAATATTCGTACCCCTAAGTGTATAGATTTCAAGCGTTATATATTCTGATGGTAAATCTGAAGGGAATGTATAATGACATACTATCATCTTATCTTCTATTTAGGGCAAATACTTTCATATTTTACACATCCAGTAGTTACGGAGGGATATTATCATTCATCTGAAGTCGTGTTCTTGTCCTGCTTGGGGAATATATGCTCTTTGGGTATTTCACTCAGCTTTTGGTATCCACCAACTAGCTGCTTATTGCTCCATTACATTATTGTCCTTTATGTCAGTCGTTGTGGACAAGTAGCATATAGAGGGTTACACCCTGAAAACAGAATTCTGCTGGAGCTGAAAACGAATCACTATAGGGTAGTGATTTGTTCGCCACAGCGAGAATATGTCATCTTAGTATTAAAATATCAGCTTTAAAGATCTACAGCAGAGACAACATTTGCCATTTTGTAATGACTTATTATTTTTTGCAGATATGTAAGCACATATCCAATCTTCCCTTCCACGGAGGTCACAGTTCCAACCCGACTCCTCCGGTCTACATGTCGAAGTTTCCTTGAGCAACATAACAAACTCAAAATTGCTCCCGAAGGCTGATCCATCGATGCGTGAATGACATGTAGTGTGCAGTGACTAACTGCAGGTCCGTTTGCCACATATTGAGAAAGTTTTAATGAGTGGCTTGAACATTCTTCAGTTATCCTTTATGACATCAACAGGATTTTTGAAGGCTTCTCTCTTGAGGATTGCAGCAGCACGAGCGCATCAGTCAAAAACATGTTAAAGGTGGAAGACTCCGACAGATTTTGTGCATACAACTGCCTGAGAATAACATTCTCCCTCCCTCCTTCCTCAGCCCCCTCATCTTCCCATCTCCCTGCCTGCCTCTATCCCCCCCTCCACACACACACACACCACCCGTACTGCCTACGCAGAGATGCATGTTGAGTGATAGGCCCGTGGATGAGTCTGGACAGTGCGTCTGAGGCCCTGGTTTTTAATAGGGATCTGTTCCCAGTAATTATGCTGACACAATTTGATCAGCACGGGGCTAAGTATCTTCATCTGAGGGAGATCGGGGGGAATTAACGCTGATGTAATAAGTACAATTTGTCACTATTAAGACGGAGGTGTTGACAGGCACTGGTGTTGTCAGGGCAACTGATGGCGCTCCCTTACTACAGTATGTATTCTGCTGCATCCAGCGAGCAGAGCCGTCAGGCCCCCTCAGTAATCGATTCCGTGGGTTGCTCTGCACAAGCTGAAGCACACGTACTGTGACGCAATGACACACATGCAGTACAATAAAGTACAACAATCGTGAACACAAACAAACCAGCAGCTATACTGTACATTAATGTCACGACGGAGAACTGCTGCCAACAGCTCCAACGCTGACATGTGGACTAGTGGACACCTACAAACCTCTCGCTACCCTCCTACCCTGTTAAAGAATAAAGGATAAAAAAAATGCACTGATGAGACTTCAGGACTTGCTCGTTGCCAGGGAGACAACCGATGCCAAGATCTTGACCTTCAAATCCATTTTGTCAAGCATTTCTTTTTAAAAGAATACACATTAGTGATTTGTGCGAGATCCGGCTGTTGAGAGGAAGCTACTGCCTCGGTGAAATCACAGCTTCTGACTACAACTGTATTTTCAGTGTAATAACGCTTGATATGCACGTATTTTAAGACCGTATGAAAACCAAAACTATTTTTCTCTAGGTTGAACAAAAAAAAAAACTCTTGTTTTACAGATGTAGGCCTCCATGTGCATCATCATATAGCTCCATCAAAATCCAATAAAGTTCAATTCCATAAGATGTCATTCTGTAATACACACACACACACACACACACACACACACACACACACACACACACACACACACACACACACACACACACACACACACACACACACACACACACACACACACACACACACACACACACACCAGCCTACCCAGCAAGTCTCCCCCAAGCAACAACAATATCAATGATTCGTGCACAAACTCTGCTTAAATATCTCCACCATCAGGCTGTGGGTCAATCGCCTGCAATACACAGAGTCTCTCACACAATCTATCATTATTTTCAAATCCATGTCAACAATAGTTATAAATGGAATATAGCTCGAGTCTTATACATGGGCTTGGATCAAGTAAGTGTCCCAGTCACAAGACAGACACCAGTACGAACTAACAACACATTGGTACTTGAAGAGCTGTACGTTACACACAGATGTAAACAAGACTTCAGGTTTGCGGCGGGATCACGCACCATTACATCTTTGCCTGAGTGCCGTAAAGTACGCCAAAGAACATGATGTATATAAATCTATCTATCGATTGTTTCACTGAGAAAAGAAATGTTATCAAAGGTATCGACAGCATTTGTCATAAATTAAGCCGAGATCGGAGGATATAGCATTATTGATGGCCGCCCTTTTAAAAGCTTTTGGAAAAGGTCAGCATATATGCACTGTTAAGAACATACTGCTGCAGTGCAAAACAGTGCTTATGATATTTTACTTTTAGCCATACAGCTAATAAAACATGTTAACAGGTTTTTCTAAACATAAGTTAGTATGCAGTCTCATCACAATGAAAGACAACACTATTGCAATGACATAGTTTTTGTTCCTGTATTTAAAGATCCCATTATTGCAAGATGCAATAAAAATGCTCAGCCATTCATCAAATATTCTATTCTATTCTATTCTCAATGTTACTGAGTTATATAAGACAGATGAGCCAAATCTTTCCTACAGTTTGTGGAAGAAAGAACCCAACATTACTGCATATCACACCTGTGACAGATGTAGCGAAATGATCACGTCTGCGCTTCAATATTAAGCAACAGGAGCAACAATAAAACCCATTTCACAAGGCAGCCATATTGTTTCTTTATGGGAAACGACATTTAAAATGGTTGTGAAATACATTCAGGATTAAAGACTCGCCTCCGGCCCTAATTTACCTGAGAGAGCAGGTCACAGGGATGTTAGGGAGAGGAAGACATGAGGGGAGGGAGTGTGTGTGAATGTGTGTGTGTGTGTGTGTGTGTGTGCTGTACTGAATGCAGCAAATGTAGAGAGGAGAAGTAAGGGAATATAGCAGAAGGACAGGAGTATCAGAGCTCTAGGAAACAGATGACACACAACGTGCAGGATTCATCCCAACAACACAACCTGAGGCCTGAGGCGTGTTGCTGCTCGATGCGGTCTCCTTTAAAAGATACGCAGAGTACACAGAGAAGGTGGAGCGGAGCAGCGAAGATAGGGAAACAGAGCTCCATGTAAACAATGCATATTATATAATGTTCTGTATTGTTGAGGCCCTGCGTGGTGTTTTCACTTATTCCTGTTAATCTGACGTCTGCTCAGGTCGGGAAGAGCTGTGCTGGAATTAAATGAGATCACCACATTTTGTGAACCAATAGGCACTTTTTTCGTGTGAAATCTGGAAACGCACAAGAGGTAATAATGAAATTAACAATGGCCGAAGACGTACATTTACCTGCTTTGGTTTTTAGGGGCCTGAATTTTGTGTGCTGGCTCACTGTCATACTGTTTTTTGTTAATTGGAAGATACACAGCACAACATTACAGAGCTATAAGAAAACAAACCACAATCTGGTAAAATGATACAACAAAAAATTATTTCTGTACAATATGTTGGATAAGTTTGTACTGAAACTTACAACTATGCCTTCCTTCATGAGGAATGAACTGCCCTCTGTCATAGCAGGAGTCATGTCACACATCACAGCAACACAGTATGCAACAAGGACATTGCTCCACTACTAAAACGTTTACATTTAATTGACAGCCAAGATAAATTTGCTCAGTTTCTTCAGAAATGCATTAGTAGAAATTGACCTTTTATGACAGGTCTATCCATAATCACTGTAAATTAAAGTGAAAAAAAAAAAGAAATTGCTCCATTATACAAAAAAAATACTATCTCACTAAGCTTTATCATTCATCTTTCAGCTGTTAAAATAATATTAACAACTATCCCCCCCCCCACTCCCTCTTGTATACAGCAGTCTGCTCCTCCTGCCCCCGGTGCTTTCTGCCAAAGTTTTCAGGTTTGAAATATTGATGGTGTTTTCTGTGAACTTCAGTAGACTTCACTGTGTCCATTTTGCTCACCAAACACTCACAAGTAATGGGCTTTGTATCTGGTAGACTCAGGCTTTCGTCAAAGAGATGCATATCAAAAAAGAAGAGGGAAAAATAACTCTTGAGATGCTGAAAGTTGAAACTGGTGTCTGTGTGTGTGTGTGTGTGTGTGTGTGTGTGTGTGTGTGTGTGTGTGTGTGTGTGTGTGTGTGTGTGTGTCTACAACACAAATTCAGCCTATATACCTCCCCTATCTTTGTCAGTGCTCTCTCTCTCTCTATGGTATTTCTCAGGGTCACACACAGACACACAAAACAGTCCCTGTCGCTTGCTTGCTCTCCTTCCATCCAGACCACTAACAAGGATAATTAATGTTGCCTCGCTGCTCTGAAATCTCCTTGATGATGTGAAGGAGACCACACTTCAGGGGGGGAAAAAAGGAGTCACTAAAGATTCCTGTCATGTCACGTTGTCATCAGGGTGCGACATAAAAGTCTGTGACGTCTGACATTAACCAAAGGTCGCTTGTGGACTCTTTCTACAGCCGCCATGGCTGTGAGCCTTGAATGGATACGCACTATCATCCAATCACGCGGGCCACACGGAGCGGAACCAAACAGGAAGTGATCCAGAGCGAGCGGTGTGGCTCCGCTTCTCCATTGGACGGCGCTGTGATATAATCGCCTCTGGCAGCTCAAATCTGGATTTGGATGCTGAGGACTCATGATGATGAAAAAAAAAGGTTGTTTTATTTGACAAGGGGCTTGTTAGCGGTCGGAAACATGCGCTCATCTGGGAACGATGCTGTAAATCGCAGAGGATGGAGAGCGAGGCACAGACAGGAATGGTGCTATCTGGTTATGGGATCTGATAGGGCATCTGTTATTTTGGAGCTCCTCATCCGTGACACACACATGCATGTACGCACACGCACACACACACATTTGCTTGATATGCTGTGATGTACAATTTTCAGGCATTGTCTTGGCAGGCATTTTCTCTGTGTGTGTGTGTGTGTGTGTGTGTGTGTGTGTGTGTAGGGCTCAGTCAGCACTTCCACATGCTGTCCAGCTGACATCAGGAGGGCGAGAGCTCCTGTAAAGCAACCAGCCAGGCACCCCCATCCACAGCCCTGCAAGCTCTGGATCTGCATCCATATGGTCCTCTCTCTCTGCTCCCCGTCGCTCCCTTCATATCAGGACACAGTGTTTTTCTTTCTCCCCGTCTCCTTACATCGCTTGTGCCCCTCCTCTTTCATCAGCTATGCCTCTACTTTCTTCGTTCATTTCTCCCCTATTTTCTTATGTACTTGTCATTCTCCTCGTGCCTTCTTCTCCGACCTCTTGTCATTCTCCCCCTACTTCTTCCTCTTTTCCCTCTGTCTCTCTGCATCTGTCTCCATCCCTCGCTCCTCTCTCTCTCACTCTCTCTCTCTCTCTGTGCATCCCTTCCTCTCTCCTTCCTCCCGTTCTCAAAGCGAACACTGCCTCTCCTTGTCCACAGTCAAAGACTCTCCTCTGTCCTCTATGCACCGTTTTGGAGAGCCACTGCAGGCCTGCCGCTCAGTATGCACCGTGGCCACGTGGCCCGACAATGGCTCATTTCAACCTCAATTTCCCCCGAAATGAATGGGAGCCCACCCCGGTGCACGCGGCATGCCTTTTAATTGGCCCAAGTTAGATCCAAACCATTAAACCTCTGATGTCGACACATCTCCAGTGCGCCCATTGCCCCCCATCCCCCCCCACCCCCATTCAAAACACACACACACACACACACACACACACACTCCTTCCCTCTCTGGCTGCCAGAACATAAACGTCTTATCTCTCGGCCCAAACCGAGCACAGACGCAATGAATATTCAGCAGCTCCCATCTCCGTTTCGGCAGACAAAAGTAGGCACATGCACGCAATCGCTTGCACACGCGCGCACACACACACAAATACACACACACACACCTACACACAGACACAACACACACAAATACACACACAGGGCATTCCTCCTGCACCCACTCTTTCCAAACAGGCATTGTTTACGCTTTGCTGAGTTTCGCTCGTTTGTCTCTTTCCCCTCATTTGCTACAGTATGAGCAGTGTATATCTGAGAGATATTGATTAAAAGCCAAGGGAGAAGCAGCAGAGCAGTTCTCACAATGTGCAGATATTAGCCCATTCTGTGGATACCAAATCAACATTTTTCACTTTAGAATATCAATAAGGCTTACCTGTATCCAAGAGAGGGATGAGGAAGGCATGGACCAGGGAGGGAGAGAGAGAGAGAGGTTTAGACTTGTGCTCTGCAGTATCAGAATACAACAAGACTGTATACAGTGTGATGATGCATATGTGTGATGTATATTAATACCATACATAGGCATATCGATCATGTAATTTTCTGTTGAAAAACATCATTATATGCTCTATCAACAGTAATTAAGATAAATCCAAAGGATGCAACCTTTGAACCTGAGATCAATAATTAACACAAATTGTTCTTCATTGCATCTGAAAACAAATGATATTAATAAATGAAAAAAGGCTTGAAAAGGTTAACACAGACCCAAGTCTGCCTTTAATGACTTTTGCCTGATATAGCTTGAAGAATAGCATCTGTTGCTATCAGTCGGTCATTAAATAACGACCAGATTAATCGGCGAGTGCCTGTGGCAGGAGCTACAGTGGCTCGTCTAATGAGGAAGGGCTGGGAACCAGGTGTGTTTAATGTCTCTGAAACCCAGCCTGAACCCAGTCCTGAAGCCCGGCCACGAAGCCCGGCCACGAAGCCCGGCCACGAAGCCCGGCCCCAGCTCTACTCCAGCAGCCCTTTGAAATATTTCACTCCAAATTCACAATAGCCCAATCCCCCCGTGGATGTTGTCAAAGATGAAAGAGTGCACTGGTGCTCTATCCACACTGCTCCCTCTCTCTCTGCTCATTCTCTCCAGAATAGAGAGAGAGAAAAAGAAAGTGAATACTCAAGCAGCTCCTGCACTCTTCAACCATTTTACACTACCTGCTTTGATCTCCTTACAGCACGCCGCCGTCATAGCAACGGATCAAAAATCTCATTGTCTTTGTATTGGAAGCGTTTCTCCGTCTTTTACCTTAGTTTGACTCACATGCATGTATTTGCTTGTCTAAAGCATCCCCCTTCTCCCTCTGTGTCTCCATCGCTCTCATACTCCGGTTGCGAGGAGGGGTTTCCTCCTCGTTTAGCTCGTTAGTCTGCAGCGGTAGCCGGCAGGATCAATTACGGGGGAATGTGAGCTTGCGTCTCGGTATCATTACCCAGCAAAAACTATATTAGTTCAGTCTGAGGGGAACGCGCGGGCAGAAGACGGTCAGATTATTATACCAGCCTGCCAGCCAGCTACTGTTCCTGCTCTCTGGCAGCATCTGCTACTGATCTCCAGCCGGTACCGGCCTCGCTCAATCCTCTCTTATGTTACGAGCTAGGGATCCTCTCATGTTCACTTTGATCACAATCAAAATCTTAACTGAGAACAAAGGCACAGGAAATATTCCGGGTGACACGGCACAGAGTAATATTCAGAATCAGACTTCACGTGGAGCAGCGTTTCAATACGGGTTTCTGGGGAGTCATTTTTTGCAGCTCCCACCACGCTCAAAGAAAAAGGCTTGCATAGACAGCATTTAGAAGGCCCTTATAGAGTTGTAGCCCCGGAAAGCTAATAATAAACAGAGTGTGAAACAGTATCGTTTTCATATTTTGGTCTTTGGTGTGCAAAGGTGCTTAAATGTATTCATCTACATGCATTGTTTATTTGTATTGAACAAAGATACCACTATTACTGAAGAAAACCATGCGACATGATCAAAATCTTACTAAATGGACCTATTTTTGTCAACTGCTGTTTCCAGACACAAAGAGGAAGGTTTTAAGACAACATGGGAAGAGAGGTCCTCTAAGTGCAAAGGAAAAATGGAAATGTTAAGGCCAACTCAATCTACTGAGTAAGTAAGATTGTTTGTTTCAATCTAAGAAGCTACTAATGGACCTTTCCTAAACTACTTCTTTCAATCTCAAACACACATGACAGGGCCCTACTTTAATGATGGTTTGGTGTGTCTGCATGTTTTTATATATATATATATTTCATTACTAACATGAAGCCTTCAAAACTAGGAGTAAGAAAAAAAAGGTAGCTCTTGAGATGACAGCGTGGCAATGTAACAGTGTAATAAGGGGTAATGTATAATAATATATATATATATATATATATATATATATATATATATATAAAAACAGAGGTAATATCCTGGTCAAAACATTTGACTGCAGAAGGTTAAACATATTCATATATTATCATCTGTATGATTGCGTTGATGCATTTTGATCTCTCCTTGTCTGCTCTTTGTCTCTTTCTTATTTCATGTTCATCTCTCATGTCTCTCTCACTCTCATGTCTCTCTCACTCTCTTTCTCCATCTTAACTATTTATCCTTTTTCTGTATATTGCCTTCCTCGTCTCTGCCTTGCCCAAATCCCATTTTTGTTTCACACTCTTCATCCCTCTCCTTTTCTGTCCCCAGTGTCTCTGTTCAGTCTTCACTTCTATTTATTTCTCTTTCTCCCCTTCGTTTCTTCTCTCCCTCGTTTCCTCCCTCCCTCCCTCCCTAGGACAGACTTCAGGGAGTAATCCAGCCTCCTAGACAGCTGCACATCACCAGCTGTCTGAGGAAGCCACACTCTCTCTCTCTCTCTCCTCTTCCTCTGTCTGCCTCCCTTCCTCCTCCCTCCTCTATTCTCCCTCAGCCTCTCCTGGCTCATTTGAATACGCAGAGCGGGAGCAGCCAGATGCAGCCCGTCACTGATGTCAGCTTGTGACACAAATTACCTCTATTTGATCGTTAATGAAGCCATTTAGTGTCAGCCAGCGCTACACTACTACACAAGAAGAGAAGGATTTTCTTCAGCCTGAACTCCACTCACACAGAAAGGCCAATAGATATGCATGTAGTAAGAGTGAACATTGTTATTTCTATTATTGTTTTTGTTCAAATATAAGGATGGGTAAACCATCTCTGGTGCTTATGTGGTACACAGACAAGAGGTGTTTGGTTTTTGCCCCAAAAAGCATCATTTAATGTTGGGGATCATCAAGGTTATCGGTGAACAACGGCCACTCGTTTTATGGGATGGGATTATAAAAACACAAAAACAGCGTCCCTGAATGAATGCGGTAAAAATGAAAATCTCCCCGTTGATGTACAGCAAGTGCAGCAGATTAAAGCGCCATACAAGATGTGTAAATGTACAAATCCTTTACATGTCCTTAGGTTAATTAAAATGTAATCCACAGAAGCTACCTTGGTGCCTCCCGATATTTGGATTTGTTTAGATTTAAATTCTTCACATCTGGGGTTTTACTTTGATATGTTACAGTTTTCTTTCTTTCTGCACAATGAGCCGAAGCAACCCAAGTCCAAACATCACAAACAGCAGGTGATAAAAGTCACAAAGCCTTATATAAAATGTCATCAGTGAGAGTGAATATTTAGCAAAACAAAAAATACAATTAATATTAATATAACAAAATATCATCTCCGGCAGAACCAAACATTTTAAGATGCAGCAATGAGCGGCATGCATGATGCCCACATTCCCTTCTATCCTCTAACCGCCAGGCAAGGCTGTGTGTCTGCCGGCGTCATGTGCTTTATGCATTCCTCATGTGTGTGGACAGAGGACAGAAGAAGAGGACGGCGGCAAGGGCTCGTGAGGTAGAAGGAAGAATGTTAATGACGGAGTGGATGGGACTGCCGAGAGAAATCCACACGCCACAAGGTCACAGTTTCCATTCGTCAAAGCATATTAATTAAAGATTTTCTTTATGGGAGGGTGGACATGAAGCTAAAGGTCATGTTGCACTAGCTTGTTCCTGCCATAATTTCACACTTTCGGCTAGAAAGTTCGGTGACAGATTCAGGACATTGTTGGAGTTTCATTGCAAACTAGAAAAACTATTTAAAAGGTGACTTTCAGTATTAAAGGAGGTGTGTTTTTATTAAAACTGCATCTAATACAGAAATGTACAGGTGTGTCAACACCGACCTGAATTTGTAAGTTGTGATGTCTCTAGTAGGGGAAAAAAAACCCTGTTCACTTGTATTTAATGCTGCTCTGATTAATCTGTTTAATAAAAAAAACAACAAACTCAGCTCTGAGGAGAATGTTTGTGTCTCTCAGCTCACTGGTTTTATTGCCCACAAAACAGCTGTTTTGGTGCAATGTCACCACTCCCATCAGCCTTGTTTCCAGATGTATCAGATGCAGCTGCCTTCCTCAAAAAGTCTTCAATAAACCCACTCCACGACCAGCAACAAACAGTAAGGCTGTGGTGCACAAATAAACACTTCATTGAGGTGTCTGACTTGTGGTGCTGCCTCCAAGTGGCCAGAATTTATGCAAGTTTAAGTTAGATACATATATATATATATAAACAATAAGCTATATGAAAAAAAATGTTTTTTTTTACAGTAGTGTCTCTCTCTCTCTATATCTCTCTCTCACACACACACACACACACACTTCTTACTGGGAAGTTAAACAGACAGTCAACCACTTAACCAGCCTAATAGGGTGATTTCCAGTGTAAGATTTCATTTAGCAAGTGATGACAAGCCTCACGTGACTCCTCCCAACAGAAATAAGGGAGATGGAGACATTGTTGCCACAGAGACCGGGAACGACACACTCCAGGATTTGCATAGGGCTTAATTTGATCTACTTGAGATTGCAACTTCCTTCCACTTGATGTAATTAAACCGAGAGATGTGACTAATTAAGTTGACGGTGAGAAACGAGAGCGTGGCAAAGGCAGCTGATGAAACGGCAGAGACAGAGGATAGTAAATATTGACAAGGGAAGTTTGATTGGGAGCGAACAGTATCACAGGTTGTAAGGGATGGGGCTATTATGGCTGGCTAACATGAGCACGCTGCTGGCTGGGTAGGATGTTAGCAGTTAGCCATCCAACTACAGTGGTTCACCTACTAGCCATGGAGATGGTTCCCTTTTAGGGGGATTTTTTGTGGAAGTTTTTCCTTATGCAGATAGTTATTTATGATTTGTGATATTGAGCTTTCTAAATATAATACTTGACTTGACTCGAGTACTCACTATGTCACAAACATCCTAGCACCACCCAGACGGGTGCAGCAAAGGTAACTGAATGTAAAAGGTATGTCAATTAAGCAGTCTATGCGCGGCCACACAGTCCCGAGAAGAGCTCTAACTATGGAAACACCTGTAAGGCCTTTAGATCTCATAGTAAGGCCCTGGAACGTTGTTCAGGTTAAATGTGAGACCATCTGACTGATTTATTAACTCTGTTAATAACTGTCCCAGTGAGATGCTGATGACACAAACCATTAATCCTCCATGTAAATGGGCCTGGGTTGAACCTGGGCTAATTGCCAATAACAACCAATAAAACACCAAACACACTGTGTGCATTGCACCGAGAGCCTCTTAACCTGTTGCACACGTTCATATCCATATCCAACAGCCCTGCCTATTAACATTTGGCAGATGTGTTTCCCTCAGGTCTGAACCACTAAAGGTCTCCTGAAATATTGAGGTGTATACCCAGAGGCCTCGTTCCCTTCATTTAGGCATTTTATGGGGCTGCAGTAGATGGAGAGGCTTTAAATGCACATAAAGGAACAGATGTTAACATCGTACTGCTGGTCTGCTCTGCCTTGTTCTTTCTCTCTCTTTAAACTAATATGCTGTATCAATTAATTTGAAACACCTGATGCGAGGCAGTCGTAAAACGTTATCAAGATATCAAATCTCAGTTCTATTTTAATGTGGCTTACACCAACTAAATGCACATTTTCAGTCTTATGACAGTGAGATAATCACTGAAGGCGATTTATTGAGCTTAAATGGAACCCACTCAGCAAAGCAGGGCAGGCAGCACCCGCACACACTTTTACCTTTAATTGAATTTTAATCTGTGTTTGCCGTCACAAATCATGCAGTGCAGGGTAATTATCTATTAACGATAATGTTATTGGATTTATATGGAAATGCCCAGGCAGCAAACTGAACTTGCGGCGTGGTCATGAGTACACACAGTGTAATCAGTGGATGTTGGGATCCTGGCCACTCGACAGAGTGGGATTCTGATGTGCAAAGAGCAGATACAAGACAATGGCAATTCTGCCTCCATGCTGCCTATCTTCCCTGTGATATATCCCTGCCTCTGTGTCTGCATCCCTCTCTCTCTCTCTGTCCTCCAGTGGTCTCATTAGGGCGGGACTGTGAAGGGAAGGTAAGATGGTTACTGTGACAACAGCAGAGAATGATGGGCAGAGTGGCAGTGCAGTGAATGCTTGTGTGCAGATGTGCATGTGTGATTGTAAGGAGCTATTCAACAGCATTCATTATGGTATGTGTATTGCACAGTGCACGTCCCTGAAGGTGGCTATTTTATGCTGCTTTTTACATGCAGAGTAAAGACTTAGAAGTTGGCTCGCAGTGAATATCATCATTTTGTCGGAAAAAAATACACAAAATACACAGGCAGAAGAGGCACAAATATGGAAAGATACAACAGGGCGGACCAAAATGGCGCATTATGGAGCACCCCTGCAAACAACGAGATACAAGACGACAAAACATCATTGCATAATTGAGTAGGCCATCCATTAAAGTCCTTATCTATTTCAGGGGAATTAGGCTCACAGAATCTGCTCACCGCTCCACAGTGCCAGGAAATGATGGGCAGCACTGAGGGGCAGAGCTAAGATTAGACCGGAGTGATTGACAGGTTGATAGAGCCAACTGGAAGCCTGCCATTCCTCCCTTAAGATAGTCTCCTTACAGTAATGAAGCGGAGTGAGCCAGCTCTACATGAGGGCATAAGCAGCCAAGGAGATAATGAGGGAGTTGAGGACATTCTGTGCAATCCCTCCTCTCTCTCTCTCTCTCTCTCTCTCTCTCTCTCTCTCTCTCAGTCTCTGCTTCCTGCTCAGGGGTTGAAATTAAGAAGAGCTAATGACGCTGCAACCTTGAGTCCGTGACATTGACCTCTGACCTCGACTGAGTCTCTTCACAAGTGAAATCACACACATGAAACGCACAAACCGCCACCAAAAACCAAAGAAAAAAGGGTCAACGCCACCTTTTTTTGGGCTGTGAGGAGTTAAGGTGACGAAGTAAAAAGCACCATGGGGAGTCTGAATTGTGGATGCTACCTCCTGTAATGTGGATGACCTTTCCGACGCCACGCAGCTCTGCAAGACTCTGATAAGACCAGCTGGAAGGTGACTAGGTGCCGGTGTGGTGGACATAATAACCACACCGGAGACAAACATACAAAGGGGACAACCCTAACCCAGCTGGCCTAGAAATATAGTTTGTCTGAGGTCACTGGTTCAATTTCCGTTCTCAACAGCAGGGTACGTTTCAGGTCAGTCGTGGCAGCTGGAAGGTAGCCGGCATTAAATCTATGATGCCCTGCAGCAATGCTAAGAAAGGTATAGAGCCCCTAAAACTCACAATCCACTCTTAACTTTCTTGTGCTATAGAGAAAATCCTCAACACGTGTATGTTAGCTTTGTGTGAAAACATAGTTAAAGGCTGAGAACTACACTACTCTGTGGTTGAATTAACTATGGAATTTACATAATGAAAATCACTCCAACGGAGGGAAAAGACAAGGCTATCAACTTAAACTGCGCTACACTAGAGCGGAAAAATGTACAAGGCAAAAACTCTCCAACGGAGATAAGCACAAGGCTACAAACCAAAAACCATCTTCTCTAGAGCTGACCAAAACACTACAACACAAAATCACTCTTTCTTTAGAGGAAAACAAGAAATCCAGATCATACAAACACATGGGCTCTTGGCGTGGGCTGTCGACAAAAAGGGCTGGAGGTACACGGACAAACGCTATACTCTACTCTACTATATGGCACAGGAAGAAGGGAGACATGGACTATAAGACACATGAGGATAATGGGAAACAGGTGGAAACAATCAGGGATCGGGGGAGACGTCAGACCGGAAACACATGAGGACAAGACACCCCTCACCCCGGCGTGACACCCAAGGGAAAGCCAAAAAACTTTGATTTTGCTTTAAAAAAAAAAATGCTTTTCAACATTAATTAGCTTCAGAGAAATTCAACACGAGTTGGAGAGTGAGAGGAGGAACATTGGAAAATGAAAGATGAAAGGAAAAGATGAGAAGGCCAGTGTGCCTGCAATAAATGGAGCGGAATATGTAAAACACAGCGTATGTGACACACTGACACGCTACGCTTCCTTTTAAGCTCTGCTGTTCTGGCTCAAACACCTCCTGTGAACCAACCTGTACCTACAAACATGTAGCATATGTGTGTATTAACACACACACACACACACACACACACAAAGAGAGAAAAGCACAGAGGTGGTGGGATGACACTGAATGAATGGGTTCTGACCACATATGCTGACCGGCTGACCACACACACACACACACACACACACACACACACACACACACAAATTGAACCAGTAGTAATCTGATTATGTAGCAGCTGTCACAGATGGATTTCATTGCCGTGGTTTATGAGTCACTACACACACGCACACACACACACACGGTTACACTGTGATGAAAACGTATCTCGTGACAGATGAGTCTGAGGCGACCATCAGTCGGTCAGTCTGCAGGCAGCAAGTCAATCAGTCAGTCAGCAGTGAGTCTGGAATATAACGAGTCAGTCAGTTAATTAGTGAGTCGGTGAAGCGGCCGTGTGGCTGTGTTAGTTAGTGAGTCAGCCAGCCAGCCAGTCGGTAAGTCTGCACTTAAGTCCGTCATTTAGATGGCCAGCCAGACACTCAATTAGAGTCAATATGTTAATCAGTGACTGCTGTCAGTCAGCGTGATAATGATGAACCACCAGTTCATGAAGGCCAATGACAGTCAGTCTAACACAACCAGATGTTTCTTCATAACTTGTTTTAGAACTTGACATGTGAAACGATCCAAGATTAAACTGTCAACCCGGAACAAAGAGGGAAAGGCCGGCAATATTAGAATGGGGGTGGATCTGGGTCGACCCTTCATTGACACTGGAGGTAAAAGCCACCATTTCCCTGGAAAACACCTGCTAGCCAGACTCACAAATCAAGAATTAGCAAGCAGCTGGAAACGGTTTGCTCTTGTCTAGAGTGAGTGTTCCCCGTTGCAGCGGGGGGGAGGGGGGGCTGAAAAAAGAGAGAGAGTGGCAATGCGAAGCCTCTCTGATGACATCCACGCTGCACATCAAAAATCAGAGGCAGAAAACGTTCACTTTCATCATCTGAGAGTCGTTTGCTGAGGGGAATTGCACTTTGCCGTTGTCTTTGACTGCGAAAAAAAAATTGTGTCTGTAGTGTGTGTGTGTGTGTGGGGGTGTGCAGATGGGTGTTCATTAAATGTAGGTGCATGTGTGCGTGTATTAAAGATGACACGAGGGGTAGTCCCACTCACAAACAGAGTGGCATATGGTGCCTTGCTTTATGGCAATCACAAGTGACAAGTGAGCAGGGAATCAACAGTAAATGCAGCATGCAAGCAATGGGAGGGCTTTGCTTAACGATCTCATCTGTGTGTGTGTGTGTGTGTGTGTGTGTGTGTGTGTGTGTGTGTGTGTGTGTGTGTGTGTGTGTGTGTGTGTGTGTGTGTGTGTCTTTTCACCCTTAGGCAATACAGTTACTGCTCTATGTAGATGAATGTGGAACAGGTCTTGCCGTTTAGCAGCGTTATATAAATACATAATAACAATACTGAGCCGGAGCGCAGCTCTGAACGCAGCGCCAACAGTTGCCTCGGGGCACGTTTTTCTTCCTTACTCCGTTCAGATTGAAATATGAAAATATTTCATAGACCCACCGCCCCTCAGGCCCTCCACCTTCCACTGCCACCCAAACACACAAACCCCCTCCTCCAGGTAGCACTAATTGCTGGCCCCAAGAGACAGCAGGATGGGGCCTTAAGAGAAATCTCAGATTTGTTGGCTGTTGTCTTCTGGTACAAGAAACTGTTGACTAACGCTGTAGCCAGGTAGAGGAGAACGGAGGCACATCTGCATTTAAAGTGACAGGCACTGAAACCACACATCTCTAAGAAGCAGGCCCCAAAAATGCTGGACTTGAACAATTAAGAAACTTTTTTAGACCTCAGGGTATTGTATGAACTTTAAGTCAGGTTAGCCGGGACTATTAGCTAGCGTTAGCAGAATGACAGCTATTGTGAATCTTGATGTGCATGGCGGCCACGCTGATTGCTGCCTCACTGTACATGGCCCCTGCCTCCTGGATAATAGGATACTATTTTTAGCAGAGCGAGAGAGAGGGGGGGGGGGGGGATTGAGAGAAATGGCCGAGAAGAATAGGGACGAAGCAAAAAGGGAGAAAAGGAGACAAGAGTGAAGGGGAGATTGCATTGACAATCGTGCAATGCTGAAGTAGCAGAGGGAAGACAGGAAAATGTTATGGGCAACCAAGCAACTAATAAGCTTGAACCTCAGCACTCTGCATAATGCGACAGCTCATTACCGCCCAATTAGGCATTACAATGCCTTGCTTACTGAGGTTTATTGATGCAAATCAACCAGGAAAAGATACCCTGGTGCCAAAAAAACAGGAGGTGAAATTGGATGAGAATTTGTCGAAAGTACGGGCTCTGTGGCAGTTCAATCAATTTACAAAGTCTCTGCGGGGGAGGTGATCCAAATTACTGTGTGATTCTGACAATATGGTGCTGATTTTTTTTCCCCCTCTTGTTATCAAGCAGCTGAGATTTCCTCTGATTATATTATGATGACCCTTTTTACAGCATAAAGCCACACGCTCCGTTTCCAGTGATGTCATTAATTACACCATCTGTCTGATAGGTGGCATGCAACAGCCTCCTTTGCCACTTCCATCATCATCCCTGCTGATCACACTCATGATCATTTGGACATGGACAGAAAACCTTCCATTACAGTTTCCAATAATCTAATTTCTTCTCCAACGCACACACACTTCAAATGTTCCCTCCTGCAGACAGCCACAAGGACACTTTAATTTCTTTTTTTTTTAAATGTGGGCTTCTAATTCCCCTCCTCCCATATGCTGCCTACGTGGATTATCACATGCTACTAAACTCAGTCTGGATCAGGCCTGAGGTAATTACTTTAAATACATAATACTGTGTGTGTGTGTGTGTGCGTGTGTGTGTGTGTGTGTGTGTGTGTGTGCTGCTGCTAACAGACTGTGCTACACTTCATTGATGTTTAAGTGAGAGGTTGTCTCGACAGTTGCGGTTCTGCTGTGCACTACTTTGCAGGCAGAGGTCAAAATTACTATGGATATGATTGATACACACAATTATACAAAGTAACCACACAATTTAGCTGGTTCGGTCTGTTAAAAATGCATTTCCTGTTGCCAATCTCTGATGCTTAGTGTCATAAGCTGTAGGCTTCCCTTGTGATTATATTCACTATGAAGTCAACGTGCATAAAAATAGTTCATGTTTAATTAATTGAATGATGATGTTATTAATATGATATTGCAATATCATTGTTATTGTGATTATTTGTTTCCACAGTTGTCCAACATTTAGCTTCAAACTACAGCTCTGTGGCCTCTGGAAGGAAAGTTTTCCCGAATGTAACTGACTGCAAGTTTTAAAATCAGCCAAAACAACACTGTAATAATAAACTTCCTCTTTCCTGAGAGAAACATAAATGCCCAGAAAAGTCCCCCACATGAAATTAAATGATCCTGTGGCTGTTATACTGATGAAACGTGATGCTGAATAGGACTATAATTAAATGACGGGTTAAAAATAAGAGAACAAGCCAATTATGGGAAACATGGGGATTGTTTTTTTTTTTTTTTACTGTTTACTGACAAGCCATCACACTAGTTTCAACAGACATAAGGCTCATTATAGTTTTACAGCTGGAAAAGCTTGTGAAGTTGACATGAAAACAAGCAGAATACGTTTTTTCACTAACAAAGTATCTAATCTACAAAACAGATGTATGTCTCAAAATTGTAAAAGTCCAGTTTCAAGTGTATTAATTAAAATGTTAATAGTCAAACTCCCATACGCGTACACAATGTGTTTTTCCAATATCTGCTGTATGCTAGATTGCTTTAATATTGCCAGCAATCACAGCCACATCCAACAACAAGGTGTTTGTAACAGCTCCTTTTCAAATTAAGAAACTGTGTTCACGCTGCTCCCTGTCTGATGATGTGTGGCCTCAACACCAATTGCTGCATTTAAATAATTCAACAGACAATTACTGTAGTCATACATCTGGAGGTGTAATACAGTTGTTTCAAATTACAGTTCAAATTCACAAGAGCAAGCTGTGGAGGGATTTTTTTTTTTGCAACATCATTTTGAGAGGAGGAAGACAAAGCAGAGAAAACACCAGTCTCCATTTTGTTTCACTCCCAAGGACACAGAGGAAGGAAGACACTTGCACAGGATTTCTCCCTAAATATGCCCAATTCAATGAGAGGTATTGCCAATCAGCCACACACACATACGCACTCACTGCACACAGGCAGTAATAAACACAAACATTCAATATACGCACAACAACAAAAAAAGCACATACACACACCACCAGCCTGGGTCGAGCTAATATTCACGCGTGTCAGGTGGAACGCTCCATTCGGGGTGAGAACGGAGGGGTGCGAGTGTGCTCACGGGTCCGGTGTGGTTGCTTTTAATGGACCAGTGGTGTATTCCAATAAAGGGCAGCCATCTATCTGCACCCACCCAGTCAACTCTGACACTGTTTCCAAGGAAACGCCACCCGCAGGAGCCAGAAAGGGAGGGTGGGACCTTGAGGGAGCATATTCTCCTGTGCTGTCAGAGCGCCAGGAGGAAGGAGAACCGGGATGGAGTGATAGAAGGGTGGAGGGAGAGGGGAAGGACAGAAGGGGGGGGTGCACCAGCCTCCTCATAGGGGTTAACTTTAATCAGACGTGACACACACACACCCCAGGAAAAAAGTGACAAATGCAACTAGAATCACACACTCGCATAGACACACTTTCACAGGGAGAGGCGGCCTGTCACATACATATGCACAAATAACATACGTGCAGCAGACACGGTGTGTGCATATATGTGTGTGTGTGTGTGTGTGTGTGTGTGTGTGTGTCATTTCCCTGCAGACGGGCATCGCGGGACCCTTTTGGAAAATGTGCCGCAAATACAAAAAAATGACACGTCATATTTCATTTTCAGATCATTTTCTTTTCGCTTCTCTCCAGATTGTGGGAGAGACAGAAAAGCAAGTGATGCAAACAGCTGAGATAGAGATGCTTTTCCCATTCGCCAAGCCCCACTGCATCATCACCATCATCATCATCATCATCATCATCCGGAGACCAGATCACGCCGTCACCTCCAATAATGTCACACATTAACAGCTTCATCATTCATCAAATGGCTTGTGTCAGGTATTTGTTCAGCTTCATTCATTCATATGCAGAGTATACTACTGATGAGGCTTTACACTTTAAACTTTCTTATGCAACACAATATATTTGGCGACCAAGTGTGTTTGTAGCACGGACAAAATCTAAATCTGCTGAGTACTGAAAGTTGGCATCGGATCGCCAGTCAGATTCATCCTTTTGTTGACTCATTCTTTGATATCAATAATAATTTGGGCTGAGTTTTAGGTGCATTTTTAATTCCTATTTAAGTGAGATACGTAGCAGAACGTTGTTTATTCTCGCCGTTCGAGTAGATTAGGTGGGAAAGTGACCACATGCTTTAGTACATTTCATTACAATGCGACCAGTAAACCATTCTACAATCACTCTGATCATTATTACAAATCCACACTACATAAAAAACAGTCTACACAGCACTAAGCTACACTGTAGTGCGCCGGCCCACAGACGCTAGCAACAATTAGAAGGTGTAATCTCTGCACATCTATCTGCCAGGAGGCAAACGCTGAGGAGGGGGGGGGGGGGAATAACCATTATTATTAGCAGACAGGCTGCTGTCTCACACACACACACACACACACACACTATTTTGCCCTGTAATTTTGACTTTATACGGACAGCAAGGAGCAGCTCTGCTTTTGTCGTGCAGTCTGTCGCCATGCTGTAATTGGGAAGTTGTAAAAACCGGAGGATTTCTCATCCATCTCTATGTCCTAATGCTGTCATCCTCCTTCTGCTTGGCCGCTGATTACAGTCTGTGTACTGTCTAGATGTGCAACACTGACTTAATGTTATTTTGCTTGGGCAGAGCCATCGAAGCGACCCAGATGTCCATATACTATAATCTAATCTAAAATGATTCTGGCTCTGGATTGGCTAATCCAACACCACTCTTCCTAATCTGACGTCTAATAGGCGACATCTGGACAAGATGACATAAAAAACGCGGCCCTGGAGACAATCTGATTGATTTGTTTGGGAACGATAATCTTGTCTGTACAGTAACTTTGTTCCTGTAAGCATGAATTTATCCGCATGTTTACCACTGAAGAACACAGACTGTTATCTTGTCTTTGGGCCCAACATGGTCTGATATCTGTCTGATGGTCTGGTATTGAGTTTTTTTATCTAATTAAACTCAATAATGTGATTTTCAACATGCCGAGTGTTACTTCTTTTTGATTGGGACTTGGAAATTTGAATAATTAAATTGTAAATGATTAAATAGTTAATAAATATATTAAAACACACACACTCTTCATGTGCACCTTTTTCTTTCACCAGACAGCAAAGTCTGAGTCTCAATGCATTCACACCTCGGCTTTAAAAGACATGAATAAATACAGAGTCTATTTCTGCTGGTGTCAACACATTTCTTTGAGTGTATAATGGATTGAATCATCAATAATCAATTGAATGTGTCACCTAGCAGAAGCAGCGCCCCTCATTTCGACTGTCCACTCTTGAGGTGTGATGCGCCCCCTGAGTGGATGATCCCTGTTTCCAACTGCAGGATACCTTCTCAAAGAGCATAGCAACAGACCTGTCTTCCCTGTAAAAATAGGGTTGGCCTCTGTGAAGCCGACTCGACGCTACAGATACAACGCACACTTCTCTTCATTGATTATGCGCCCGAGCCCCTCAGAGCCCAGCTTTACAAGCAATGTCTTCCCCTCTTCGCCTTGCTCACTCTCCTCGTAGCTCCCATTTTCACCCTCTTGCACAGATTTGGAGCCATTTACCTCACAACCGCATCAATATTTTAGCCCTCCTGGATGCGGAGACTTCCCCTTTTTTTTTGTACATTTCTATTGTTTCACCTGGATAATGAAATGTTAATGATTGTTGGGATTCAAGAGAGTGAGGCTGTAAACACAGGCCAAAGACAACTGCTTGGGTGGATCCTCTCTGAGAGCAGGGACGACGAGACTTTAGAGCTGCTTTGATTTGGAGCACTCTAATTAAGCGGATACTTTGTTTAGTACTAATGCACTGATAGTTTTATCATTTCTTCTGTTTATTTTGCTCACAGTAAAAAAAAAAAATCACAACTATATAAATAATTCCGTTTTAAACATCAAAGTTGTTCACAAGGACCTTTCCAATCTAAGCAAAAGGCTTGCAATTATAATTTTACCTTTGCAGACGAAATGCCCTTTACATCCTGTTACAGATGTGTTGCTTTTTATTTGTTCTATTGAGCTTTTAGGGATGTGATGGATCCAAATTATTTTATTTTTTTCAAAATGCAAATACATTTTAAAAAATGCGCAAACAAATTAAAAATCTCGTCTTAGTGAATTCCTCTCACTTGGGAGAGTTTTATTACATCGTTTGGACTTGTTGACACGAGAGCTGTGTGTATTATATGATCTGGGGTCCACACACCGTTGCATGCTGGTACTTCATGTTAGCTTTCAACAGCTGTCTATAACTGTCTGATAACACAGAGAGAGGTATAAATGCAGGCGCCAGGATGGAGGTGGCTGAGCAAACAAACACACCAAGAAGTGGGGACAGAAAGGACGGATGTATTGAAAGCTATTGAGTGATGTGTGTTTTTTTCTTTATTGCTGTGCATACTGTTGACTGAGAACGAGATGTGCAGCAGAGAGTCGGAGAGAGAGAGAATGCAATCCTTTCATACGGGTGTTAACCAAAACAAGGCCAGACTGGACATTGAAATATGTACAGCTTTGAGAGTACATAAAGTGCATTTCTCAGCAAAGGCTTTTCTCTGAAATTAAACCATCAGTCATTCGGTAAAACATTCAAAATTCAGCGACAAAAAAAAATATTCTCAAATGGTATTTTCTCATTAATGGTTTCTCACCACCTCTATTTGGGCATGATTTAAAAATAAAACTCAGATTATGGGTTATCCTGGATTATGCAAAGGACCCTGTGCACAAACACTTATCAGTTTCATTTCTTTGTCCTCCCAATGATATTCATGCCAAATCCCACAGCGCCGTATCTTTGCTCACAGCTGGCAAGTGTAACTAAAGGATTATGCAAGCAGCTTCTACAAGCAAATAGATTTCTCCCTACTTCAGAGGAAACTACTAGTTATGCAGCGCCTATCTGTCCGCCAGGCATGCACAAAAACATGTCTCCCGTTTTCATTTCTTTACTTGTTTCAGCAGAGAGGGAGGGAGCTGGAGAGGAAGGAGAAGAACGCCATGCAGGAGAGTAAACAAAACAAGCACAAAACACATATAATAATAACGTATAAATGTAGTCTATGTGTGGGCACAGCCATTCTGTGTCATTAAGGGATTGTACAGAAAACCACAAGTGTCCTCACCTCTGCATATTTACGGGAATACGGCTGCTAAAACAAGAGGGTGGCTGAACTTCATCTGAACTGGATTTGCATTACAGCACTTGTACAGACTGCCACAACCTAATTAACCAATCTACATGCATGTGTGCTACATGCTCTCATCATCCACCAAGCATCCAAAATCCAGCCTTATAGTTTACGACTGAAACAAGGTAAGCTATTTCCCATATGCAGATATTTCTGAAAGTTTCTTTCCCCACATATGGTCCTGACCAAGCCACGCCTATGATGGTGCTTTCTGATTCTCCGCGTGGCCTCCTTGCTGTCCCTGAGGGAGACGTGTATTAATTAGCATTGATCTGGAGCAAGAAAACAGCGAGCAGACTGGGACAGGTCCAAGGCTATCGCAGACTACAGGAGCTTACTTGAAATACAGCACAGAATACATTTACATTTTACATTTAGGGATGAATCTCCATGACAGGCCAAAGTATTGACACACGTTGTAAGTCATATGAACGCAAGACAGTTGCAATATTTGAGGAGAAAGCTTCTGGATTTTAGTATCAAACTTAATCCGTCTTCCTCAATCCTTTGTTTCTAATATACTGCACATTACTCAGGGTCATAGTGCTGATCTCGGCTCCCTCACCTGGATCCTTTTGACCATTTTTCTTCTGTAATGACCCAAAAGCCATAATGTAAATGTTTCTAGATCAGCAGTCCTAATCGCAGACCCAAGATGCAGTCCATCTCTTCTTGCTGAGCAGGCAAGGCCTCTTTGAGCCATTAGGCTCCAAACAGCTGTGAATGCCTTGTTATGCGCACAGCAGTGTATCATTGGAGTCAGAGGGAGAGAGCTGGTAATATCTAATTCAGATAAAAAATAAAAAATCTGACATATTTGTATGTGTGGCAAACTCAATTGAGGATGATTCAAGCCTCCTTCCCCTCTTTCTTTGTGTCTGTGTCTAAGCCAGGAGCACATTTTGTGCTTACCATCAAATCCCTGCAGAAGTTGTGACACAGCAGTTTCATTGATTATCTCCAAACTTCTGCAACACAGTTTTATTAGAACTGAAACGGACTTCTGCTGTATCATTATCCTCGATCAGAAGTACTCTATCTGTGACTTCTGAAATTATGGCGTGTCTAAGAATGTTTTTACACATCTAAATACGGTTGAATTCTTCCTCATTATACTGTACATTTGCTCATTTTGGCTTGCCTAGCACGGAGCCGATATGTGCACGGCATTATGTGAGTGTGTGGCAGTTTCATGTGATTCAGCAGATTTTGTGCTGTGATAATCAGCCAGGGACAGCTGCAGAATTTCATTTTGTAAAAAACTGTACTGACTTGCACTAAGACGCAGTAATAAATCACAAGCACTATAATGAATAAAATTGGGAAATCTAATATATTTGCCTTTTATTTTAATCACATTTTATTTAAATCAGCTATTTTGACAATCAGTTCATCCTTCATCATTGCACAACTTGAGCTAAAATATCAACATATTTACCGTGTCTTAAATCAGCATCTTTAGGTTTTGGAATATTGAAAGGTTGACTATTGGTGCTTTCACAAAATATTTACACAATGAGATTTTTGTTACTAAACAATCATCAGTAATGTGGATAAAATGACTTTACTTTAATGCAGCCAGGTATAGACACCACTAATGCCACATTATCATAATCATAATATCCAAGATGATAGTCTCATAACACACTATCCATATAATATTGATATGTAAAAATAAAGATACCTCTTGATGTAGAAGAGAAGAGGTCTCATCTTCACAACGAGGAAATAAACAAAAGAAGGAAAGGAGAGAGATGGAGAGTTTTGGGGTGGGAGAAACAGACAACAATTACACTTGCCCTAGGAGGCCGAGGGAACCTGACCACGTTGCTATGGAAACTCAAGTACAGCAGAAAGTAACAGAAAAATCAATTCAGATGGAGCTTATCTCTCCCTCTCTCCAACTCCCTTCTCATTTCACCAGGGCTACAAAGCACATTTCCACTCTGAATCACATTTTAACTATTGCCCAGCTGATGCAGCACTAATCACAAGAAACACAATGATTTTTTCCTTTTCATTCCCCCGTAAATGACAAACATGGATTACAGCGACCAGGAAAATACGTCTTCGAGTGTGCACACCTCTGAAATTGTATGAAAGAAGGATGCAAGCCTGAATGTGCTACGACTCGACACAAATCACCCCCCTGTCTCAGGAACAGCATTCATTCTGGCTCCTTCTTTGCCTCCCTCTTCACTCGCTCCCTCCGAGGGGCGACAGCAGCTGTGTGCAGGTGATAAGCGTGTGCAGCGATGGGCGCTCGGCTCTGATTGGCTGGCTCGACTCCTACGCTGATATTAAGATTGCAGGCTGCGTCTGTCAAAAGGCCACTCTGCTTCGTGGTCGTCACCCTGCGACGTCACTGCCGCAAATGACAGTATGACTGGCCACACTCACAGTGTGACTTGACATTTACATCACTGCAGCTTTAGCGTTTCTGCATGAGACCTCCTCTTACATTTAAGAACCAATCATAGACCGGATGTAGGATGCATACGTTCACATCAAACATATATCCCAGGTTGCTTTGCATACACGTACATGAGCAGATCTGATCGTCTGACAGGCTTTCACTGTTATTTGGAGCTTAGTCGCTGGTTGTACACTGGCAAGGTGAGGTCAAAGACGGGCTGCAAGCACACTGAGTTAGTGTGTGTGTGTTTGTCTTTGCATGTTCTCAAGGCTCACACCAAAGAAGAGGCAAGAGGAGAGAAAACGAGCCTTGAAGAAAAAATAATGATGCTTGATGCCTCATACATCAAATAGAGATAAAAAGGTCACCTTGCAGCGAAGTCAGCTGGTCATTTGCTACTCAGTCAATCTGGAGCACCATTTGTCGAAATCACAGGAGAAGTCAACTATAACGGATATGCAGAGTCCTCATTATTTTGTATACATTTAAATTGTCAATCACACATTTCAGTTTAAACAGAGAAACCTGCAGCCTCGAAGGTATATTCCATTATCATGTTGTACTGAAAGTATTCTTTGAAATCTCAGCTCAGCAGCTGGCTAATAATGGTTCAGACAAATATACCGTAAGCACAGTACATAACAATAATCTTAGAATAAGATCAACTATAATGATGGTATGTATTTTAGAGTCTAGTTAATGTTTGGCAAAGCTCACTATAATGCACTCCTGCAGTATGACATCACAACACTTTAATGAATTTATTCAGATGTTACTGTCACCAACAGTCTGCTCAATAAGCTCCAAATAATGGGGATCTTACTCTTCTTTTTCTGGTTGACCAAAAAGCTCAAAGCAGTACAAATAAACGAGCCTTCCAGCAATTGAGTCCGCATAAAGTTGGGGAATATACAAGAGAAAGATTTTTTAAATAATGGTCAACATCAAAGCAGCAGAGGCCAAGAAATCCTGACTTTAAGCCCCCAAAATACCAGATCACATAAAATGCAACTCAACAGCATCCCTTCCTGGTCAGAGCAGTCTTTCAAATTCCACGCCTTAAGTTGTTTTTATGCAGAGTTCATGTAAACTTGTATTTTTATCAGGTTAATAATTTCAAACTTTGGAAAGATTATACTACTGTTTTTACAAGCTGAATACTAGTACTCTTAGTGATGAATAAACGGAATTCTTTAAGATAATAGGTACTGAGACAAATCTATGGTGAGAAGTGTTTTGTGATAAAAGCACCCAAATAAATCCCTTCTTGTGCTTAGTGTCCAGCAGGTGCTCTAAAACCATGATCATGTCTAATCAGTGTTACAGATGCCCAGTGGGGAGGCGCAGGCACCGAGGCTCTGTGTGAAAGTTTAAAGAGGCTCAATGTGATTTACTGTATTTTTCCAGATTAACCACCCTGGGAGCTGAATAAGACCGCGTATTAATCCTTGATTGGATGGAAGACGGGAGAGAAAAGATGAAGTGAAAAATCCCTATTAGGTCAGCAGAGCTGATTTGAGTTATTAAGTACCTTTTTTACTCTAATCAGTCACTTTTAAGATGGGATCAGACACTGTTGTATTATGGGATGTGATTGAGCACAACCAGTTTGTCTCCATTTCCCCCCAGTGCTAGGACTGGGAACATATGTGACGGTTCCCCCGTGAACCGGGCCACCTGTCACCGACACGCAGACACATACATGACAGAGGGAGTCTGCACCTACACAGCCACAGTTACCCAACAGCCCACATCCAGGAGAGTTTATAAACAGAAATTAATTGCTTGTTCCGGCTGTAATTAGCTCACACCATGCTTATTACTAATCTGTGTCTTGGCCTGACGCCAGGCCAGTTCTGGCCCTGCTCCAGTCCATTTTCAACACAGCGTTGCTCTACAGTAATCCATAAGCTCTGGGAGAATGGATCTGTTCCACTAACTGAGCTTTACTCAACTATACACACATATTTCCAACTTTTCTGTCAACAACATCCTCATATTAACCTCTTTCTATTACTGTATCGCATTGTTTATAAATGCATCGCACTCATTTTAATGTGCTGATTGCAGAACAGAACCACAGTGACGTTAAACTGGAGGTAGTCTCGATATTCAACATCAGTGATTCTAAAAGTGGGTTCCGTGGCTCTGTCCGTGAAATAATTTGCTGTAAATTATAACGGTATATCTACAGATACAGCATTATAATTCCCACCCAGGTTAGCTTTGGTCCAATAGAAACTCTGAATTGATTGTGACACACAGCAATACGCTTATTGTTTTTAAATTGAAGCACTTCAAAGTCAGATTTAGATTAGTACATTTAAAGATCTGGATTTATGAGAACTAAGCCCGTCTATGCTACTGCTCATTTTCAGAAAGCTTTTAAGATCAATTACTTCAAATGCATAAATGTTGTCAAGTTGAGTCCAAACGCAATTCAAATTATATGACCCTCCGTTAATATGAATGAAATTAAAATTATTCAAATTTCTGCTCATCATTTTGAAACAGGTCTGAAGTATTTATGTTGAAAAGTTTTAGAATATCTAATAAGTTTTAGAATATCATATAACATATGTCATTGTAAGCATATGTTTAATCAGTCTTATCATTAAGGAAATGTCCTTGTGAGGCTTCCCTGACCTCATCCCTGCTCTCCACTTTGTATGAGCCGATTTCATTCGCATGAATCTTGCAGCCAGACAGTCCAAAACTACAAAAACAAATTCAAGGCATCCGTGTGAACCAGAATCCTGCAGCATAATCATAGCACACTCCAAAACAGTGCCTATTTAAGCTCCTGTCTTCAATCCAAGTTGAAAGCAAAGGGGCATCCCCATCGCAGAAAGCCAAATTGCCTATTAAAGATGAGAGCATGTTCAGTCTCCCTATGCGCCCAGCCATCACCACCCTAATCATTCCCTGCCTAAACAGCCTAATGGCTGCCATATTGCTACTGTTTATTAGTAAACACTGATGGAAGGGTGCCCGCTTCAACAGTTGTTGATTTTGTCTGTCCGTATGGAGTATCAGCTGGGAATCACAGCCACCGCGCCAGAACGCTGTCTGCTGTTCAGCCTCCCGTCACTAAACAGATTGCTTTATTGTTTTATGTGCATAGTGATTAGGATGTCAGTAGACGGCATAATATAATACATAAACCTCAGATGAAGCATTAAACAAATCTGAGAGCTGCTACTCTCTACTTCGCCATATTGTTCTCCTGGTTTATTACAACAGAGAATGTGAAAGCAAGGAGGCACTGAAGTAAGCATTGTATTTCGCTCACGAATAACAAGTGTGTGTAGGTAGCTGAGCCAGAAGGACACTCCAAAGATGACCTTAGGTTTAAGATGCTTTTGGGAAGCCTGGTCCAGGATCGATTTCCCTCCATCTCTGTCTCAGTAACCCTTCTATCGATCCTTATCAAATATGTATCACGTCCTCAAGCCTTCACCGCAGCTAAGGCGGAGACTTCAAACGGCAACAGCTCAAACAGAAAGTCAAAGGAGATCTAGGTTTCTTTCTTTCCAAACGGCAAATCTCAGCACGGAGAGAAGCCGTGAAACCAAAACAATAATTTAAAAACACTAAGCCAAAAATCGTGCTGAAATAACTACATATTATAAAAGCTTAAAATGATAAATTCTGTAAGCTATAAATATAACACTGAATGAATGCTATCCTTAAGCAAGTTTTCCAAAAGACGGTGGGTTTAGTCTTCTACAAAAGGCACCAGAGACACACAAACGCACACAATACATGAAGAACCCCCCCCCACACACACACACACACACACACACACACACACACACACACACACTCACTATCTCCGCTCTAACCTCACGTCTTACTAAAAGGGTCTTGTCTTGTCCTCTTCCAATTCCCCAAACTCCCCTTCACACAGCACTCATATGTTGCAAATGCACAAAATGCATCCTTCAGCTCATGTTGCCATAATTCTCTGTGGCAGCAGCGTGATTAATGCACACAACTATTGATTTTTTTTTCTTTGCTCTTTTTTTATTTATTTATTTATTCTTTCCTTCCTAGTTGACAGTATCACACTTTGCACAATTTGCACACGCACACACACACACACACACACGCACACACACGCGCACAAACAATAAGCACCCCATCTCCCTTAGCTTTCAGGCAGCTGTGTGTGAGTGGACTGGGAAAAGGGGTGCAGTGAAAGACAAGGGTCAGCATTTCACTAACTGCTGATCTGTGTGGGAGGAGGGGGAAACAAAATGATAGGCTGTGTTGTTTTCATAGGGTTTCACTGCAGGATGGGTGGAGTAGCGTTAAAAAAACACACACACACACACATACACACATCAATGCACCCACAAACAAAAACTCAGATAGTATCATGCACATGCACATTTAAATACGTATGGCTTCTTCTGATATTCAGGGAAGGGAAAGTGAGCGAGGAAGGAAAGTGGGAAGGGGAGGAAGGCAGTAGGAAAAGATTGTGTGGCTGATGTGATGCAGTTGTTTACAAAAGAAAAGCCTTGGCTCCTCTCCTCCTCTCTACCTTTCAAACCTCCTCTCCTCGTCTCTTGTTTCCCCAACTCTCTCTTCCTCTCTCCTTCCTTCACTCTGATCTGCCCCTCTCCTCCTATTTCTTTGCATCTACTTTCTTCCCCAGCTCATTTCTTCCACTGTGCCCTCCTTTCAAGGTTGGCCTGACTTTGGGCGTGTTGAATTTACAGCCCTGTCTCCGCCTGCCTCTCAGTGCCCTCACTGTCAATCTCAGTGAAAGATGGAGGCGGTGGCACATCACTGGCATGATAAATTCCCGCTGAGCAGTGATCCTGTAAACCAAACACCTACAGTAGCCCCTTTGAAGACATCCTTAACATTCCAGCGACTGAGCTGGTGGCTGGTTAAGATTGTGATTCTATTAGCAAGCAAACTGTTTAATTAGCCTCTATAAGCACCCACGAGAACCCATGAGAGGAGTGAGCAGAATGCACGAGCGCAGAAGCACTTTCATCGCTTATAAGCTCAACGCACAGATGGGAGAGTGGCCGACATGAATGCAACCGAACAATGTAACTTGAGATATTGTTTTTGCTGATACTGTGAGCATCGGAGGAACTTATTTGCATAAAGAAAATAAAAACAGTATTTCCACACGGGAGGAAATTGACTGGGGCGCCGTGCCAAGCAGGTTATGCAATGAGATGAGAAGAGAGGAGGCCGACAGTCAAGGCCAGCGGAGGAGGATGGAGAGGAGTGGAGGATGGAGGAAAGAGGAGGAGTAAATAAAAGGAAATGAAGGAAGAAAACAAAGCAGAAGGTGAGAACATAAAACATGTCAGAATCTGACATACAGTATATTACAATACAGACACACAACAATATAAAACAGAATTGATCTTGTACTAAGCCCCGCCCCCGCCGCTACTCTCTACCATGGAGCCCACACCGTCACTAACTGCAAACAAGTCCTACAGTATGTTTGGACGTATGAAGAATGTCAAAAAAAACTGATTCATCGGTGAAAACACGTTAAAAAAAGATAAAGATAGAGGCTGAAGCCTACAGTTTACCTGGTGATTGAGACAGAAGACAATTAATTAAGGAGGAACGCTGCTCCTGAAAAGCCTAGAAAGACTAGAAAAGCGCTATAGAAATTATAAACCTGTCGGCATCGCTGTGAACATGCTTCTTAATATGGAATAAAGCTTCCTGTCCTCCATCTTTAGCCTAATCTCCACCCTGAAAAGATGAAAGGCTTCCTTGTTTGTTCCAAGGAGAAAAAAACACTATCTCTCCATGCTAATAGAGACCTTTCTCCCTCCATTCCTCTTTTCTTCTCTTTTCCCCTCTCCATCTTACCTCACCTCTCATCACCTCTCTGTTCCTCTCCAGAAGCGATGTACAGGCCTGTCCAGCCTGCACTTCCTTATCTAAAGCTGCGTCAGGCTTCCCACTGGAGGAGTGACTGGATGAACATGTTGGCGCAGTGTTGCATTCAGGTGCAGTCAGCATTTAGCACAGTTAGCACCAGATTCATATTGTCTTGAAATGAATACAATTAATCAAATAAAGTTACATTTTGAGGGAATGTGTTTCTTGTTAAACTAACTGGTTATGTATCTAGATGACGTACAGAATAACATCCAGCTTTCACTTTACAAAATCAAATTTGTGGTATTATCCTATATAATTTCCATTGGATTGGTGCTGGTCTTTTTTTCCATAATGTTGACTCCACTCTAATGTTGCTTCTATATCAATACAAGGTAATACAAGTGAACCCGAACTCACTGTGTGGGAGATGAACACACAATCTTACATGGAAGGTACGGAGGAAAAACATCTGCGGCAGCACTGAACTGATATATTACAATTAATTCTGCACATTAGGAGGACTTTAGCATATGAAATATTACTGTAGGTGCAAGGTCTCTGTGAAAAACATGTTGTTTGCAGTTTGATATCTAAGCACTGGTTTTGTTGAAGGCCGCCCAGCTAATTACGCAGCCTCGTATCATGAAGGATGAGGGACAAAAGGTAGGTAGATGGAAACACGCAAAAACACACACCATCCCAGTTCCAGCCCTTTTCAAAAGCATGGACACTTGAAACACACAGCAGTATGGGAAAAATAATAACACAACTAGACAGATGTGCACACTGCCTCACAAAGGTGCATGTGACAACATGCATGGATACACACATGCACGGTAATAAAGGTCCGCCATATGAAATCCTGACAACACTAAGACACAGCTCAACTCCTCCCAGCTCTAATTCTTTATTCTTTCTATTTTTTCTCCTCTTTCATCTCTCTATTAGCTCTGTCAATTGTTTATCAAAAGCAGCGAGGAGGCGATCGGAGCCGGGCATTTGAAAGCTCGCGCTGCGAGAGCATTTTAAAATTCATGACGGGTTAATGGTATGTTAGTGGCAACATTAGGACCCAGCGAGCTCGCATCGAGCTCATTCACATTGAAAACAGGCCGCTTCAAATGACTACTAAGCAGTCCTCATTCTGAGAGGTAATTCATATTGTAATTAACTTTTCAATCACAGCTGATTAATTAAGGCAGGCCCTAGTCTGTAATTATGCATCTATTTTTGACCCTTATGTGAATCACTTGATATTCAAAGATTTCGCTGGCCAGTTTTCTCTCTACGCACAAGTTCCTGATCTTAAAACGCACATTTCTACCTCATGCTATTAAACAAGCAGACTCAGTTAAACTGTCTATATTCATCAAAAATTGCTTTTAAAAATCAAGCATCATCATCCACATTATGCGTCCAAGAACACCATCTCGGTGTTGAGAAATATCTGGAGCCTTGACGGTTCTTCCTCACATGCTGGTGCACAATGCGAGGGGTAAAGGAGTGCGCTTGATGTTACCGTTCCCAACAAAAAAAAAAAAAACCTGAGATCAATAATTCAATGTGGCTGTTGGATAGCTTTATTGTGTCCACTGAGACCAAGTCTTCTTTCATGAAATATTGAAAAAAGAAAACAGAAAAGAAAAGAAAAGGAGGTGCTGGAGAAAGAGTCGGAAGACTAGGCGGGGTCAACCTGCACCCAGTAGCCATCGTCGGGCCCCGTCGGGAGCCTTGCGGCCCCGTTGGGAGCCTTGTGGCCTCTCGTGCGCTTTTCGCTCGTGCACGAATACGCTTCATTTCTAACCCCTCGCTCCTCGAGTAAACACACCCTCTCCATAACAGCGCAAGGAGAATCCGCTCATGCATCAGAATCGACCATCAAATATTCATCACGGAGCAGCAGTGATTTTGACAGTGTGCTCATGCTTTTGACAGCACTCGCCTGCTGCAATACTTATTGGAGTAAGCACGGACAATCCAATATCGTTGTTCTTTTGAACGCTCATGAAAGAACTCCAAAGAACACCGAGCGTACAATATAATCCATCAAAACTTCACTGCATAATCTATTGCCCGCCAGACCTCATCGTCATTGCAGAAACTACAATAAGAGTTGATTTAAGAAATGACTGACAATGATTGTATTCAATACAAAGAAAGGCACACACGTTCACTTCATTAAATTCATACATGATGGTCTATGTCTTTCCTAATTCAGGCCAACAGACCTTTGCTTCTGATAAACATGTAGATGAGTTAAATGTTAAAACATTTTATCCTCTTAATGGACACCTTGATGAGATAAACTCCCGAGTCTTGTCTACACCATTCATTTCATTTAGAGAACATAATCATATCTGCATGCGGCGTATTTGCCCGCTCGCCGTGACATTCGGCGATGTCTTCAACCGGTGGCTCACAGCGAGTAACTCGAGTAACCTCGGGTAAATAAGTCGCTGGCATGGATCAGAAGACACATCTTCATGCTTCAGCAGACGCATTTAAAATGCCACCAAAACACCGTCCCAGATTCTGCCCTCAGTCAAATGACATCAAGTGCTCACTTACAGGTCCCTGAACGCCCCAGTATGAAGCAAAATCAGCCAGCGGGGCAGTACACGGAGCAATCAAGAGATAAGCATCCCATTTAACTTGAGAAAAATCCAACCCTGCAGAACGTTCTGGTGTCTTGCGTTATCGTGCTGTGCCACTGGATACAAACAAGGAGGGTAACTAGGTCAATGGCGCTATGTAAACTGTTCCACTTTACCCCTTGCTGGACTCAAAATGGAGTTGGCTGAGCTGAAGTGTGTACAGGAGAGAGAAGCTTGTGATTCAATGTGACAGTTATCAACATCCTCTGGCTAGTGGGAGGACAGTGCAGAGCTGCACAGCCTCAGTAATGGCAGACTACGACAGAGAAGACGAAGAAAAAGAAGGTAGGAAGATGACTCACAGTGAAAACAGAACATAGTGTCCAAAGAGAGCAGAGCTGTTTATTCCAGCCCCTCCCTCCCAAAAACAGCATCACACCTCTCCATCCGTCAACAATGAATCTTGCAGCAGAAAAAGGCCTCTCTGTGTGCTCCTTAATAAATAAATTAGATATATATAATCTCCATTTTTAAGATGTCACAGATGCCCCTGGATTTATTTGAGCACTAAAAAGCTCGGTATTGAATCACCCATTTTAGACTGTATACAACGTGTTTACTTGTCTTACCTGAGTTGAGTGAAACTGTGTCTTTCTCCCATGATACAACAGTGACGTAGGCCTCAACAGAAGCAGGGATAATGCACTTGAAGACGGCTACGCTGCCTCTCATAGCCTTCTGGTCGGCCACTCGGACTGTGTAGGGTTCCCGTGAAACTGCAGATCAAGAAAAAAAAACATGAATACAGGAAAACTGTAATGGAACTGCATTATTGTTTATTGTCTTTTTGATTTTTGGGACACGGTGAGTGTGCAGATTGGGACGCAGGATCAAGCTCTTAAGTTGATTCTAGTCTCGTAAGTTGACTCTAGTCACAATACTACCATTGAACTATACCATAATGTTGCTTTTTGGTGTACAATTATGTAACATATTTACAACTAAAACAACTAAATGTTGTTGAGCAAGATCATTTCTATTACACTCTCATGAATGAACATTAATTGATAAGCTTTTCAAAACTATTTAGACATTAGAGACCAAAAAATATTAAGGCCTTCTTTTTAATGTTGGCGATGTTTGGATTAAATTTTCACACGTACAAAATTGAAATTGAGAAACCTAACCGCAGAGTTCAAAAAAAGTATTATACCAACTGCTGTTTCCATTCCATCTTCTGAGGAAGCACATGTGATGCAACAGAAAGCTCCGCATAAGCTACTGAAAGGACGTTGCGAAGAGAACGAGCACATAAACGTTTGAAGATTTAAGTGCAGTTTGAACCATTAACTCAAGTAGTCTTTGTCAAATGTTCTTGTGCACAAGAATGTCATCATGTGATTTTGGGAAACATGCTCTTTTTTTATTATACATACATTGCTACTATAACAACTCCACCCCCTACATTCACTCACATTTCCCTCAGCACCACCACCACCAACCACCACCACCACCAGTACTCCTGCCACGCTAAGCCCTCCTCTGTGGACTCACCAGCTTTGATGTGGACATCCTGACTCCTAATCTTGCCAGAGGGGTTCTCGGCAGTGCAGTAATACGTGTTGTCGTGGATCAGCTTGCTGAAGCTGGACGGCAGGAAGTTGAAGATCTGGAGGGTTCCGTTGGGGTGGACGTGACGGATACCCGGGACATCGTAGATCTCCTCGCCGGTCGCCAGATACCAGCGCAGCGAGGCAGGAAGCGCGCCACCAGCAGGACAGGGCACAGAGGTCCCTGTGGTGCTGGCAAATACTACCTCTTGCAAAGATGCATTGACAAAGTATAAGCTGGAATGTAAATCCTCACTGAAAACTGCAAGAGAGGAAACACAGAGCGTACACTGTTACAGACATGTATTTATTTGATGTATTTATTATTCTCAAAAGAAATCTGGAGCAGAGATCACAGACATTTGGAGAAAAATTCACATTTGTTCTTCTTTATATTTGGTATTTGAAAAAACGTATAAAAAAATGAGAAAGAACACATTAGTATTCATGTAAAATCAGTGGCTGCCGTGCGTCTATATATGGAACATGTTCAGTAGTTTAGGATTCATCAATTTAATTCCCATCCCTGCGACCCCAGGAACATTAAATTAACATAAACTACTATCAATTATGGAATAAGGTCAGCTGCCTTGATAATGTTCTAGCTTCATTTGAAGGCAACATAACAGTCGAGACGCCAACGTTAAACACAGTTTGTGCGGGAGCATTCTCCAGATGAGAGGAGGGTAATAAATGTCAATGTTGGACCAATTAGCTCCACAGTAATCTACAGCTGTTTGATTTCAGAGTGATGAAGCCGGCACATGTTTGCAATCTGAGCAACTGTGCACGAGAGGCAATCTGTATTTTTTAAATTTCTATTTTTCAGGGGAAAAAAATATGTGTCTATACAGCATGTGTGTGTGTGTATCTGGCTTGCCATGTCGGCCTGGTGACAAGCCCAGAGGCTCGACTCTGAATGGCTTACAGGGACACTGGCAGCTGGCTTCGACCCTCCCTGGGGACCAAACATTTTAGCACTTCATAAATTCCTAACAAGATTTCAAATTGCAGACGTTTCCATCCTTTTCTCTGCTCCAGCAGCTCTCCACCTGCCCTGCTCACTTATGCACGCACACAGCCACGCACGCGCACACAGTCACGCATCACATTTGTTGTTTTACATTTGGAATACTCATTAAAAATGATCCGCACACTAAAGATCAATACTGTAGCGCTGTTGACAGCATTGTCTGGACATTTGCACCACTTCTGAAATGCAAACAACCCTGCACCCTCTGTTATTATTATTATTATTATTATTATTATTATTATTATTATTATTATTATTATCATTATTATTATTATTATTATTATTATTATTATTATTACAGAAACGGGTATAATCATTGTTGAACCCAGTCAAATTTAGATAGATGTCGTTTGAGCTAGCATTAGCTTAACCTAGCCAAACGGCTAGCACAAGTGTATCAGGGATAACTAGCAAGCAACGTTAGCCTCCAACAAATACGGTCAAAAACAGAAACCGTGTAATGTTAACACACTTTACCTCCATTTACTGTCTCTGGTGTTATGTCTGCTCCATCTTATAATACTTTGGCTGAGTTAAAGCAAAAAAGCTGTAGCTGTTTCTTTCTCTGTATGCTAGCTAGCAGCTCCTGTTTGCCAACAGCTGCGGAACTGACACTAATCAAAAACACAGGTGACGCAGTTATTCACATATAATAACTGTGCTTATATTAAGACCTGGAATTATAATAACTGATATTACTAATGTGTGTAAATTATTGAAAATTATTACAATATATTATATATATATATATATATATATAATATATAAATATTATTTTCCTATAGTCATAATATTGAAATATAACACATTGAGACTGTTTTTATTTATGCAGGTTTTTTAATGGTCTGGATATAAATCTTCAAACACTGTTTAACTCAGTAAATGAAGGAAAGGAAGGAAACCACCTAAAGTTGACAGATGCTATATGGTGAGATATTGCAGTGGGGCTTGTATGAAGGTGTCAGGTCTGACTGTTGATTTTGTTCATAAATGCACACAATGCACATTTCTGACTGCTGCACAACTGTTTGTTACTTTCATCTGTGAACTGTACAAGGTGATGACTAATCATAAAATAATACACCTCTGATTCCACACATACAGTATGTCTGTTAGATGTTACTATTAACAGCTTGCAATGCTTAAGTCTGTATTTTTGGTGCATGTTTTCTATCATCACACCATGTTTTCCATCATTTGTCTGCCTATCAATATAAGGAAAACATTTTCTTGTGGTTTACTGCGTTTTATTTATTTTTGGTGAAATGAAATGAACGAAAATTTGCTTTGATTTCACTTTTGGGACTATTTCACGATTTGTCATGAGGGAAGACTAGGTCGGAATCTGACAAAATATTTTACATATGAAACACTGCTTCTCTAAACTCCAATGAAATATTAAGAAGTATACTACGCTACCAGCAGAGGAACTCTTGTATACACTTCTGTAAGGTCTCTTACATCAAAAAGTTTTAGCCAATTTTGAATCTTTTAAAATGCGTTGAGATGGTGCGCTGGGTTCTCAGTGGGTCTGTGGCACCTGCCAAGATGAAAATAATACATCAAAGTCATATTAAAGTCTGATTCATTCTCTTTTTCCAGCTGGCACGGGGAGTATCAATCTTCTCAGTGCTCTGTTGATAATGCAGACTGGAGCCACGAGGGGAGGGGGGGATCAAAACCCCACCTGTTCATGGACGTTGCTCAAGGTTAGTGAGAAGGAGAAGACACTTTGAAATCACTCATGTCTGCATTTTTTAAAAACACAGCCTTGGTGTAACATTCAGAAGACATTTTTTATGTATAAGGCGTGATCATTTCTGTTATATTAAAGGCTCTTTTGCAAATGTGGCGTATGTATGAGTATTGTAATATGTCAGCAAAATGCCGTCTGAGATCCTGCCTTCTTGATATCCTATGATCATATGGAGGGGGTTCTAGGAAGTAAGTGAAGAAAAACAACAACCCAAAAACATAAAAAAAAAAAATTGTGACAGACACAAATGGCACACATCAAAGTTTTCTCTGAATACAATTTGGGTACTTAGTTAATTGATACTTTGAACGTTGCAGCGCCACAATAGCAGACGGCTGGAGAGAAGTAGATCAAAGCTGTGCGCGGTTGCTTGGAAAGCTTCCTTTCTGTGCGAGCATCGGAGAAATTGGATTAGGATTTATGTCATGGCTGTTTTGATATTCGTCTATTTCACATATGAAAAGTACGCGAGAGCAACTCAATTTAGACTGGCTGAGTGATAGCAAGATTGATTTAATTAAAAAAAGAAATGGACTCGGGTGCATATCACAGCGCTACTCGTTTTCCTAATTGACTAAGCTCAGGAGCCGGGCCACAAATGGTCTGGTGACGCAGGTACATCACCCCCGCAGACCTCACAAAGACCACCGTGTCACGCCCCAACAAACGGCCTCGGGGCCCGACCACTTACTACATTGCCCGAGAGGAAATCCGTAATTGGCATAATTTTTCATGAGCTCAACCGTAAAGGTGAAATAAATGACACTGTTCAATAATGCATTATATGCATCTATAATTGACTATGATTTTTTTTTCTATGTGATATCTTCAGGGAGAAGGGAAGATGGAAAAAAGCTGTTTCATTTAAATAACCAGAAATCAAGTACTTTGCTTTTTCCATTTATTCTTTTCAAGACGTTTGCTGGTTTTTGTTGTTGTTGAAATTATTCTAGTGTTTTGGTCGGCGTACTTGTGTTTTTATACGGTAAGACTGAACTCTTAACCACCATCGTTGAGATCTACATTATTACAAGTGTCCTGCACTGCTGCACGTTCCAGTGTTGGTTTATCGACACATCCAGCAGTTACGGAGGAACTTTTGTATTTCTGGTCACATGACTCACACCAGTCCAATATTCATATTATTTTTAGCTCAGTTTTGGTCTCCACCAACTCCCGTGGGAAATATCTTGCTCTTTGGTTGCTAAATGCTCCAATATGTTAACCAGCTAGTTGCTAATTTTGCTGAGCAGTTTTGTGGCAAAAACAAATAACTGCTCGTTGCAGCTCCAAAATGACGCTGGTGAGATTGAGGCTTTTGGTTTACTTCATATTTAAAGAAATGCCACCCAGGCAGAGGGCAGGGCTTGACGTTGATACAGACGCTGCCACACACATTTTTAGGAAATTGTTGCAAATTATACCTTTAAATCACCTTTAAACACTATTCACAGTATTAACACTCTGATGATGTATTATTTAAAATGTGATTTTGGGAAAGCAGCCGCAGTGACGTTCACACAGAGTAACCATACAATCTGACAAACAACACCTATGGTTCAGCATCATCACAGGACTGTGATCCTTCACACAATAGAGCTGATGGGTTGACAGGGTGTAACCAACCATGACAGTGTGCTTTCAGAGCCACTGGGGCGCTTCATTTAAGTAAACGTGCAATCAATGCCGATGGGAGCCAACAGCAGGTAAAGATGAATTCACTAACTGGCTGTTTTTGCAGAATTACGAGAGAAGGGAGCCACGGAATCACACTTTCAATCTTGCGCTCGCAGCTTAAGTATTTTGGGGGGGAACCTGCAACTTGATCAAAGCACGTAAAAGTAACATATCGGTGTGATTTCACCGTCTCATGCACCTGCAGCGTTAAGTGAATGGTCCCAGTGTCACATGAGAACCTGGTGACAACCTATTAACTCTCAATCCATAGTAACATATTCTGTCTTTCATGCGGCTGCCGGTTTTATTCATGAACACTCTCTGACACGGGAAGAAGAGAGAACAGCAGAGAGCAAACAAGGAGAGGCAAAAAGGGAATCAGTGGGATTGATTCAGCTTCCCATATTTCAGAGGGCACTCGCGTTGCATCTGTTGAGCAAGCAGAGCCATTGTCTGAGTTGTCATCACCGCCGCGGTAGGGGGACTCAGCGCTGCGTCGCAGCGTGGCACCGAGTGCTTCACAGTGACAATGTGACAGTGGGAACCCTGGGTAATTAAAGCGACTCTCTGCTCTGTGCCCTCAGGGCAAGTCATGCCTGCATGTGGAGATCACACCGGGCCCACTCACATTCAAGATTTACAGTAGCCACAGCAGTTTTCCACCTTAACACATTCCTACTCCTACTCTGTGGATGTATGGGCAGCAGCATTGGTGATGTAAGGCTGCGCTCGCAGCACACTTTGACCTGTGCGTAACAGAAATATTTGAAATACAGTGTACAGGTATTTTCATTTTCTTTCAAACCGATCAAGTTAGTTTAAAAAAAAAAGATCAAGTTAATTTAGCCATCTCTCAAAGGCCGTTAACCTGAAAGTAACATATAGAACTAGTTCTGAAAACGGCAGACGACACCCCTTCAGGGCCAGGCAGTCCGGTGTGTGAGTAAGCATTCCCACTGATCTGATCTGCCCAGAGGCAATACACCATGCACGGAAGTTAAATGACTGTCTTCCAATTTGCTCTCATGAATATTAAGCAGTGCTGTGACAGTGGAAACGGTTGGCTGTGTGCAGGCTGCTGATCCACACCGACAGATCTGTCCTCTGATGTCTAGGAGGGGCGGGCAACGCTAAAACGAGACCCCCCCCAGCGGAGGAGCTTCCTCCTCCCTGGTCTATTTTCACGTCTTAAATGGGCCAGAGTGGCCGCCTGTCTCATCAAGGGGAAGCCAGAGACCCCGGACTGTTTCTCACTTTAGTAAAACTGAGCGATAAAGACAGTGATGTCTAAATTATGTTGCTGCCGCTAATGATGAGTGCATGAGAGAGGATGTGATGAGGGATTATACCGGTGCAGACTATAGCAGCTCCCTCTACTGCTGATGATGATGAATAAAAAAAACCCTCCACAAAACGGAATATTGCTATGTGATGTAACCAGTGTGCTAAAGCCCATGTCTGTAATAAAGTAAATTAATAAATGATTAGATTCAAAGTGTTGCATAGATTTACTGTATATTTACCATGAATGTGAACTCCCACTGAACTACAGCAGCCTTTGAAATGAGAAGGAATTGATTACACATTATTTAAGAGTTCAACATCTGCAATCTTCATTTTAAAATAATTTTACCAAGAACAGAGCAGCCACTCCTCAACCTCATTAACAATAATGGAAAAGTATGTTATCATAGAAAGCTAATGGAAATTCTTTTTGACAAGCAGTACGAATATATTTATACATTTTTGAGGTGCAGCATTGGTGCAGACGCAGCCACAAAGACTGATGTATATGTGGAGATCGGAGTTACATTATATAATCAAACTGATTATAATATAAGGTTTGCTGTCAAAACAGTATGAAATGTTTATTAATTGCTTTTGAGTGAATAAAGTGTGGGTGTTTAACCCCTTCAGCTCTGAATGTCCTTGCTCCGTTTCACCCAAGGAGCTTCAAAGTTAGAAAAAGAAAAACAATATTTTTTCAGCCGCTTGTTCCAGCACATCATTGAAGCGGGTTAATCATGTTTACATCCAGACAAATCACATGGAGATGTCTCGCATATTTTCTTTGACGCATTTTGTTGCAGTTTACCCTGACAAATTTGCCATCTTTAGAAATGTTGTGACCTTTAACGCCGTCTAAGATGGTTTAAACGATGCTTTGAGGCCAATGTGTTGAAACAGTAGACCTGTAATTTAATGACATCCAGTCCTAATGTTTTTGTTTGTATACAATAAAAAAAAAAAAATCACATTTCAACAGATTTGTCTACGACCTGTAAATGAGTTACTGGTGTCTCAAACCCATAAATATAAAGACGTGGATGTATTCACCGTCACGTTACCCATTGATTTGTGGACTACGCATCGCCATCTTGGCTTTTTGCAACAAACAGTGACATAAGAGGGTGGAGCCACGTACAACCAAACACTGTGAAAGGGTTGTAAGATGAAAACATGGACACGTTGTGGTAGCGACCTGTCAATCACGGGAGTCACGTCCCAAAACATACCCTGCTTTAATGTCTATTTACTCTAAATGCAACCATCATTAAGAGACTGCTGGGCCTCTTTATGTGACCTGAGGAGTCGCCCCCTGCTGGCTATTAGAAAGAATGCCTCAGTTTTCCGACCCACAGGTTCCAAAGACTCCAGTGGACAACAGAATCATATATACTCTAAAATGCTCTTAGTTAATTTACTATCATACTCAAAGACGTCTGATTGAGACTTGAGAAGATGTAATCGAATGGCCTCCCAACTAATGTAATGGTCAGCATACGCGGCCTCTCTCCATAACGCGATTAAGCAGCAGCGTTTCTCATCGCAGGGATGCACGTCGGCAGAAGCTTTACCTCAGTTAAGCAAGTAGACGTGGCACATACTGGAGCGCCAACCTCATTATGTCACCCAACATTAAGGTTGAGGGCCTTCAAAAGCCTTGCTGTTGATGGTGTCTTAACATGACCGCTGTCCACCTGCATGGCAGCAAAGGTAACGCCACGCCCATTGCGATGGTGGTGTCGGTGTACACGAGCCGTGACACGAGAGGCCGCTGAGGAGAACGACCTGACACCGACAGCCTTTGGCCCCAAAGGATCTCATTTCACTCATCTCACCTGAATCTGCAGTGGCACACACTTCCTCTGTTACATGGTGGCTTCTCTTTAAATCCGGCCTTTGTATCTGAGACTCATCTCAGTGGGTCACCGTGGGCTGAATTTGATTGTTATTATAATAAAAAGTAAACCACGGCAAATGAAGAGGACGGACCGTTGTCATAGCTATTGGCTCTGGGGGGAAACCTAATCACTGCCTGGATGAGGTCCCGTGGCAACGTCTTTTCAAGCGGAGGAAGTGCTATCCTTGAATGTTCAAGGCTCAAGATGGCGGGGGGGATGATGGGCATATACATTTGTATAGATTGTGTACATCAAAGCTTGGGGTTTGCATCTGAGGTGGTTTGGTTAAGTCAGCAAAGGTAAGGTAAGGTAAGAGGAAGATGTTGGGTGTTCAATTGGCCATAACTATCACAAGAATAAATAGGCCTGCTTTGTATTGCAACAGCAGATGTTGTCAGAAAAATGAAATGAAATACATTGTCAGTGAATGAAATACCTTTTCTTGTTGCACCTCTGAACTTGATTTTGGTGCAATGCAAATATGCGACACTTACTATTAACGTGGTAAAGGTAATAATGTCATTATAAGGCCATGGCAGCCATTTGAAGATATACCTCCATCCCTGTTTTGTCCAACAGACGCCTGTGACCAGCAGCTGGTGGAGTGTGTTAATGTTGATGTCACAGCAGCTGGCTGCTCTCATCCTGTTAGCTCTGCCTGCCATTATCAGCACCCCCCCCCCCCCCCATCCTCCCCCCTCCCCATCCTCCTCCTTTAAACCTGCTGCTACTGCTGCTGCCATGCTCATTTTAATACTCCAGACTCATTTGACCGTCTTTATGGACTTATCATATTAAACATTTATCGCAGCCATTTCCCTAAACCAAGCATGTTTATTCAACACTTAAGGGACCACAGCACGGCTCCTTTCAGCACCCCCCCACCCCCGCCACACACACACACACACACACACACACACACACACATCCTCATTTTCTCCTTTTCCCTCCTTTCTCGCCTCCTCACTCCCACAGCCCCCCGGCTTGCTTTATTACAACCCTCCTCTATATGTTCCACACAGACTGAACTAAAAAGGTATTTTTGTACAGTTTCTTCCGTCTCCCTCTCTGGCCGTCCTCTCCCCCAGAGGCCGGGACACCGAGGGACCCACGCCGTGTGAAGCGAGGCAGCCGAGCAGACACAAATGTATTCTGAGCATTTAGTACTTTGGATGAATCGAGTTTTAATTTAATCATCTGATCAAACACTAATTAGCATAATCACTTGTGGGGATGGATGGTCCAGAAAGAGAGACACGGAGCAACACATAATAGACCTCATCCTGGCAACAGTCTACGGGGACACTTAGCAACGTGTAAAGAGCTACATGCTTCTAGGGATCCGTGCAGGACGCAGTCCAAATTACCTCCCTTTGTACGAACAATACATCCAATTCTCCTTTTCCTTCAACAGGGCAGCCACTGCACTGCAAAATGATCTATTCACTGCTAGACTACCTCCACAATCAAATGCACTGCTGCCAGGCCCCGTGCCCGCTTATTTGATCTTGGACAAGATGGCTTACTGCAGCATCTGACCGTGGTCGGACCCGAGGAGGTCTGGGAATTCTAGGAATACCACAAAGTGCTAAGATTATTGACAATGCACTCAGTCTCACACCAGGCCGGGGGATCGATGAGTAGCTAGAAGGACATAAATCAGACTCCTGTGGCTCCACTCCATGTCACACCCAGACCCCCAATTAAATGCACACACACACACACACACATATACACACTTTACCTCAACTCCAACAAGATGACAGCGCTTTAAAAATGGCCGTCTAAAAATAACCACCACTAACTTGGTCTTAAATCTTAGCATCTGTGCCAGGTTTAAAAATAAAGAGCAGTGTCGAGAAACCGAGCTGGACCCATTTGTCTTTCTGTCACTCTGTCTATCCAGCTTTGCCTCCATCCCTTAGCCTACTTTAATATTCAGACTGTGGAGCATCAGAAACACGGGGAAAGATCTCCAGGAAACGCACTCTTGAATAATCTGATTAAGAGCCGAGGTGCGGTTGGGGCGAAATGCAGAAAGGTCGAAGTAACGTGTTGGTGTTTTTTTTCTCCGCTTACATGAGAGGTCTGTGGAATATGAAAGGAAGAAAAAGAAAGAGACAGAGCGGAAGACATGCTATTGAGCCACGATACACCAGGCACATGCATCATGCCTCGGCCAGAGTCGCAGGGATCAATTCAGCCTTGGGCCTCGGAGTGTGTCGAGTTCAAAGCCCGGCCCTGGTATGTGGAGGACTGGATTAAGAGGCAGTATTTATGAGGTCCAGCGTGAATGTTTGTCTTGGTGGGTGATGGATAGCAAACTCATCACACCTCCGCCACCTGTCCTCCACAATGAACGAAAAGATGTGGCGGGGCCATCAACACCAGGGATGTAGGCCCCGTGTGCACTGTAGCCTACAGCAGAGTGTGCACTGCATGAACTTACTGTTTTTGGTTGAAAATGTTCCTCCGTTAACAAGTAAACCCACTCTGTTGCATCCTGTAAGTCACTGTTGACTTCAATATTTAACGAAGATCACGATCTTATCCTGATCAGAATCATTCACTTACCGAGACTTAAGTTTTCTTAAGATTTCTTTGGCCTCCTCACATTCTCATATCAAAGTGCTGCCAGACCTCTTAAAGTGATGATAAATCCAGGCTTAGGGGGTCAAACTAGGGGTATGGTCAATGCAATGAAATATACCATGAAATATTACATATTCACCATAATGTTTGTGATGGTCCCTGTCCCATCTTGCACGTTGCGAGGCTACAATGACCAATTGTGCTTGCTTGTTTCCTGTTTCGAGATCAGGTGGGCGGGGCCCAGTTAACCCGAATGCTCTGGAAGTTACAAAACAGCTCAATGCCATGCTCTCTCTCCCTCTCTCTCTCTCTCTCTCTCTCTCTCTCTCTCTCTCTGAGGCATCCCAGCCAGCAGATGCAGCTCATTATTTGGCCTTAATTTAATTTACACCTTATTTCTGTTGTAATAAAATATCTCTCGACTGCTCTCCTCCTTTCCACATATGTCATGACTTAGAGCCGGGTTTATTATAATAAGAATAATACAACCTATCGCTTTAATATCTCTGGACGTATGCGCCGTCTCAGTTGTATTGATCACATGCTGAAGCTTTGGGTTTCATGTATTCTCAATACTGACCTTATTTAGTCGACAACAACCTTGATAGTGTTACAGTCAGAACAAAACAAGAAGTACTACATATAATTATGCTACTTTTATTAAATGGATCAGCACCAGGCTGTACGTATGGACTTACAGGTCAAGAAAAGAATTGGAAAATGTTCTAATTGGTAGATTAAGATCGCCGTCTTCCAAACCTCCATGCTCTTCTTCCTAAAATCTTTGAAACTTAGGTAGAGGCACTCCTGCACGGCGGAGGAGAAGAGCCTCTTTCTTGACTTATTCTGTTTTAAACTGTCAAATAGAGCTTTTTACACAAGTGCCTCCGCTACAGTACCTGCGTCGTGCAGCGCGGTAATATAACATGTCACTTTGACAGGTGCTGAGTGAATTAAAAACATCCTCTCTGCTGAGAACCCTGTCTGGGAGGGAAACCCCGCCAGATGTACTACAACCTCACTTTGCACGCATGATCAAACGCCTACATCTGGGTGCTGAGGGCTTTCTGCTCTTCCCCGCAGATGCTAAATGATATCGTTAACATTTTAATGCAAGAGACATTTACACGCGGGCTCGCGCAATTACACCTCTGATTCAGTGGAATCAAGACAGACACAGTGTGATCGGTAATTAGATTTTACATTGGGTGAAACGTAGCACGCACACGCACACGCACGCACACACACACACACACACACACAGTCGCCAATGCTTGCTCCTAATTAGAGCACTAGACAGGCTCGAGGAGGTACAGTACAGTAGAGTAGCCCTCATTATACAGCTGGGGTGTATGAACTAGGGGATATCTATTATGATCACACATCAGGGTATCCATTACCCAACATTAGCAGCCCTTTCCACTGGAATCACACACTGAGTTCAGAACGTAGCCCAACAATCCCTCTCATAACTCGCACAAGTGAGCAAGAGTTAAGTGGGTTTGTAAACTTAATTTAGCCCATTAGATATTCATATCAGAGCAAGACTGCACAAGATGATCCATCACTCGACTGTACGCTACGCGTTTTCACGGGGTGATTTAATTTCATGAGCTGTGATACCGCTTCGGCAACCAAACCCTAATTGGTGATTAGTAAACACGCTAATGGCTGTGAGCGCAGCATACGGCTGGTCGGGTTGAACGGCAGCCGTGGCCGCCGGGAGGACGCCGATTTTTCCGCACATCTTTGCGCGGGAATTGAGAATCGCCTCGCGGCTCCGACAAATTGGGCCCTCATCAGTGCGCCGCCTTCATTGTCTCGTGCTTAATGTAGATTTATGGCCACGCAAAAAACCTGGTTCCCTCGTTCCAGTCGTAGCCAAGTTCAATCTATCTATCCAGCCCGGTCCCGTAGCATATTCATCCAGTGTTTCAGGTTGCTAATAATGTGGGGTCATGCAGAATTGGCAGGCTAACTGATGTTGGCAGCTATTTACTGTACTGTAAGCTACACTGGGCTAGATGCTCTGGAAGAGCTTCCCGATTTCAAAGTGAATCTGCCTTTTCCCTGAGAAATGTCACAGCTAATTGAGATCAGAATTTGATTGCACGATCCCCTGACCTCTGCGTAAATGTTCATTTATTGAAGACGTACGAGATAAGTCCTTCTGAGGCCACGAGCATCAGGTTGCGCCGCGCGTGTCTACAAATCACCGCCTTCTTCGCGGGGACAGTGCGAGGCGCCTTGTCTCGTTATATCTTTGCAATGGGAATTTGAATAGGCCAGTTTAGCTTGCTGTGGTTTTGCCCAGAGGCAGCTTTCAGGGAGAGATATTTAATGTGTTTCCTCTCCTGTACTGATGACTGCATTTATAGATTCTACTTTGACAGGCAAAGGAAATAGGAAGAAAAAAAACTGCAACGTCTTAAATACAAGAAATAAATGTGCTTGTTGGTCATTGAATATGACAGATTAACCCTTTTTTGAAAGTTTGGAGTTATGACTCCAGACATTCTAAGGACTGCGTTAAAATTGTGCTTCCTTTTGATAAAACTGGCAATGAAAGCCATTAAACATCTGACAATTTGCATTGTGCATTGTGTGTGTATACTTTCTGGGTGCTTTTCAATCAATTTCTGAGTTCATTAAGCTGAGGCGAGTACAGGGAAATGACCACAATGCAATGTGAGAAAGAACCCTGGTTGCCATTTGGCCACTTATCACCTATGGACACACTGATGTAACAGGATGTGATTAGCTCCTAATCAAGCACTTCTGGGTCAACTCAGACTCCCAGTTCCACCTCCACCATCATTCCCTATACAGTCCACTGTTCCCTGGGTCTGCCATTTTGTGGTGCTGTCCGGTTTTGTATTGGAAGCTTTATTGTAGCAAACATCACGGACAATGAAAATGATCCTGCCAAGCAGTAAACAAGCACCGTGGATCCTAAACGATCTTCTTTTATGGCCACCAGACAACAACACGCCATATAGTTTTCTCCCCCCCCCCATATAGAGTGAGTGAGCGAACGTTTTCGGACAGCCCTGACACCCATTGAGAAGGTTACCATAGAGACAGGCCAGTGAGCATGTGATAGGCCTAACTCTGAAACAGCAAGGATTGTCTGGAATCCAATCGCTGTGCTGGTTTCCATCCACAAGGTCATTCATTCATTCTGACGCCTGTTCAGCCGTCGAACGCCTCATTTTCATGATAATCAACAAAACATCCGACCACAGAGGACAAAGTCATATATGGCTACGCTACTGTATGAGGAGGGAGACGCATAAAATGGCAACGCCAACAGCAAATGATAAAAAAAAATGAAAAAACTCCACGATTGCGGCGCGTACGATGGACACAAAAAGTGTAATGTCTGCACTCAATGCTGTCTTACTGCTTAATCCCTATAAATTGTTTGCCACGGGGCCTCCTCAATAATCCCTCATGCAATAAAAGGACACAATCTTGCATGGCAGTTGATCTAATGTCAGACTCAGATGATTATGATTAATGAGGATTCCTTATTGTTCCTTTATGAGTTTCAGCACAAGCTGGGCTGAGGGAGATACCATTTTATATAGAGTCCGTGTCAATAAACGGCACCGCGCGAGGGTTTTTTGCCTCGGCACTGAATAAGCGACGACGACAGAAACAAAAATCCATTTTGAAGCCTTATTTTATCATCCCAGCCAGAAGGGAAAATCCATTTTGGGGGTCGCGCCATATCATGTCACAGCCCTTCGATGTGGTTTAATGTATTCATACCTGTAAATCCCCCAAATGTTTGCTTTGTGAATTCAGCTTTTCTTGACCCTTTAAAACAAAAATGCATGCCGACCGCTGCCGGGCTCAGTTTTTGTTTTCGATACGTGGAACAATCCCCATCTTGTCACCCTGATGTGTTTTCTCACAGACATGTTTCCATTTTCTTTCCTTCTCCCTCTCCTTCTTCGACTCTCCCTCTTTTTTTTTTTCCTCCCCTGTTTTCGTACACACCCAGTCAGCCATAATCCCTCCCTGTAGAAGGGGCTCTGGCCAATAAGTGAATGCAATAAACTGTATCAATTTTCTGCTATTGATTATAGATACACTATATGAGCACGCAAATATGCGTGCGTGGTGTCAGCCGCATGCATGTGTGCATTGGAAGCAAATACACATGTGTGCGAGAAAACACAGACAAGATGCACAACCAAATCTGGGTGTTTGAATACGGTATTTGAATGGAGAATGAGACTTTCGACTATTTGAATGGAAAATTTATGTCACTTTTTTTGGGGGTCTGTTTGTAAACTACATGTGGAAATAAAGTGATCTCTGTGGAATGCGTCTGATTTTTTATTTTTATTTTCTTAAACACTGGCGTGGGCAATTTGTGCTAATGGTGATCATTTTTTCTCTTCAAGCTAAATTTTAAAGGTAAATAATAGAAAGTTGGTTTGATTTAGTGACAGAATCGGGTGTCGAGATGTTGGAAGCATTCTGACAGACGCAAAAAAAATAGATATTTTACATCAAATATGTTCAAAATTTAAATATGAATCACAGATTCTTAAACATGTGGATAAAATGACCATGTGAATGCATTTAGGGCACTTTAAACTTGAAAAATATGCTCACTGTGGGGGAGGGGGAAGGGGTTAAACCGATATTCCATTATATCAAATACGTCACTTATTACTAAGGGCCACAGTGGAGCAAGGTTGTGGCAGAATAAGTGTCATCAGGCATGCAATAAAATAAAAAAACAGAAACAAATTACATTTAGTGGATGCAAATGAAAAACAATTAAAAGTTGAATACAAAAATCAACCAATCAAACCAATTAATTCGATCCAAGGCCCCCAAAAACAAACAGAATGCATCCGTTTGATTTGGTCCGGCTCAGGATGTGTATCTGGAGGCCAGAGATGTGTCTAATGGTTTGTAGGAGAGCTTAAAGGATTTAGAACGCAATTTATGCCTCGCCCGTCCCTGGCTCCCTCCATCAAGGGTGTCAGCCTTTTGACAACCATATAAAATCCATTTCATGTGGGTCACAGGTGACCTCCATCCTCTCTCTCCAGTCACTTAGCTGTCTGCTGGTGATTTGCCTTCTGCTAAAGGTAATGAGCACTAATAAATACATATGTAAAAAAAAAAAAAAAAAAAAAAGGTAAGGAAACTTACCATTCAAGATGCTCTGGAAAAAGATAAAAGCCAATATCCACATGCCCTGCTCCGTTCAATCCCCCAAGCTATGCTTTCTCTTCTTCCTCCGACCGGTGCCTCCCTGGGTTTCTCTTCTGTGCGCTTGGGGTAAGGTTAAACATTTGCCACTGTCTTGATGGAAACCGGTCCGAGTATCTACTTTTTTAATATCTCCTTCCTACTTTTCCCGTTACGCTCTGATTGTTTTTTTTTTCCCGGAGCCTTCTCGTTGCGCTTGGATCACAAACGCGCCTCTGTGATTGTCTTGGGGAAGAGCTGTGCTCAGACTCTCTCCTCCTCTTGCTCCGCGTCTTGCTGCTTCTCCCTGTTATTCAAAAGGATGCTGAAGGGGTGAAGCCCAGGTGTGTGTGATGCTGAGTCAGAGCCCGGTACGATCCTGAAAGAAAAATGAATGGAGGGAAGAGAGAGAAAAAAGAAAGAAAAAAACTGGCTAAACTAAATCTTTTTTTGAAGAAAAAAAAGAGCTCCGATTTCCGGAATAAAAGACTGATTGACGGATCATCCTCGGGGAGAGAGGAAATAAATACATTTAAAAAAAAATATGAGAAAATAACCAAAGAGCAAAGAAGCGAGCAGGGGGTGTGAGAGGGCGCAAGAATAAGAATGGAAATCAGCTTTTTCTCTGAGACTCCAAAGTCAGATCATCTTCATCGCCTCTGAGCGTCCAGCAAGAGGCGAGCAAGCGCATCTTCCCCGCTGCCGCTCTCTAATCGCACCACACTGACTCCCTGAGCATTACACAGAATAACCCTCTCCTGCCCCTGCAGACGCTTTAATTCCTCATTGCCTTAAAGGAGCAGAAGCGGTTACCGGTCGCTCCAGAGGGCAAGGCACTTCTGGAGGTGAGAGTGTGAGAGCACTCAGCGAAGGGGGGGCATTTGCATTAAGGAAATGAGCTGCACCTGACGCGCCGAGGCACCTAGGAGAACATTCTTTACGCACGGAGATGCGCCGGCTCGAACAGGAAGTCTGGGTGCCCGGTGTGCAGGTGCGCTCCGCGTGCCGCACTATAACGCCGGATCGGACTGGAGATCATTGTATTTCTCCCAGAGTCGCTTATAGGAACGGAGATCTCCACAAGGACGTCCAATGACGCTGCTTTGTGTTCACATAAGTGCACGAATTAGTTTTTCTTTGGAATTGATTGAAGTGGCTTCAACATTGTGTGAGGATAGAAAGGAAAGGCAGCATTTTTTTTTTTTTTGACAGTGGCTGCAGAAAATACAGGGTTAAACTAAAGCAACCCCCACCCCAAAGGCGCGCGCACACACACGCGCGCGCACACACACACACACACACACACACACACACACACACACACACACACACATATACACACTATAGCCTACCGCCTCCCTCAACCCCATAATCCACCACCCCTCCATTTTAATGCCTGCCTTGAAGTCAAGGGTGTAGCTGTAGTGGCAGTGGGAGCCTGTGGGCCTGTCCACAGAGCCGGGTACACTGAACGTGATATAACCAGCAGGGCAGTCTGCATCTCATTCTCTATTCCACATGACAGACTATACTGGAAGTCCTTGTTATTTACCCCAGGATACTACATTTCTGCTCTAATATAGGAGATCTTTACCATTCTGAATCCATACAAAGGGAAATGAATAGATGAAATGTGATATAAAAGCTCAGGCATGGGTGTAGCTGAGATGTTCGTGTTAAATAATCTCGTCTTGGTGGGTTTGGGGTGTTTTTATCTACATGTATCTGTGTCCACTTGTCTGCCTGTCCTCTAGCTTGCATTATTATTATTTTTTATTTTATTTTTTTTATTATAAAATGATTTCCCTTCCGTTCGCATTCAGCAATACCCGAAAATTAAATTGTGCTTTTATCACAGATGTCCTTTTTTTTAATCTTACACCAAAATGTATGTTTAATTAAGTAGGCAATGGTTTTACTTACTGTCCCCTCCACCCCTAAGCTGTAAGATAAACCCAAACAAGTTGAAGTGTCTGTAGCACTGAGGAGAAAACACGGGTGAATCAGGGCAGTGGGTCAGAGATCCTGCTCGTCATTTAGAGTGGATTAGGAGCGCTGTGCTTGTGTTTCAGCTCTGGATTCTTGGCATGGATGGGCAAGTAAGTTCATTAGTAGCAGCAGACTGTGAGATATGATCGTTTCAGAGGGAGGATGCAATACCAGCCCGCCTGCAAATTTATCAAATTTGTTTTTCCGCTCACAAGATGCACATTCGGCTTCTCAGCCCTCCCCATTTACATCACAAAGGCTTTAGACTGCCACTGAACATTTGAGTGGACAAAGTGAATGAAAACACCTTGCTAAAGGGCACCTCTGTATTTCTAATGTACTTTCTTTGTCCACATGTGTGTGTCTATATGATGCCCTACAGGTAATCAACCACAGAAGTACTTCAGTACTAGTTTTCCTTATTCAGCCTTCACTGAAGGTGACATTAACAGCCAGCAAAGACCAAAAAAAACAAACAAAGAGGGAGGGAAAAAAAGATCCGACTGTGGGCTCAAGGGATTGGAAGAGGGGATCTGTGGAATTAGAGGGTGCCATCTGACATTTTGGGGGAAATGAGGCATTGGTATAATCTAGCTAAGCAAACAGGATTTTATGAGAATACGAAATTTAAAAAGAAATGGAATAAGTAAGGAAAAGCAAATCAAAAGTTTATATTTGTTTTTCTTTTTTGTGGGATGTGGAAACCCTTTCCCCCCCTAGCACATATAGGCGAAGGCAACGCTGGCAGGGGGGCTACGTAGTGTGTGTACAGTACATACACTCTCATATCACTGTACACACACTCCATACGTGGGAGTTACCCGGTATAAGCACAGCTTCACAACGTGTGTTTGACAGCAAACAAACACACAGAAACATCAACACTGACCAAATGACCTTACAGCGACAACACCACGGCAGCTGTGCATATATAGGTTCTCAAATTACTGATATTAAGAGGCGGAGAAAATTCTATATAATTGTGCTTTAATTAGTACAGTACTGACTAATTTGTGATCCCCTTATAGTGTCTAATGTTTAGTAAGTGGGGATCAATCGCCCTTTTACCTTCAAAACTGTAATTTGAAAAAGCATTGCCTCCTTCTCTACATCCACAAATGTCTAACGCTACGAGGGAAACTTTTAAATGAGAATCTAATTCCTGACCCACGCCGAATAACAAAAACACAAAGAAACGCACGATTTTTGCATCAGAGTACGAGATCTGTTGCTCAATTTTGGCGATACAAGGATCAAATTTAGCGAAGCGCTTTGATACACACTGTTGGTGGCACACACAGACTTCCATCTTTATGGAAAACAGTTGCCGCTGTGAAGCACTCACACCAGCAGACAGCTGTGCAACCCAACAGGCCGCTTGGCGACGTGAAAGACAATACCCTGTTTTTCACTCTGAAGACAAGAGCCTTGACCTTGTAACCAGTAGGCGGAGGTATTAAAGCCCAACAGTGGAACTGCATTATAACAAACATTGATCAGCTTGGTCAATTTGACCTGAGCCGTGTTACTTAATCACTTCAATAGAAACTTATGATTTAAAGGGAAATATCAACATTTCAGTTGACATAAACTCTAAAAAAAACAAATAATGTGATAAAAAAACACACCAAATGTATAGTTTATCATCATATATCCTCATGACAACAGGTCATACAACTTGAGATGTATTACACGCATATAATCATGATTTATCCGTCCCCAGTTGTGTTTTGAATATGAGCAGAGTGGATTTTTTGGTGGAATTTGAGTTATCCATGTGGGTAGAAAAAGGGTATAATTCATTGTCGGCCCCCAGCATGATGCCGAAACAGTGGTAAGTGAATGTGACAATGGGGCCCCTGGGCGGCTGCAGACCATCTTGGCCTTGCTGCGTGGCCTTGTGTGTCCGTCTGTGGGTGTGTGTACATGTGCCACCATGTCAGTGTGTGGATGGGAAGAAGTAGAGCACATGTGAGACGATTCATGAACAACGCTCCCCCCCCCGGGTCAGGACTCCTCCAACTGTTATACTCTGTAATCTCTATACACTGGAATGGGATCTGTGCGGGGCGCTCTGTATTTTACTGCCAACTTCATCATGAACCATCAAACAACACATTAATCAGAGTCGCGGCAGCAGTTATATCAGTGGAATTTGCAGTATTTTTAATTTAGCCGCAATGTAAGAACTGTAACATTTGATGCATCTTAGTGCGTTAACTTGAAAGGAGTTCAGGAGGGAAGACCACTTCTATGGCCTCCACACGGCTCTCAATATGGCGATGGCCGAGCCAGCTAATGATGCTAACAGTGGAAAACGATGGCAGGAGTGTTGACAGAACAATGTTTACCTGGGGGGCGCTACACTTCTGTGATGACATCGCCAATCGGGACGGCGTTATCAGCTCTATCTGCGGTACGAGGGCAACGCGGAGCGGCGGCCATGAGCTCGTCTGTGGGGCTGAGAGGCTCACATGGCTGGTTGGCTGGGTAAATAAAGCACACAGAGGGAGAGCGACTCGTTGTTTGCTGCTACATGAATGCTCAGTATCAAGAACCTTTAATTGAGACATTCATTTGGAAAAAATCTGGATAAAAATGCAACAAAAATGACACGAACAAAACACATATATTACATATTTATTTAATCAGCAAATTGATGGTCTATGTTTAAAAAAAGGTTCATATTAAAAGGGGATTTTTTGTCACGTTTTGTTCTTTTATCATTATTAGTCAAGGTACCAACTAACTTGCAGCTACAGAGATTTCCAAGGAACTATTTTGTGTATTTTCAGAGTATGTGTTTGAAGAGCTGTTTGAAGAGCTGCAGCAGGCTGGAGCTCTTTGCCTCCATCAACGTGACTTACTTCTCAAATGTCAAGTGGAAAGTAAAATGTTATTATGACCAATAGTGATAATGGACAAAAAAATATATTATTGATGGACATTAAACATTAAATAAAAATGTCTAAAACGCTGCCAGCATGCAACGCTGTTATATGCCATCCTCTCCCGTGCACACCAGTGGTCATACTAATGGTTTGATCATAAGATAAATCAAATCAAGTGCTTCTTGTGGTTTATTGAAACATTCAAATACTTCTGTGGTCCAGTCTGCATGTCATCCTTGAGTTATTCAAGGAAAATATTAAAAATGATAGGGCGGTACAGCCCATTCTTCCTCAGCAATACATGTTTTTCAAGCAGCATGCATGTACACACACACACACACACACACACACACACACACACACACACACACACACACACACACACACACACACACAGAGTCGCCCCCCCTCCTGTCCCTGTCCCTCTGGCCGACCCGGTCCCTGGCGTGTGTGCAGACAGGCTGGGTAATCCCTCAGGATGGGGCCTCTTGTTTTGACAACTCCTGTGAAGCCCAGTGTCTCTTACAACAAAACACAGACTGGCCTATCATCAGCAGAATGTCAGCCCTCGGCTCACTCCTTCATCACCCAAAGGAGGATCGGGTTACCTTTCTACTATGCGACCCATTAACTCAGAATAGAAACATTCTCAGCGCCGGTATAATGATCCTTTGTTTGCAAAGACAATGACATTGATAAGAGACGAGGCGCGCTCGTGGCTCCTGATAGTAGTGTGTATAAGGTTACATGTTGCCAGGACGGGAGTGGTGTGGCTCCTAAACAGAGTTCAGGGTGGTGTACTCTTACCCTCGACTGGTCCCAGTGGGATGAAAAGACACCTGCAGGTCAATCAGCATGAGGACACATGCACACTCTTTAAATTAGGATGGCTATAAGAGGGTGGAAGAAATCAACATGTCACAGACACTAATGACAAAGAGCAGATGAGTTTATGGAGGTCAGTAGAAAGAGTGAAGGAGTTTGATGACCTTCATTGGAGGGCCACCCACATAAAATATGTTCATACATATATGCATATATATATACACACATATATAAACTTTAACTGTAACTTCAGAGCTTTCCAGGATAATATTCATCTCTTGATGATGATTTCTCGATGAGGTTTGATCACTGAACCACTTAGTTAACACCCGTTTCCAGTCTTTATGCTAAGCTGAGCTGCCTGGTTGCTGGCTGTCTTATAAGGGCTGAGGCATGCTGTGTGCAGTGGCTGTGCCTCGGTCCTCAACAACTTGCAAGAAGCAGGCAGTCGGTTTAAGAGTGGTATCCATTGATCAAATTCACAGCAAGAAACTCAACGAGCGTATTTCCCAACAATTTCTTTCATTTCTTCCTCTAAATTGCTCATTCTAATTTGGACTCAAATGACCATCATCGGATATACAAGGATTTCAGAGGCGAGACACACAGCCCCGCGTTGGCTGAAAACTGTATTTTAACCTGTAAGACTTCACTCTGCAGAACGGCCCACAGTACCATGCACTACAGTAACCTTTCCCATCTCCCTCTCAATTCACGATACCAACATCCCAGCCCGCTACAGCAACCCCAGCCAGTTTCCCATTGGTTAGCCCCAAGGCACAGAGGAGCATATCTGTAGCCAACCTTGACGTGCTAAACTAGGACGCTGAAGGGGACAGAAATGGGAGGAGAGAAGGGGAGAGGCAGGGGAGCGAGTGAAAGGAGGAGAGAGGGGGAGAAAATGTAATGAAAGGCTGGAGAGAGGCGGCAATATGGAAGTGAGGACGGAGAGCTGAGAGGGTGATGGAGAAAAAAAGGGGGGGATAGAGAGAAAGGGGCGGCGGAGAGAGGGAAGGGGGTGAAGGTGGAGAGTGGGAGTAAAAGGAGGGAGAGAACAGGGTGGGTTTTTGGCGATTTGTACTCTGGCTGCATATGCGCCTGGTCTCCATCTCCTCCATTCTCTGCTTGAAAACTGGAAAAATCAATACCCCCACAGTCTAGCGTATCCCCACATGAACTGGATCATTAAAAATATATAATCAAACACCCCACCGTCATTTTTCATCACTATTACCATCATCACATATCTGAGCAGGCACGGTTATCGGTATATCACCAACACGGCTGTAACAATGTAATAACCCAATCAATGGCCTCCTAATTATTTCAGTGGCTCAGTTAATCGTCCAGTTAAAGCGGTCTTTCAGACTGGGCTCTGGGCGGAGATGGGCTGCTTGTTATCGAATGCACACAGCAGAACCGAAAAGCGAGGTTGTTGTAATAAGAATATCTGACTTTTCAGCTTCACAACTCAATCCAACTCAGGGTCGCAGTGTTGCCTAGTAACGATGGCACACTACTGACCTTATCTATGTGGTCATAAAAATGTATGAAGAAGCCCCCTCCCTCTTCTCCTTCCAACCTCCTCCCTGCTTTCGTTCAGTCCTTCCTACCACACTACCGGCCTCGCAGCCTTTATCTCCCCCTCATTGAGTAGCATCTAGCCAGGGGGCGAGCACCCTCCACGCTCCCCTACCCCTGCCAGGGCAGCTCCGCGAATAGTGTTATCCGCCCGGGAGCTCCCCTCTCTTTTATTACAGGGGGGGGCCAGGAAACATGTACACACTTGAGCCTCGTGCAACACCACAATGCGCTTGTATACGCTGCATGCTCATAGAACACAGGGGTACAGCACTAGTGGGCGGGTAGTGGGAGGCTGGAAGGATGCAGATTGCACGCTATGAAACTGATAGATAGCTGTAAGAACAGAGGGGACACGAGCAAGCGCAGAGGAGACTCAACACCACACCGCAAGGTGAATCGGTGCACCAGCCTCCATGAGAATGTTACTTCAGAGTGGAATCGCTGCTCTGCCTGATGCAGGAGCGAAGAGGGGCGACAGAGTGTGAGAAAATGTGCTTGTGCACAGGAGAAAACAACGAAAATACAATGGGCTTACCTCCGCAATGAGCATCACAAACAGGCTGTATTTGTGATGGCAATTTGCTTGTGAGAGATGAGACGTACGTGATCTCTATCCGCTCATGGCTCCTGAGAGTCGGGTTCAGCTTTTCTAATTGGCTATCACCTTGGAGAAGACCATCCTAATGAGGAGACAAACTCCAGGTGTTGCACCTGATACAACCCCTGAGAGTCACATGGGGAGCGTGACATGCACTGTTTACACACACACCTGCTCCATCTGCCTGCTCTACAATTAGCACCCCCAGGAAATAATGTGTCAGGATATTCGCCGCAAAGTCAGAGCAAAGATCTGCAAACTTCGTTGATGTCATTCGTTTAAAATCTGGGTTTGGAACGCAAGAACCAAAGAAACCGACTGCAAACCGTCAAAAATAACTGTATTTATTTGGGAAAAATAGATATCAACATCTTTATCTACTATTTTAGTTATTTCGGTGACTAATTATAACAGCGGCTGCATTGAACCAAATCCCGGTACAGACTGCTGACAAACAGCATCTCCATAACCGGGACGGCCACAGCCAGCCTGCCCAGCGCTAGAGCTGCATCTGCTCTGTGGCACCGACACATCAGGTGGGATCGGTGGTATTTGAACAAACACAGACGGCATATGTTTGTGTATGTAAGCGTTAGAGTAACCAGGGAGACCGGTGAGGGTATGAGTAGTGCCTTGAGGCGAGGAGCACAAGGGGTGGCAGGGTTCCTGACTCCCACTGCGGCCTGTTTAGACGCTAGCTTCTGTGAGTCATCTACGTGTCACTAATGCTTTTCCCATGAATGAACAAACAGATACAGATACACTGCAGAGAGGCAACGCTACCACCACGGGGGGAAGAGTAAGCGTGAATAGCCTGTGAGACTAGCATGAGCCATCCTTAGTCATACTCCCGCCTGTCTCGGCAGTGAGAGTTGCCATACAGTTACAAGTAATTGATCTAAAAAAAAAATAAAAAAAACCCTAAAATAAATCAAAAGCAGCTGTCTTATATGGCTGGAAACATGCAGCGTGGAACCAGGGAACCAGCGGTGTACCTGTTGTCTGGAGCGTCCCTCTCATCTTATTCAGGCTCTCCTCATTTGGGCTGCTCTCCTGCAGGAGCGGCTGTGAATATGTACACCTTGTTAGGAGGTTGACAGTTCTGGCAGAGGGAGAGACGGGGGAAGTAGCTTGTTATGAAGAACAGGCTAACTACATGTCAATCCCTGCTATGCGGAGGCAGGAAACACAAAAATAAAACAAAGAATAAACAAGGGAGCTTCGTCGAGAAATGTGAAAAACATAGAAATCATCTTTTCATCTCGGTCTAAATTAATTAGAGGAGCAAACCCCATTATATCAAGTTCAATATTTCAATGCTCTGAGCTAAAAGCTAATTGACCCCGGCCACTCTGCTAATAAAACAACATGGTAGACTGGATATCAAAATGAGATTTGCCTCAGAAACATGTGGCCGTCCTGCTCATTATGGCCTGCCCCCCTCGGTAATCCCCATGTGCTGCTCATCCAGCTCTGCCATGCCTGCGCTATAATTACATTGCATCTAATATCACTGGAAAATGCTAACAGATTCAGCGAATCTCTGATGAGCATTAGACTGGCGGTGATTGCGGGTTCGTCTCTGGGGCTACTTATCACCGGTAATATTGCTAATTCAACACCTCATGATGCACAGTTTATATAATGTTTGATTGAACTTGTAATAACTTGAAGTGTAATATAAAGTAATGTAAAATATAAAATAAAAGGCTATGGGTTAGTTTAGTATAAAGATGGCACAGGGGAAACGGCTAAATTGTAACAATTGTAAATAAAAAACAACTTTTCTTTTCTACACTTTGGTTTTTGTTTGTACAAATTAAATAAATATGATATTATGTGTGAAAATGTAAGCTTTAGGGGTGCTTCTAAGTGAATTTCTGTAAGCGAGGCAAGGTTTTTCCAAGTTTCCAGTCTTAATGCCAAGGTAAGCCAATCAGCTGCTTCATATTTACCTTACATGAACATGGTAATGATTTCTCATCTTCCTCTGAGCTAAACAAATGAGTGTCTTTTCGACTGTTGCTTTTAGTGTATGGTCCCAAAATCTCACAGGACAGCATAGTTTCATTAAAGTGTTGAAAATACAATATGTATTGTCTTTTTTGCTGTTTTTGGTCTTTTTTGTGTAGCCTAATTGTTATTTATTTATTGTTATTGTTGTTATTATTATCATTATTATTATTATTATTATTATTATTATTATTATTATTATTATTATTATTATCATCATCAATATCATCATCATCATCATCATCATCATCATCATCATTATTATTATTATTATTCAAAAGTGATTAATCAAAAAAAACTCAGCGCCCTCTGGTTCCAACTACTCAAATGTATTCTGTGATTTTCTGTGTTTTATACGATTGTATATTGGATATCTTGTTGTATCTGAATTTGGGGAAGTTGGGCGAAATACAACATTTAAACATGTCATCTTGAGTTCTGGGAAATTGTGATGGATCCTTATGTCATAACTGTATATAATTTTAAAATAATAATTTTAAAATAAAGGAAAAATATGAATCAATGATGAAACCCGTTAATTGCATTCCTGACCAATGTTACGGGAATGCCATATCAGACATGGGGTGCACTTTTAAATTATATTGTGTTAATAGTTGACATGATGGTCTAATTTCTTATTAAAACACAATCAAATTGCATATTGCATCAGGTAGGAGAAAATCAATTAGCTTCAAAATTACTACACAAAACAGTTTAAATCCATATTTCTAGCAAAGAGTGACCACTAAACTAAAGCCTAAATGATCTCTAGTTACATCTGTGATTTGGTAGAAGTGTGTGTGTGTGTGTGTGTGTGTGTGTGTGTGTGTGTGTGTGTGTGTGTGTGTGTGTGTGTGTGTGTGTGTGCGTGTGTGATATTGAGGCAAAGGTTGCACATGAAATAATGTAGAGTGCTCTCCTCTTCTCTCTCTCATCAGCTGTAATGATCAGAGCTGTGAGGATTAAGTACCAATGTCCCAGTAAAGGAGCTTTGCACTGCCAAATGTAGGACCACTGGCTCTACTAAGCTGCCTAATTTGCTCACACACAGAGATGCTACATCACCCGCAGGTTAGATTAAAGGCATAAGAATGGTGTGGAGTGCCTTGTTGTGGCCAGCAGTGGAACTGCAGGAGGAATGGACATATTCAAAATATTGCCTCAACAGATACAACACAGGCACATTATTCAAATATGACCAACAACAAAAGTTACTGGGTAACGAAAGTCCTGCAGGGACAATGGTAATATTTTTCACATGTCTCGGACAAACCTCAACCCCAATAACCGTTTGTTGCATGAAAAATTCTTATCATCACAAACTGAACGCTGTAACTTTTTTCTTACTCTATCTGATAAACACTCGCCTGATTAAAAAAAACACATTAAATTGATTAGATATCTCTTACCATTTCAAATACATCTGCAGCTCCGTATGCAGCAGAGGAAAATGAATGTGTAAAACTGCAGGCCTCTGATTGCTGGATTTATTTAAAGAATTTTATTGGTACACAAAAATGATAGGTCATGGGGTTGAGACACCCTCAAACCAAATGAGGTATAGCACACATGATCAATCACTGGATTCACTGTGTTTCATGGCTATAACAGACAAGTAAACAATGCATTCCTCCTTCCCACTGTTTTTATACTCTCGGGCTAAGGAAATATCTCAAAGTCGTGGGGAAGAAGAAACGAGAATTGTGCTTAAATGGGTCATTCACAAGACCCAGTGCATGACAAGCAATGCACCGGAAAGATCTTTTTTGTGGTCACAGTCTTTCCTCATATTATTCAGGTTATTGTAACTATAGTGTTCGACTTCAATGGACGACCGAAACAGAGAGGGAGATGGGGGTGAACATGTGACAGCGTAACTGTGGACTCATGAGGAATTCAGAGCGAGACAGTGGTTGTCTCTGTGTGCAGCAGCAGCATGGAGAAGGCTTGTGACATTGATCTTGCCTTACCACTGGGATGTTCTTCCTCTTTCTATGCACTGTCAACGCAGCAAATGAGACTTTCCCAGCTGGAACACATAAAGAACAAAAACCCCTGGGTTTCTAACATGGAAGATTAAATGTATGTTTTTTTTACAAACACCCACAGCTGGTTTTATTACTCAAATGTAGTGGACAAGCGTTAACCAGCAGTTGGTGCTCGGGCACAGAAGGAAGTAAAGAAGCTCGGGAGGAAATGCATGTGATTGCTGTTGGCATTATTTTGGATGTCTTAATCATGTGCAAACAAAATGAACTCCAAGCATACAAAGGAAATGGGCTTTAACACTTCTGCACCAGGCTTTTAAATTATAGTTTATTAATGCACATGTCATCATAATGAGTTGATGTGAGTATGTGAAGTTATCTGAGAGACTTGAAACGAATGTAAAACACTATGGTACTGTGTTATAAATGCAAAGCAACTGAATAGACTTGGAAAGAAGAAACTAATACATTGACTGCTGATGGGGATTATCTTTTAAAATTCAAAAAATCCAAAAGTATAATAACTAAAAATAGTAAAAATAAATAAATAAATAAAAACATAAAAAACATGCACAATTTGACATATGAATCATAGTATTGACAACTTATTATAGGCTACAATACAGGTATGAGTTGACATACAGGACTGTTTTTAAATATTCACAGTACTTGAACTGACTTGGAAAGATTTAATAATTGTGACATCAAGCCTCTGGTTGAGGGAATTTCCTTTTCTGTCACTGAAACATTCTGAAAAGTGGTAGCGAATTGGATTTGCGCTGTAAATGAGGACACTTTAAGCGAAGCAAAAAAAAAAAAAAAAAAAAAGTGTCAATGTCGAAAAAAAACTGTCACCTGGCATCTGGGAAGTGGTAACCCAGCAGCGTCAAGGCGGTTAAAATTAGACTAACGGTCGGGACACTTCAAACTTCAAAATAAAATAAACTTCACAATACAAAAAAAACCCAACATGACACACAGACAAAACAAAAGTAGAGTACTTGATCTTGGATTAAATCCAAAACGTTAACCTGACATACAATGCACCACAAGGTATGTCATCAAATGTTAAATAGTTGAAGAACTTATTAATTGGCTTATGCTCAAACGTTTAATTGTATAATAGTGTGGGGACGTTTTTTTATTTCCCTCCTTTTCATAATTCTGTACATGTCCTGTCAATGTCCTGAGTAAAGACGAGGTCCTTGAATCTGTGCTGCAAACCAGAACCGTTTAGTGTGCCTTTAATTTGAAAGTGTAACCGGGCGCCGTGTTTCCGCCAGAGCGGCTAGCTTGATTCCAGTTGGAGGAGTGTGTGTGGAAGTGAAACATCTCTGAGAGACTACAGACTGCGGTCAAACAGTGGTTGTAGTGTTACTCGTACTGTTGACAATGTCTCTATGTGTAACGTACTTCTGACGGAGGAGAGGCAGCCTTCCCGTGATGGCGGTTACCGAGGCTCAGGCGTTCCCGTGATGGCCAAACCGAAAAGTTAAGGAGCAAACTTTGGAGCCGGAGCGACGTCCCCTGTTATCACTAGAGAAAGAAACACCGCCATGGCTCACACTACTGCTGTTTCGGTATGGGCTCTGGTCCTAAGTTTATACTTCGACGTGTCCACCTGTTACTTCGCTATTCCACTCAGAATATCCGCGGGGACTTACAACGTGTCCTCGGACGTGGTTCTGAGTCGGCAGGTCGCTTTAGCGTCGGATGGGAACGGCCTCTCTCTGGCCTCGGATCCGACCGGGACCGTGAACTTTCTGGACATGCAAAATAACCTGCAAGGGGACTCTGGGAGAGGCTACTACATTGAAATGGAAATCGGTACACCTGGCCAAAAGGTAATAGTAACACACACACACACACACACACACACACACACACACACACACACACACACACACACACACACACACACACACACACACACACAGTTACTGTTACTGTTGTGTCTGTTGTTTTTGTTTGATTCCTGTTTTTGTGTAAGTAAAACCGAAAATATCCCTTTCTTACTAATTCCCTTTCGTTTTTCCTGCTTTCCTTATTAGTCATTGGATCTGCACAGGGTCATGTGTTGTGCTCAGTCACGTATGTCAGGTCTGGTGTGTGTGAACAGGGGCCGGTCCGTCCACCATGTGATCCACTGAAGGGGAGGGGGGTGGGGGGTTTGCATGTCCCCAACAGCCGAACAAGGACTTGGGCCATGGGAAGATTAAACTAGCATATGTTGATATTACTGTCTTCATTAAACAAAAGCAGCTGTTTATTTACAGGCCTGCCTGTTGGTCTGGGACGGCCTGATGGTAGCATGGCTGAGGGGTGCAGTGGCTGGCTCAGATCCCGGCAGCCTGGGGGTCCGAAGGTAGACTAAAGCCCTGCTTACATGCACTCACATGATGTGCCTGTGAGGACCACTGTTTTCTTACCAGGCAGCTGATGGGGATTATGAGGCTCCCAGGGAGTACAAAACAGCACTCACCCTGGTTCAGACAGATCTGCTGCTTATTTTTCTTTCGGCTGCGAGGAAATACGCCTGTGTCATTTTATGCTGCTTGTTATGTAAAGTGCCTAACTAGATGGTATTAATGATTAAGTGCGACTAAATGGTCCCAGCGGAGTTAGGGGAGGGATTCTCCCCTCACTTCCCTTACCTTATTAAAAATACATCATATGTTACTTTAGGGTGTTGTAGGTTTTGACGCTATGCTTTGCCATTGTGCTGTAAGACAATGCGTTTGAAATGGAGCTTAAATCAAAGGTGAATTATCTCATTAGTGACATGACCTGTTGTCTCTGGGCCTCTCAAGTTAAACAGATCAGAGCTTTTAAGACTCTTGGGTGGCAAGTCTCAGATTCTCTTCAGGCTCACAGAGGCTTACTGCTGCTACCTGCCATTACACGGCCCTGTGTCAACCTCTGAGGAGGTAAAGCAGCACTTACTTGAGCACAGTTCCCACACAACTTTACAACCCGGTTGTATAATAGTTGTACAATATCTGCCGTTCAAAACAAAACACCAACGTTTAAAGATGTTGCTCAAAAGGAGAAAAATCCCCCAAACCTAATGTTTATTCAAATCAATGTTTTATTCCTGCAGACTAGGAAGTAGCTGTAGTACACTATAACTACATTTATAATATTGTCATCTGCCTCTCTCATAAAGAATGTAGGCCTACTGTCTACAAAGCATTACTCATCAAACAAATCACCTAAGAAGCAACTCTAATAATCAATTTATTCTATGTGGAAATAAATACTTCAATTCTATGATCTATGAATCTATGATTTAAGCAGAAATCCCAACATTATTAACTGTTGTTAACCTTCATTTAGGATGCTTGTGCTCTAAAAAAAAAAGAGCAAGCAGCTGATGGGGATTTGTATACATTGCTTTGAATGTTCCACCTATGGATGATGCTTTTGTGGGGGACACAATTGTATTTGTAAGATGGAGAAACCGCTTGATATTTCTCCTCTGATATTCCAGCGTTTATACTTTAGTGAAACCTTAGATCAGTTATCCAGTAGAGCTCAATCCACGTTGGTTGAGATTGGTTATGCAGTGCCAAAATGTCCTGTAACTCCATACTATTGAGTCATACTCTCAATATTATTCCAACTAAATAATGATGTGATTACAGGGCTGCGGTGTTAAATGAGCCACTATTCAAATGAGCCACTAATTGCCGCATCTGTTAGCATGTGCCATTGCCAGGCTGAAGTGTCTGCTGGAGAGCCTCACATCTGCTAATTGGTACAAACAGGTAGCAGATGCACATTGCCGCCATGGAGACACTGCCAATTAGACGGCGAACGCTCAACTGCAGGCTGCTGCAGCAGCAGGGGTGGAGGTTTGCCTGGGGCTCGGCAGCCCAGCTAAGGGAGGATAGTGTGACTAGACATGATACGTGGTCTGGGGAGAAGGAAATGCCCACGCTCCCTTCCCCTCACCACAAGGTCTCAGTGTTTTCCAATCTGGCCTGTTTGGCCGGTTCAGGCCCTGTGAGAGTTGACTGATGCAATCTACAAGGAAGCAGTGGGGTTTTACGTGGCACAGCCACAGTGATGGGGCCAGGCCTGTCCAATGAGGAGGAACCGATAAGGCTGGCTACCATGGACGGGCCAACTAGGGCTTCCTGTGCCCAACTGAACCGGTTCATAGTGGCTTCATGCACACCTGAGTATGACATAGGGATGTTGGCAAAATGTTATAATTTATATATATTATGCCTGTCAAAACTTTTATTTCAAATGAACTACTTCCCGCTGTTCGGGTCTTTCTAAATGAAAACAAAGCGAGCCACAGAGGAGCCATGATAGATTGATTGGTTGCAGTTATTTGTACCTGTGCAGCTGAGCATTCTGAATGAACCCTGTTTGTATTGTAATGTGCATTTCCATAGAGTGTATCATGTGACATGTGTGGAGCTCTATTGTTCAGTCATCAGGTGCCTACGGGGCATTGGCTTTACGACTGTGTCACGGTGAGGAATGCTTGCTAGCGAGTGTGAATGTGGCTCCCACTCAGTAGTGGAGGTGACAGAAGTCTGCAAGCTAATTAGTTGCTGCTCGTTGACTTGATGCCTGGAAGATAACATTATCTCAACCGCTGTTGCAGGTCCCTACTATGTGCATGACACATGCCAGGATGGCTGGATAGGTCATACAGTCTGTAGCTGCCAGTTTGTCTCAGAGATCACACGGAGTGTAGTATCAGAGGAGCATAGTCATTTAGACACACATGCAGTTTGTGTGACACTTGAACTGAAATTAGGGTTACCCCAATCATGGTCTCAAGTTATTATGAAATTCCTGCTCATGCTTAGTCCCAAAATACAGCTGTAAAGTGCACTCTTCCCTTCAGTTTTGAGTAAAATATTTGTGACACTTTGCATTAAAGGTGCTGTATACAAGATTGGAAGCATTTCTGTTGCCTCTCAATGTCTCTCACCGTCTCTCACCATGGCAACGGCTGGAACAATGGTTCGCCGCTAATGGTGCTAGCAGTACTGACAACCGCCAAAGTGCTGACAGAGCTAACAGTGTTTCCCTGAGAGGGAACGCCGAGGGTGGGTGTGTTATTTGGGATGGCGTTATCAGCTGTAGCTGCCTAATGAGAGCAGTGCAGAGCAGCCTGTGAGAGGCAGGTTTACATGCACACATGTGTACACACATGCATATAGCATGCATTAAAAACACGTACGGCCGGTCCAGATGTATAAACAATGCAAGGAGAAGCTCAGATTATAACTCAGATCTGATCACAGCTTCCTGCTCAGGTAGACATTACTCCAATATATCTTCATAGTGTTGTGTGTCTTCAAATGACCTCTCCTTGCCATTTCCATGTTAATTTTTTGTTTTTATTTACTTTATTTTGTTCTGTTTCCTCCTTTCTAATTACTATTATTTATGCAAACACCAATGTAAAATCATCAATGTGCCTAGCTCTTTTATTGATGTTACTTTTAGCCTGTGACCTATGAGCTCTGTAAGGTTAGGGTGGGGTTGGCCTGAAGCAGCTGACTGACATGGTTGTTAAAGCAAACTCCACCTTGTGTTTTTCAGGTGAACATCCTGGTGGATACGGGCAGCAGTAACTTTGCTGTGGCTGCCGCTCCACACCCATTCATTACTCACTACTTCAACATGGCGCTGTGAGTGGCCGGGACTCTTTGTGTATTCTAGGATTGCAAAATTCCAGGAGTAATCAAAGTTTAAACTATCCGTGGAAATTAACGTGAAATAATGGGAATAAAATGGATATATATGGGGTTATCCGCTTAGGCTGTTTTATGCAGATAGAAACATACATTTTACTGTATCATACACAGAATAATCCATTAATGTTTTAATTATTACATACAGTGTCAAATTAATTAAAACTCCTAGCTCAATCAAGCTACAACCCGGATGGTAGCAGAAAATAGCAGGTGTGAAAAAGTTAAACTGTGTACTTAACTTTGTGTACTTTGGCTACCATCTGCTGGTAAACTGATATTAATCACAAAAGGAATATGATCTGCACATGTGATGTAGTGCATGGTTACAATTCAATTAAATGGCCATACTTTTCAACTAAACATGCCATAAGACCTAGTGTTATTATTTAATGTGTATCCCCCCCCCCCCAAACCCACCCACGTGCCTTTGTAAATATTCACACTACTTGGCTTCTTCCCCTGTGTTTAGCTCCAGTACCTACCAGTCAGTGGGACGAACTGTGGCTGTCAGGTACACCCAGGGCAACTGGGAAGGTGACCTGGGCATCGACCGTGTCTCCATCCCCAAAGGCCCAAATGGGACCGTCATCATAAACATAGCTGCCATCCTGTCATCTGAGGGCTTCTTCCTTCCTGGGGTCAACTGGCAGGGCATCCTGGGACTGGCCTATCCCATGCTGGCACGGGTGAGAGAGATGCAACTTAGTTTATTCCTTTATTAAACACAACTTTTGACATGGTGACCACTGAGCTAGCGTTTTGCAGGTAATGGTGCTATCAATGCAAACAAGTGCTGACAGAATTAAAGTGTTAACCTGAGGGGCAATTGAAGGATGGGTGGCTGTGAATTTGTCCCTCCTCTCCACCACTGCCTCCACACTGTCCAGCTCCAACAGCGTGTTGATGCCTTGATGCCACTGTGAAAAGCAGAGCACTGGCTATTAGACTTACAGAAGATCTGTTGCACACACTGAAGCTTCGAAGTCGAAGAACAGTCTACTCTGTTCCTTCCTGAAGAGTGCTTCAGTGTTCTTTATTTTATTGATTTGGACTGAAAGGTACTTGTAAACTTCACTTCCTCTCTCTGGATGACAACCAGGACAGGGTGTCTCCTGTTCCTCTGGTAGTCCACCAAAGTTTCGTTGGTTTTGGTGATATTGAGCTTCAGGTGATTCCGGTAGCGCCATGTGACGAAGCTCTCTATCAGTCCTCTGTGCTCCTCTGTAAAAATAGTCTCCAAGTAAAGGCAGCATGTGTCTCACTCAAAACGATTCACTGGAATCATTAGAGTGATCATTTCTGTTTTTTCTTTCTTAAAGTCTTCACTACATATACTGTGAGTCTGGACATAAAACAACATTGAAATGAGAATGGTTTAGCAAGTTAATCAAGCAGCACAGCATAACTTCCTGCTGTCCCGCATGTCTTTTACAGCACAGATCTTATCTGGGCGTAGTCATGGATGTTTCACATGACGACGGAAAAGCTTCCTGTTTGTGACTTATTTTCAGATGCAAGGGTGTGATGCTTTTTTTTTTAGACAAGAATTAAAAATTAACTCAAAAGAATAACCATGCTGTACCAGATCATTTAATTTGTTTTGGCATAGATTAATTAATAGCACTTGGACCATGAAACTCTGTTATTGTGGAAGAAATACATACTCAAAGTGCTATGCTTTCTTTTTAGTCAATTTGATTAATATACGAGCATGTCCTATATACTGGGAGCCTGAGACTGGGCATCCCCACAGACAAAGCAGTCGTTCTCTTAAATTGGTGTTAAACTTCCTTGCTTTTTTTCTTTTTCAGACTTTGTTTTCCCCATGAAATCATGTTAGGATGTCTGGAAATATTTCCAGAACCTCCACACAACATTTTCATTCTTTAGATCTGTCCTTTTCTGAACATATAGTGTATGTTAATGGGCGTCTATGCTTTGGCAAATAGAACATGTAGGTACTTTTAAGTAAGTCTGGATAATCTCACACATTTGAACACCAGTTAATGATTACACGTCTCCTCTTGTCTCTCAATTAGCCGGACTCGTCTGTGGAGCCCTTCTTCAACTCTTTGGTGCAACAGCTGGGAATTCCTGACATCTTTTCCCTCCAGATGTGCGGTGCTGGACTGTCAGCCAGCAGCATGGAAGACACCGCAGGAGGCAGTCTTGTGAGTAGTCAGGAGGGGCCGAGCGTGATCAAGTGAACTTTTCCAAAATGGCTTGATTGTAAAGTTTGCTCAAAGGCAAAAAAGACCTAAACGGTCTTGCAGGCCTTTTTTTATTTATAGATATTCTTCCTCGAAATCTTTATGTTTGTAATAGAGTAGAGTATAACATGTGCTTCACTGTTTTAAGGACTGGGATGCGGTTGAGAATTCATCTTGGATTAAAATAAAATCCTTCACTAGTGGATCGGTTTGGAAACGTAATAGCTGTTATCCTCCTTGTCAGTGTGGAGGCCTAATATAGTTAGAGTGGAGCTAATTAAGCTAAGATAGCATCCTGCTGAGAGCAGGTCTGTCACTTATACAAACTGTCTCTGTGCCTCGCTGCATCTCCGTCATGTGACCCACTGACACAGACGGATGGGGAAGATGGCTGGGTGCTGTCGTGTGTTTATGTACTTATTTACTGTTCTTTACTAGAACATACATGCTGGATATTGAGTGTGTTGGAGTCACAGTTGACCTGTGGGTGATTGAAGATGTATTCTTGTTCCTCCCTCAGATCATGGGAGGGGTTGAACCAACTCTGTATCGGGGGTCGGTGTGGTACACCCCTATAGTAGAAGAGTGGTACTACCAAGTGGAGGTTTTGAAGCTGGAGATTGGTGACCAGAATCTGGACCTGGACTGTAGAGAGGTATACTTCAGACTAAAATACATCAAAGTTTGAAGCAGAAAGGAATTCGTTGCAAATAAATAACATTCATTCTTGTTGAAGTGATTGTATTGAGGTTACAGGATGGATGGCTTCCTCATTTTACACGTTTTAGTTTGCTCAAGGTCCTCCATAGGAGCACCGTTGAGCTGAGAATAACACTACTGCACTTCCCTCTCCCTTTCTTCCAGTATAACATGGATAAAGCTATAGTTGACAGTGGGACGACACTGCTGCGCCTTCCTGTCAAAGTCTTCAATGCCGTGGTAGAAGCCATCACACGCAGCTCTCTGGTAAACTGCCGTCTCTCCACAGTGATGAAACGTGTTGTCAGAGCAAAGCGATGCAGGGGAGGATAGCGCACGCTCGCTGCTCAAGGACATAGCAGCTTTGGGAGGATGGATCAGGAGTTTTCTGCTATGAACAAAAACAATAATGTGTGCGCACACATGACCCCCCCCCCCCCCCCCCCCCCCCCCCTCTATTCTACTTAACACATTTTTCACCATTTGTAACTACACACAAACAGTGCTCAAGATTTGAACCTAGACGGAACCTTTTCAATTAATTCACCCACATCCTTGTAGATTAATCCCAAGTGGGAAAATGAAAGGGAATAGCAACACTGTTTTAGTGCTTTACTGACCCACTGTCTGTTCATCCCTCTGTCTGACTTTGTCTATTCCTTTGGTTCAGATCCAGGACTTTTCTTCAGGGTTCTGGGATGGCAGCAAGCTTGCATGCTGGCTGAAGGGAGAGACCCCTTGGAGGTTTTTCCCCAAGCTGTCCATCTACCTAAGAGCCACCAACACCAGCCAGTCCTTCCGTATCACCATCCTGCCTCAGGTACCTGGATGAACACCAGCACAGAAACAAGTCCGTCAACACTAAGAGACACTCTAATGTTAATGTATGTGTTGCGTGGCAGATGTACATCCAGCCAATCACAGATGTGGGCACGTTGGACTGCTTCCGTTTCGGCTTGTCTTCCTCAGCTAATGGCCTGGTGATCGGAGCTACAGTTATGGAAGGCTTCAACGTGGTGTTCGACCGCGCCCAGCGCAGACTGGGCTTTGCACTCAGCAGCTGTGCAGGTGAGGGGACATACAAGAACATGACTTAGACGGGAAAATGTGTAAGATATATCATATCATATGTCCAAATGGGTTTACTGTGCATCATAAAAACATTAGCTGCAATATTGATTTGAAAACAAAAGACTAGTTGTGCATGAAGCTCTACAGATTGTCATACACATTAATATGTTGTCAGCCTTATGATAACATTTGAATGTGATTTAAGTATGCTATTTTAAGTATGTGTTTGCATGAAATGAGCAGCAGAAAAGACTAAGTTTGCACAAACAGGGTTCTATTCATTCTCAGTTATCAACACATGCACAACATCAACAGAACACTGGATATGATGACAGTTACTCTCAGTGTAAGCAAGTACTAACTGCAGTAAGAATGAGGCAGCATTGAGTTCACTTGTGTAAAACATAAAACCTGCAGAGGAAAGCTGGATCCTTCATACTTGCTTCGAGCAGCACATAGTGAAGGTTTTTATGAAAGGCGATAGAATCAGCAGAATGTCAGCATATGACATCCATCACTAGTAAAAGTCGCTGATGATTTTACTGCAGGACATAAAAACCACAGTCCATATGTTGCATAAAGTGTATTGATTAAAGGAATTTAAAAAAGCAATGAGAGAACACAGACTGAAACTTTACTGACAAGTCACGTCTGCACATGGCGTATGTTAGCGCTCCAGACTGCCGGCTCAGGGTCCAGCGGCGAGTGGACTGGGCCGCCCGGTGGTGAGCTTACTGGCATTTTTATTCAGTTTATTTTATTTTTTATGCAGTTCCGCTCACACCCCGAGTCTAAAGTGAGTCTCGCCACTGGTCTGTAATAGGTCTGTAGTCTCAATGGGTCCCGCCCCCTATAGGCGGGTTGAAAACATGAGGAACTAGTGTTGTAGTCTTACCCCCTCTAACCAAAGCAGCCTCCGATGATACAAAATGGCGATATTTGCGTCATCGGAGGCTCTTTTTCAGAATAGAAATACAGAGCTCTCCCATCTCTGGGGGAAAATGAGGAAATGATGCACGGCCATTCAAAAAGACTACCAGGTTTCTAACAATACAAAGCTTATTGCAAATGGGTGAAGTATCCCTTTAACTGATTAGATATGGAATATCCAGAGAATATCCGGTTCATGACTTAAACAGCAACAGTGGTACTTTCCTGTGATTCAGAGTACGCATGAGCTTGGCAAGGCTTTCCACTCGACTCAAAGTACAAAGATCACCTTTGTTTATTAAGCTGACAGACTTGGCAGATGGAGGCTGGAGGTTAAGGGTGCAGGCTTGTGACAGAAGGCTTGCCAGCTCACATTTTAATTTTTTGAGTCTAGATGGATAACTACACTTATCATTAACTATTGATGAGTTGCCCTAGAGTCAAGCTCATCTATAAACTCCTATATTTAGATTTTATTCTGCTGTGGTTCAACTTGATAAATAATACTGAGTGAGTGTTTGTTCCGGGTCAGGAGGTGGATTTTGTTTTTCGCCGGTGCATTGATATTTACATCTCGTTACTTTCTGCAGTGAGCGGTGGGGTGGCTCTGTCCGAGATCGCCGGGCCCTTCTCGGCAGCGGACGTGGCGGCCAACTGCTCCGGGACGCTGAAGGAGCCTCTTCTGTGGATGATCTCCTACGCCCTGATGGCGGTCTGCGCCCTGGTGCTCGTCATCCTGCTGCTCCTGCTGGTCCTGCCCTGCCGATACCGACACCACTCCGGGGAGATAACCGACGAGTCCTCTCTGGTGCGACACCGCATCAAGTGACTGAGAGGAAACAGCCGGGCAGACAGGGCGAACGGGCAGGGGATGAACGGGCGGGCGGATAGCGATCAGAGCCCCTCCACAGCCGTGGAGAAAGGGGCGAGGCTCGGCCCGCACCGGACAGTGACGCTCGCCTCTGAATGTCTGACTGACACTCGACTGCACTCATCAGCTTGGCCCGCGGTGATGGACACAGACAGATCACCGGCCTCCTGATAGGAACATCCACCCCAGAAACTGTAATAAATCTAGTCATACTTACTTTTTTCTCAACTGGAAGGACTCCTGTGCCATCAGTACTGCTCTCCCTGCAACTACACAGACTCAGTTCAAGTGTAATATTCCCTTTAGGGATGTCAGATGGCATTCTGGGAAATGTAGGACATGAACCAACGTATGAAAAGCTTGATCACAAAATAAACTCGTGGTGCACACTTAATATCACACCAGCGACGACGGCAGGATTTCTTCCTGAAGTCACGGAAGAGCAGGCCTCTGCGATCGACACCCTTTGATGCATTGATGAACTATTTAAAAGTTACAGATTTTTATTTCTATGCAAAATGACTGATCAGTGAAGGAATGTTTCTTGTGCCTACTTATATTTTGAGCTTCCAGTCGTCTCTGGAGTTAGATTAATGCCTGTTTGTATGTTGAGGTTAAGGAGAAAAGCTGCTCAAACGATCACTGTTAATAGGAAGAATATCAATGGCAAGGTTACATACTTTACACACGTGCCTTCAAGTCTCACTGCTAATACTAACTGCTATACATTATCAGCAGTTTGAGACCTACTCTGCTGAATTGCACTTTGTTTCTAAAGTCAATCTAAAGTTATTGAAGTGTAATGTTAATCTAAAGATCAATATTTCTCGATCTGTTATGCAATTTGTTTGTAATTTTACTAATTCTGTATATGTTTCTATTTAAATCTCTCTGAATGTGGTTGTATTATTCCAAATCTTTGCTTTCTTAGACACTAGATGTTCAGGGGTACATATTTATACCACATTTTATACGAAGACTACATTTTTTTGACACTCTGAAAACACATGCGGACTGCAGTTAGCTCTCTTGCAAGTAAGTTTTATGTTTCAGTTTCTTCATATAAAAAAAAAACCCGCAATGATGCAGTCCAAGAAACTGTGCCACACGATCACTATGACACTGTGCTTGTTGATTCTGAGTATCAACGGCTCCAGCTGTACAACCCTGTAACTGTTTACCAAAGTTTAAAGTTGTCAAACTGAAGGTACACTTGAATCTTTGAATGTATTGAATTTCTTTCCCGTGCCAAAAATTGTACTTGTGATGTAAAATAAATAAATAAAACTGAACTTGTGACCAAATCAAAGGTGTAAATCATTTAAAACGAATAAATGTGTTTTTGTGAGTGATATCTTGTGTTGGCACATGTTATCTCCATCTAATGGCTCAAATATCACTGTAAGTCAAACATTTCTATAATTGTACCGATTAAAACAAAGACTACACGTGTCACACACAGTTTATAAAATTAAAATGTACAAACTAATGAAAAGCTTATAAGAAGACATAATTCATTGGAGTTAACAGTTATTTAAATTTAAATTAGAAACAGTAACATCACATAGAAATAAGTTATGTAACCTATACAGATGTTGATGCATTCATTTGAAATGCACACTTGAAAGAAATTGCAAATGCAAACATCTCAGATGCTTCATCTCTGGTTCTGTCATCAGTCATCTTGATGCTTCTGTAAACAAAGGGGGGAAACGTTCCATAACTGGGGTTTTACAGCCATAACTAATCACACACTACACTACAAAACACAGCTTGTATTAAGGTATTCTCACTGTATATCCTGCATAAATCAAGCAGTGTAACTTGGAGCAGATAAACCGTACTGCATCTGGTGCTCCAAGCACATTAAATCAAACACTATGAATGATCTGTACATACAGTACATGGAAATCCTCAGAATTCATTGGAATCTGATTTTGGAATCTTTGTTTCTTTACCCTCATCTGATGGTAGATCCAGTCCAGAAAGTAGGTGACGTTGCCATAAACAGCGGGTTTATTCTGCCCCGTGCAGTGTTCCCCCCATATACTGTCCCCTATGAGCCACCACACACCCTCCTTCAGGGACACCAGAGGACCAGCGTCGCCAGTCTGAGGAAAGAGTTCAGCGCAAAACACTTTTATGAGCGACACATTCGGGAAATAACGCTTCTCCCGGTTCCCACAGTGGAAACCGAGAGGATTACAATGATCTCAATGTCTCTTTTGGGGAAATTCAAACACTATAAATGCTATTCATTGGATTTAATGAGCATTTAAGGTCTTTCAAGGCTGTCGGAGGTCCATAAATAAAACATGAAATGATGGTCAGCTGCCACGCCAATGCTGACTTTACATTCATTGTTGACTCGACTGTATGGTTTGTTACAAGCCGTTACTATGTACAGAACATAATGCAGGTCTTGTTTGACTGTGCCTCAAAGCAAGTTGTATTAGAGCGTGAAAATGCTTTGACTCCTTTAAAGTGCAGGAACTACACAATGTTGTGTGAGCAGAATCAAATTGTACCAGAAAAACTCTGGTTATGAAGGGTGTGTGTGTCGCTGCTTGTGTGAACAATGCTTTCTTTGAGCACGTTGTCCTATAAGGATCACTTGTGGGTCTATTAAAACCATGTATTTGCAGCCGACGTCTAAACATATTAACCCGTCACACTGCAACCGGCATGCTGCTCTCTGCGGAATAAAACAAACATTTAGGTCGTCGTGCGGTTCGTCTTACACGGCACACGTCGGCGACCGCCTCCTTCTCTCTGGCACATAACATGTCCTGCAATATCCTGCCGTCGGAGGAGGCAGAGCTGTTGCAGTCTGAGGTATCGATGAGAGAGACCTGAGCCTCCAGCAGGTGTAGAGAGACAGGTTCTGTCAAAGTAAACAAAGTATATTTTCTGTTTGTGTTTGTAGTTTTACTACTTACTTTGCAGAATGAGAATACAACATATATGCTAAGTTAATATAATATAACACTTAAAGTAATTAAATGATCCTCATCTTTACAAGCTGCGGCATTAAATTGATGTACACATAATTAATCCATATAATTATAAACCAATAATATAATTTGACGTAATGAGTATCTGTACTATGTGCACTTCTGTATTGTTTTAACTGCAACAAAGTATTTAAAAACTTTATTGATGCAGGTTTTACTTAAGTCAAATATCTTCTTCTTTCACTATTAAATCACCAGCAAATAAAACAGGTCTAACAGTGCGAGGGCACGTCTCCAGACTTTGGTGCCATCTAGTGGTGGCACACAGCACTGGCAGCCAATGGAGCAAACAGCAGTGAACACCTTTAACCTCCAAATAAATATATCTAATCTTGGTAAATTTGTTTCGACCTGGGATGTATTTAAATTTGTCGTTGAATCATAACACATGACCACATGACCACATGCACTCATAACGGTCTCACCTCCGTTTGCTGTGCGACCGAACCGTGTTATCCAGCCAGTCTGAGGATCAGTGATGTTCATGCCGACATTCGGGAGGCACACGGCTCCGATATCACCGGAGGCTACCGAAGGAAGAAAGGTGTCTGTCGTTGTGAGTCATTGTGGTGAGAGCTCTCTGGAAACGGTGCCTTTATTTCCACAGAGTAAGGGATGTATACAGTGTACTACAACAGCCCTGCAATAAATCCACACTTCATGAAGGTGATGATGTATTGAAAAAGAAAACGTCAGGTCATTATGATACAAATAGAATGGACAAAATGATAGAAACACTTGTCAGCACAACTACATCCCCCAAAATGATAAGCTTCATGGAGGTTAATTGCAGGACTGTGGTATTAGACTGCATGTAAATGTGCCGATACGTACTTGTGATGTCCAAGGATCTAGAGAGCTTCATCAGAGCGACGTCATTCCTGCGTGTGGCACTGTTGAAGCCTTCGTGGGCTACGATGCGGCTCACAGAGTGCGCAGGTTTAAACAGAGTACCCAACGCATCCACTACTCCAGCGTACACGGCCCAGTCTGCAGGGCTGGAGGCTCTGCATGGGACAGGAATTCACCCTGGGTCAGACCACAGAGGCCGATTTAACAAGTGTGATGAGGAGGAGGCCTCACCTGGCAACGCAGTGGGCCGCAGTGACTATCCAGTAAGGGGAGATGATCGCTCCTCCACAGCGGTGGGAGCCCGCAACCTGCAGACTAACCAGCCACGGCCAGGCCCCAGGGGAGGCCAGCTGGCCCCCAGAGGCCCTGCTGGAGTTCACTCCACGCCCACAGTCTGAGGGACAAAACTGCCGTTAGGGAGGAAACCTTTCAAAGCGATATCAGTATCCAACATCAAACATCATTATTTTAAACCTGGAAGCATCTGTAGAGAAAAAAAAAAAATTTGCATTTAATTTGGTGCATGCACAACAGCACCCCCTAGAGGAGACCAAAGGCAGTACAGACGCCACTTACTCCTTCAACTGCAGCAAACAGTAATCCCAAACCAGTAAAACAGCAATAACATACCCGTGCAGCGCAACGTCACGGCTCTGTTGTCGGGACAGGTGTTGCTGCAGCGGCCAAACAGAGACAAAGAGGTGTAATTAATGTAGCATGAACAACTTGACACTGGTCCATCTCTACCAGTCCACCGACCTGAGCTCCAGCTGTTGGAGAATGGACGCCTCGGGGTTGAAGTCGGACTTCACTATGAAGAATCCATCATCAGAATCCGTCTTCTGTTGGCCCGATTTAAAGTACGTGCCCCTGTTCAACCACATAACGGGAAATGCACAACTTTATTCAAACACACACGTCACAATCTCCAGAAAACAGACTGAAAGCAAAGGTAGGAGCATCTCACCTGCTGTAGCCCAGCTGCTGGCAGCTTGTCGCCCCCTGCCGGTCGGTCCAGCCGTGAGAACACACCGTCCTCCAGCCTTTAGCGGAGTAGACCTGGAGCAGGAAGCTGGGGCCGCGCAGCCTCACTGAGCACCAAACACACACACGTAGAGACGTCACCACTACGGATGCTTTTTGTTATTTGCGAAGTGAAGTTGGATGCTCGTTTACCGCAGTCAGCTTCGTCCTGGCCGGCGGGGCAGTCCGCCGCTCCGTCACACCACTGGGACTCCCACACACAGCGGCCGTCACCACAGCGCCTCCCGTGCACACAGGACGAGGAGACTAGGAGACAAGACAGCCACTCAGACGGGGTTGCAACAGCACGCGGGGCATTACAGCGGGCGGGGAGCGCTGCTCTCACGGTAATAAGCGAGGAGGATCCCGGCCAGCAGCAGGAGGATCAGCAGGCAGATCCCAGCGGCCACCGCGAACCTCACACACCTCCGTTTTACATCTGACAGGACACACACACACACACACACACACACACACACACACACACACACACACACACACACACACACACACACACACACACACACACACACACACAGCTGTATGAAACCATCTTTTTGTTCTTTATGGGAAGAATCCTGCTTTAATTACGTGAATGCATCTCTATGAAAGTAGTCATTGTATTGTCCTCAATATGGAAATGACATGTTTTTTATTTATTATGCATCTCTAAACAGTCGAGTTTATTTACATTTTTGGTTTCATGACTAAATGATTGATTACATCTACAGTAAACACTGTAAAACAAATGACTGCATTATATTTGGCCTGCATTAACAGTTGTATTAAAAATCCCAGTATGAAGCAGCAGAGTGGACTACCTTTGTGTTTGGGACTGGAGTGGCTGATCTCAGGTGGAACTTCCAGACGATGAACATACTGAGGCTTAACATCTGAACGGCCGGGAGGAGGAAGATTCCTCTGGTCCTCTCCACGGATGAAACAAGGACCTGAGTTCATGTACTGTCGGGGAAGCAGAAGTGATGAGAGACGCTTGTCAGGATTTATCAATCTGAGCTCAAGAAGAAAAAAGGTTTAAAAAAAAGGGACTAAAACATAAATTCCAGCATTTCAAATACAAGTCGTACACATTTTATTCACTGATATGTATAAAATTATATTGGAAATTCGGTTATTATTATAGTATGAATATGACTTAATCTACTTCAAACTGATATGAATGAAATGATAACTTACCAGATTGGTGCTCATTTTCTTGTTTAACCCTCAATATTTCACAATTTAATAATAATCTGGTCAAAATCAACGTCCACTCCAGGAGTTGTTGAAGGTGCAAGAGAGGTTTTCTTGGCGACTCTGCTCTCTGATTTCTCACAACACAATGATGAAACAAAGAGTTTGTGTGATCTTCTGAGTGGCCACTCCTCACATTTCACCCTCCTGAGCACACAGCAGGCACAATGAGGACCGTCTCCTCGTCCAAACACCAGTGTGAGCCAGCGTGCTTCACCACGTCAACTGTCACAAACACATCACGCTTCGATCCTTGAGTCAATGATTGGCGGAAAACGCAGGTATATATGTGCATTAACTTGTAATGACTTTAACAGAGACAAAATAATACAAATAAAATGTACCTTTAATGCAGTTTGTTTTATTTAAGGATACATAAATCAGGTTTTTTACAGAGCAGGCAAGTAAAGTGGAATAAAGTTGCTCTAGAAGAGTTGATATCTATATACATATACATGTCTCAGCCTTAAAAAAACATCATGCTTTACAGCACAACATAATAGTCACTAATTTCATAGTAACTGAAGTAGCAAAGAGCTGAACCGAAACAAAACCCTCCTGCAGGTCTCATCGGAGTATTTTATATCTTTTCATACAACCGTCAGCAGCATAATAACATTCACATCCCGCGGGCTCAAAAACAGAAATCCATCTCACCTTCACACATACGTGTCAGTCTTCCCTCTCACCACTTTTTATTGGTCTTTTAACATTCCTTTTACAGTAAAAAAAAAAAAAGGGTGATCGAATGGTTTGTTTTGCAAGTATTATTGTACGCAATCTGCCAAATAGACATTTTGTTCTGTTAAAGTGCCAGTTCTAAAGAACAGATTATGTTTGTGTGTTTAGTCTGAAAACTTGTTTCACCGTTTTTCCATTCTGAAGCTCATTTGCATAGCGTGTGTCCACTCTCCCCCCTCAAGCTCTGTATTGGTATTGTTGTTCTACAAAAACAGCTTCGGGCAGCAGGGGAGCGTCCATTAAAACAGTTTGACTTCTTAAAGGGGCACAAACAAACAAAGAGCGAGTGATGGAGAAGAAAGAGAAGATGACCAGCGCTAGTGTACCGTCTGACCTCTACACCCAGGCCTGCCAGCCTGGGAAGAGCCTGCTGAGGTTTTTGGGGTCCATGGCTTGTTGGATGAGCAGGTTGACCTGCCCCCCGACGCTGAGCACGGTGCCCTCCTCCACCCCCTTCAGCTTCTCCTGCAACCTCAGCAGCACGCGCTCCGCCACCTTGTTGGAGCTTTGACTGTCACTGCGGCGAGAGAGGAGAACACCATGAGACAGTTTACAGAGGGATAGCAACAGAGCTACAGCAAGTAGTTTCAGAATCAACACGGTTCTCAGCGTCCGCTGTAGCACCTGGATTTACGGTGGTTGTCTATGTCGTCTCCCCCCATGGTGGAGCCCAGCGTGGCGTTGAGCTCCTGCTGTTCGTCGTGCTGCAGGTAGAAGGCCTTCAGTGGGTTCATGGTCCAGTCGAACAAAGGGTCGTACAGCAGCACCTGCACAGCAGCGCATTAACGCAGACAAAGAGCATCTAAATCTGCATGGTGATGTGTTTCCACGTGACACAGGGAAGGCAGGCGGGACATAATACGGGTCGCGACCCCCTCTAACTGTGCTGTGAGCCGGAGCAGGAGATGATGCAGATTGATAGACGTATGCCGCGATTTTATTGGTTGAAATTGGTTAGCTGATGCAAGCATGCGTCATACTTGGTTGTTGTCAGTGATACGGGTGTTTGCGGCGTGATCTCACCTCTACAATCGTCAGCAGAGCTTCTTGGGAGCTCCTCATCACCTCCATGGTCTTCTCACAGCATCTGACCAGACAAAACCAGCCACATTTCAATACATTTCCTTTTTTGTCAGGGTGTCTTTGTCTTTTACTAAAGTTAAAATGTCCATGCAAGTAGGTTTTTCTTTTTAAACACCGTCTTAAAATGCATGAAATGTTGTGGGAAACAGTCAGGAGTTATGTCGGGTGTCTTTGCAGTGAACTAGTTTTGTGGTGAATGGACTAAGATGTTCACGACAAATCAAACCACACAAAAATGATGATGACGCAACAATGATGACAATCAACAGCAAATGAAAATGTTCGCAGGTTCCACTTCACTGGGTTTATACATGTTTGGTGAACTTTTCTTTGGATGAGTGAACAAACACGACCTCCTCACCTTCTGAAAACCCCCTCCACTCCAGTGATGCCCATCCCGTCCACGATGTCCCTGGAGAGTCTGAAGGGGACGGTCTCAGGCGTGGGCAGGATCTTCCCCTGCTCAAAGGCCACTCCTGAAAACCGACGGCAATGAACACATTCAATTACAGCGTGCTCGATATGCTCAGAGAAGTAAAAAAAGACCATCATCGACTATCATTTCTATGTGTTTTTTTTTTTTTTACCTAAATCGATGTGCACCAGTTCAGCAGTCTGCTCATCAACCAGAATATTCTGGATGTGTCTGTCGCCAAGTCCAACGATGTAGCCGACTGTGAAAAAATAAAAAACAGAGAATAGGTAATTCATTGTTTGAATTCAAGTCTCAAGTCATGTGTTGGATGTTCTATACAAATGATTTGTGATAATTAAATGACACATGGCTTTAATAACTATGATCATTCCTTCTGTCTCTGTGGGGCCTCAGTGAACATGCATGCATGTACCTATAGATGAGGTGGCGACACTGCGAGTGTAAGCCAGCCGTTTCTCCATCCACACCGCCGGGTCCAGGAATCGCTCCATGCAGAAATACCTGAAGACCGGCCTGAAGTTCTTGCACACCTCGCTGAAGGCCTGGAGCTTCTCATCGAACGCCAGCTTGTGAGCCTCCTGCAGGTGCACAGACACGACGACGCATACACACTGAAACCCAGACACAGCTGCACCCGTGACGAGCAATCTGAACACACCAGAACAAGTACCATCATCTTCCTGCGGGAGGCGAGGTTGGTCGCGTCCTGGGGCCTGAAGCGTTTGTGGGCTCCTTTACTGGGATCCACCAGAAACTCCCCGATCGGCACCGTGCCAGAACACCACTCCAAAACGCCGCTACGCTGCGAGAACGGCACCACCTGAACGAAGCAGACAAGGAACGGAACGTTAGGGCTTCATTCATCATGGAACCCAACAACCCTGCACTGATTCTCTTTGCATTAAAAAGCAACGGTAGAAATAGAGTAAATAAAATGAAGTGTCACCTTGTATCGTCTGATGTTCAGCTTCCTCTTGCGGGTGTCCGTGTTGCGCTGCAGCAGCATGGAGCACATGCTGAAAACCTGCTGCATCACTGCATCCTGCCGCAGGTCGTCCTGACCCTGCTCACACCAAGAGGGCAAAGGTCACTGGAGGACACGTAGCGTTCCACAGCACCTAGGAGTGCTGAGAAGCTGATTCTGATCTTTGTTTTACTGAGACTAAAGTCACGCAAATACAAGAGATACACCTCATTATGATGAGAGACAAATAACCCAGCTACAGGTAAACCAGACTCACACGCGATTTATACTGAAATAACAAAATCACACTGACTGCATTTTAAATGGAAACATAGGCTTCACTTAAGTTAAAGACCGAAAAAACGATTCTTTCACCGTGACTCTCAGAAATGCCAAAGTGGTGAATTATTAGCCTCCAAGTGGCCGACAAGTGTTCCCGCAAACACAAACGTGTGCTCTCACACACACACACACACACACACACACACACACACACACACACACACACACACACACACACACACACACACACACACACACACACACACACACACACACACACACACACACACAAACACACACACACACACACACCCCTGAAGAATGTCCTCATTACAAAAGGTGGCAAAGTAATCTCACAAACTTTGTATTTGTCCTGGTTAAAACAAACAAGATTAATCATTACGAAAGTGAAATGGAAAAGAACTCAAGTTAAAAGAGAGCACGTCCTCCGTCAGGGCCGGACATCAATCACACATGAAAGCAGCTTCAGCTTCAAAGAGAAGACGCACACGCACAGACACACACAGACACACACACACACACACACACACACACACACACACACACACACACACACACACACACACACACACACACACACACACACACACACACACACACACACACACACACACACACACACACACACACACACACACACACACACACACTGACCTTGACCAGTTGTCTCCTGCTCTTGCCATCAGAGCCGACGCAGTCGATGATCTTGGGCAGGTTGACTCCTCCGGCCAGGTGATACTGGGGCATGAAGGACCTGAGAGTCACCAGGTTGTCATAGCAACCAGATGGATCCACCTATTTACACAAAATCAAATATTGTTATCTCACAGCTTGTTCAAAGATATTGCACTAAGTGTTGACTATTTCAATGTGCATGAGGTGTCCTTAGTGGATGGGATCTGGTCTAGAGGGGCTTTGTGTTGTACTGGTGTTTGACATGCGGGAGAAACCAAAGGATTTGATATCACGGGAAACGAAGTTCATATTTATGGTACAAACCTGTGTCTTCTTTTTCTATAATCAGCATTCATAAATACTTAAGCATCTGCAGGAATTGTCATAGTTTGATCGAAGTTTGATCCTATTTCACCTTGATCTCCATTGTCGGGATGGCAATCTCATCCAGGTCTTTGATGTGCATGATGGGTTGATCAGCAGGGATGGGAATAGCCTCTAGAATGATACAATGATATAATACACACTTTGATGGGCGAAGAAAATGTGTCTTTTCCCAATTTGTCTATCAAACTAAAACAAATGATAAACTAAGCCCAAGCATGTAGCATTGGGGTAAATGTTGGAGTTTCTTGTGCTTTCCCTGTGCTCTAACTACTCACTCTTCTCGGCCTTGTGCCTGCTGACGTCCATGTAAGCCAGAGTGATGTAGGCATCGCACAGACGCTCCAGCCCTCGGATCATCCCGCCTCTCTTCTTCCTGATTGCACTGATGATCTTCCGGGCCACATCGGAACGCTCCTGCACCAGAAAAATACTACTTGTCAAAGAGAACTGGTGGGGTTTAAAGAGCTCTGCAGAGAATTCATGTTTGGGGAAGGTGACTGAATGATGTATAGACTGAAACAAACTAGTGTAGAATTTATAAAACTGCGTAGGATTCACACTAAACGTTTGCGTATGTAAACATTAGGAAATGTACATACGCCTGAAAATATTCAGATTTATGAAATCTCACATATGCCTGCTAGTGCAACATTTCCTTTTATAAATCCCATCAACTTGGAAATGTATGCACATGTGGATCAGCCACATATCCTGCCTTCTACCCACCCACATTCAAGCATATATGCATACTATCAATATCATGATTGTGTCCAGCACTTTCATTTGTGCCTTTAGAATAAAATAAACTTAATTTCGAACATTAAAAAAAAAGTAATAATCAATTAATAGACTTTAAAGAAAAAAAACCCCCACAAGACATGTTAGCCCATAATGACAATACAAAATCTTCAATACATTACTCACAATTCTCCACCCCCGTGTCCCCATCCTAAGAATAAAACACTATATTTCTTTATACTTTATACTTTACATGATTGCATTTTCTAATAATAATTTGTGCCTTTAACCGTTCTCGTGTAGAATTAAGGAATGAAGTCTCACCAGGTCAAAGGGCGAGGGCTGCCGTGGAGCGCCCTTAGACAGCCGGGTCTTGCAAAAGTTCTCGTCTTTGTTGGCGTTCACCAGGGCGAGGATGATGAAGAGTGTGTGGTGGGGGTGCTCCAGAGAGGCTCGGCAGATCAGCTGCCAGGAGAGAAAACGAGGGAGGCAGCAGGTGTTTTTTTATATTAATCCAAGCAAAAATCACATATATGTACACGAAAGTCATCAGTAAGAGAAGTCAGACGGCTGCGTCTTGCAGGAGACCAATAATAAACAGCTGTTAGTGTGTGTTAAAAAATAAAGTGCTGCATTACGTCACTGAGGACATCGTGAAGACCAGTATCCTCGGAGATGCCGGACGCCGTCTTGGTTCCCATGCGAGCAGCCAGCTGATACATGAGTGGCAGAAACTTGTAGGAGGGGATCCGCTTCACCCCTTTCTGGAACACAACAGAAGTGAACTTTAAAGCATCGCGCATCCATTTTTCAGAGAGTCAAGCTCAAATGCAAAGGTGCGTTTTTGCTGACTTTCATCATGTCGTTGACGGCCTTGACGCCAGCGTTCTCCAGCCAGAGCGACGCCAGGCGGAACACCCAGGTGTCGTGCTCCTCCCCTTTCTGCAGACACTGGATGTAGTTCTCCACCGCCTTACACAGGAAACGCTGTCTGTCTGCCTGCAGGTTGGACAGGGCCTTCTCATCCAGCTCCAGCTCCCTCTGCACCTTCACCGTGTACCTGTGAAGTCAGAGAAGCTATCGACTTCTTTTCCCTGGACGTGTTCGACAGCGTGCCGTGCAACAATTAACAGAGCACACACCTGTTGGAAGTCACTTTACGCTCCCTCATCAAGTCCACTTCTTCTTTGGCCTTCTCCAGCAGCGCCTGCTTGTTCTCAAACTCAGAGGAGTTCATGTATTTGTCGATGCTCTGGTACTGAGCGTCAGAGAAGCGGGCCAGGGACAGGAAGGCCTCAGTCCGCTGACTCTGCAGCCTGGAGTCGTGAACGCCCGATTCCTCCTTGATCACCTCCACTGCCTGACAGAACAGCATGTCAGAGACTTTCACAGCTTCTCCCATCAAAAATAACACCAACCACTAGAAGCCCTTCTAGAGCTCCATCACTACAAAACAGGGATGTTGGGTGGCAATGAATAATGACATTTTGTCTATATGTTGCCATTTACAGAAGTACATATCCATTAAAAAAGTCAAACAACAAGGCTTGCATGGAAACTATGGCTATTATATTTTCCTCTTACCCTCTCCAGGTACTTCTCCAGTATTACTCCGGGGCTTTCCAAACACGTCTCAGCCAGCCAGTTACCACACAGCCTGAGGCACTCGGTGTAGACTGGGACCAGAGCCGGATTGAAGTCCACCTGGCCAAACAACAGACGAAGCAGAGAGAAGAGTTCAGTGAAGCCGCTTGACATTTACAATCTGATGACAATTGATGATGTTTAGAAAGCGCTCAATCCTGCTGTGTTGTATTTGTTACAATGTGGAAAAGCATCAATGGATGGTGTTATAACATAAATGCCACAGGGAGGTTTTTAATAGATGCTGTTCAAGTCCGTATATTAAGATCTGACCTTCTCCTCAAGTTTGTGAATCATCTGTCTCAGCAGGCCCAGGGCCAATCCCTGCTCTCCCTTTGCCCAGAACACCTGGGCTTCCTCCAGTTGCCATGACAACACAGGGGATGACGCCCAGGACCCTCCGCCACCATGCTGCTTCATCTGGAAGACTGCCCGCTCTGCCAGCTGGACAGGAATTACAACAATGAGTATTTTTGTGGTTAAAATATAAGACACACAGACACCCACACACGTTACCTGTGTACTTCCAGCCTTACGAGCCAGCCGGCAGAGCTCCATGAGGTGGTCGGTGAGCACGGAGCGGAGGTACTGGTTGCTGTCCTGGTCTTCCACCGTGGGCATCAAGGTGTGCTGGGCCACAGAGCGGACGGCCAGAACGGGCTCCACCAAAGCGAAGTCACTGTCGGCGAGCAGCTGGGAGTGCTGTCGCCACTGGCTGCAAACTTCCCTCAGAGTCACATCTGAGAAGGGCCTGACATTACATCAAACACATATTTTATTACTGATAACTTCACTTAGACAGGTAGACTTCTGCATCAGTCCAACCCCAGATCTATGACTGGCCATCACCTGGAAAAGAGCTGTTTGACACTCTCCAGCTCCCTGATGCTTTGCAGGTTCCTGAGAGTCGGGTACAGAGAGGACACGGCCTCTAGGCTGCCTCTGCACAGCTCCTCCACGTCTGCGCCCCTGTGGAAACGCACCAACACACAGACGGGTGACTTACATACAAGTGGCTTATGATTCAAACTTGACATTTTTAGAAGATGTCTGTCATACCGGGCCTGTTTCAGGATTTCATCAAATACGGAGAAGTCTTTGTCCCGCAGCGCTTGCAGGGAACAAAACACAGATTCGTGGAAGCCCGGCTTGGATTTCTCACTCCTGGAGAGACAAATCGGATTTGGTATTAAGTGAGAGATTGCCTCTTAATGGGTTACAGCTATGTTTTTACGTTTATGCTGCTCCTCGTCTCACCTTTCCGGCAGCTCACAGTCCCACTGTGTGCTCCTCCAGGCGGCCTGGAAGCGCAGCTCTCTGAGCTCGGCTCCCCACTCCACACCTTCGCTCTCCAGACCCCTCATGTAGGTGGCCAGGATGCTGCTCAGACCGAAGTTCTGCAGGCCCTGTTGGTGCAAACATGACAATCCAACAGGCTGCATTGAAACCACAAGGAGAATCTGAATGTCTTTTCAGTACTTCACCTCCACGATTCCCACGTGTCGAGCGACCTCGGGCAGAGTGGAATGAAGGTCGTATGAAGTCAGGGCCTTCCCCCACATCGCCTCGTGCTCGTAGGTTCGAATCCTATACAATGTGGTGACAAACGACATTTGACTGAACACTGAAGGAAACAAGTGATCGTATGAAATGGACGCAGGCGTCATTAATCCACTTATGGATTACCTGGTCAGCGGACTGGTCATCGTCTCCCCGCCACAGCCATACAAACTATCAGGCTCTCCGATGCTGCGATACACGTCAATCAGCAGCTCCTACAGAAGGAAGAGAGTGGAGACGATGCATGACCAAGCGTTGGATTGCATACTATTTTACAGCCACGCATGTCGCTTTGATGAATCATATTTGCCACAAGTTTAGAAGATATTGATCATTAAACTGGATTAGATGATAAACAGTTCAACTGCATCAGGTTTTTTTTTTTTTTTTTTTTAATACCTCATGCAAATCTGAACTGCTTTGCATTGTTAGATGAAGAACTGACCTGCAGGCTGATATTGGTGTCTTCCATACTCTTCTCCGTCAGGCTGGAGATGGTGACGTTCTGGCTGTTCTCTTCAAAATTGATCTTACGTGTCACTCTGGACTTGGTTCTGCTGATTTTTGCACAAACAAAAATGAAATATACATATTTGATGAATAGCAGGGTACAGATTTAACATTTAATGTGTATGAAAAATAAAAAGGGAATGGAAATAACGTGTGAATGCTTGAATCCTGTGTTTAAACCTCCATGCATACCTCTTACTCTCCTCCATGTTGGCTTTGATCTTGTCCACATATATCTCAGTGTACAGCAGGGCGGTGAAATGTGCCGAGCAGGACTGAGCAGCTTTGGCCACCTCCAGGTAGTTCAGCTCCAGCCAGAAGTTTGAGTCACACACTGTCGCACAGGAGCTGCTGGAACAAGGATACGGTGCGCGTTTCAAAGACACTGTATGTCAGTTTACATGCCCCAGTTACAAAAACATATCAGTTTAATCACAGCATGAACAAGGTACGCTTACCTTTATCGAACATATCTAGGATTACAACAATAACAACAAAACAGTGCAAACCTATTAGCCTCCAGTGGTCTCTGTTGGTGTCTCAGGTAGTCAACAACAGCAAGCATGGTACGCAGAGAGGTCTTGTCGTACAAGCCCGGGCTGGCAGTGTCCGACTCTGTAAAGAATATTAAATGCTAATCATAAACAAAAACAATCTCCGGGATGTGAGTAGACGAAGATCATTATTATTATTATTATTATTATTGGTCCTACTCTTTAACTTACCAGAATCAGAGTTCAGAGGTGTGGCAGAGCGACTGGCAGCCTCTGCGCTTCTGGAACAAAAGCTGAAGAACTCCTGAATGCGGGAGGAGAGCAAATCCCTCCACAAAGCATTGGAGTCCTCCAGAAGGATGGAATGAACGATGAGCGGAAGGAGCCTCTGACAGGAGTCCACCCTCACCTGGACACAGACACAGGAAATAACGTGTGGTTAAACCTGGAGCTCTGGATTTCAACCAGAACTGGTTGATGGGACAAAATGTGGCAAAAAAATGGTAGAAAACATTCTAAGCTACAGACATTTAACATATTCGAAATATGGAAACTTTCAATCCATGAATCCACAAGCTAACTCACCAGACACAGCGGCCGTGACAGCAGCAGAGCTTCACTCCTCACTCCTCCGCTGTCCAGCAGGGCGCTGCACAGAGCCTTCAGCCAGGCCTTGTGGCCGCCGGCCTGGGGAAGCCAAAACTCCTGACTCTCCAGCTTCTCCCTGGCCTGCGAACTCTCCTCAGCACTCACAGCGGCCACCTAACCAGGGACGACTGTCAGTAGTAACTGGGCAGAGGCAGATTAACACATCCATACCATCATACGTACTGCAAACACGACACAAAACCCACCTGCTTCTTGGCCTTCCTAAATGGATTGAGGTAGGCCAGCATCGGGTCTCTGTTGTCTTTGTGTTGCTCCCAGAAATCGACTCCGGACTGAGTGGCGAGGATGCTCTTCACACACTGCGCGGCTGCCTGCCTCACCTCGATGCTGGCAGACGATCACAGCACAGAACACGGTAAATACAACACCAACCGACCCCCGCGCCATAGTCACATACGAGAAACCCTGAGGTGGAGGAGCCAGCGTACCGCGGTTGGGTGAGCGCGTTGTTCATGCAGTTGAGAACGATGTAGAGACGCTGCGTTTCAGTGGAGGTGAAGAGAGACGCCGCCGTTTCGTAGAGCGGGTCTCTGCCATGAAGCAGGGCGATGGTGGAGAAATCCACCGGACCCAGTTCTCCCAGGCAGCTGCCTGCTGCCTCTGCAGGAAAAGTATGTTTATACTCGTGAAACTTGAAAAAGATAACAGTTTCCACTTTCCAGACATGGCTGAGAACGCAGGAGACTTGGATTTCAAACCTAGTATGTCGGCTCCTCCCGGGTGATTGGCTGCTAGCTTACAGAGCTGCAGGAGACTGAGAACCAGCTTCACCAGCACACTGTCAGTGGGTTCAGCTGCATGGAGGACAGAGAGAGAGACATTTAACATGCCGTCTTTATGAACAGATCATTTCCCCCTCATCGGGCAACGCACCATGGCACTCTTTGAGCAACTCTCTGATCTGCCCCTTGTTGTCATGCAGCTGCCTGGACAGCTCCTTCAGCCCCTCCAGTCTGGTCAGAGGCAGGGAGTCACAGGGCGTCACTGACAGGAAGTGGGCGATCTCCTGTGAAACATGGAGGATGAATGTCAGCCATTGAATAGCCATGAAAATTTCACACCTCAATTCACTGAAGCATCAGAGCTACATATGCGCCGACAATGCAGTTATTATATGATACTTATACATGGATATGACCTGTCTCAGTGTGAAGGTCCCGGTGTTATACTTGAGCTTGTGCTGAACAGAGCGCAGCTCTCTGTACTCAGCCAGGTCAGGGAAGGGCTCCAACCTGCTGATGGCTCCTTTTAACTTCTGCTGATTTTCTATCACGAGAAACTGCAACAGACTGAGAACCTGGAGGGTCAGAGAGGAGGAGCAGTCAAAGTGTGTGGCTCACACATGTTGAAGGGCGTTTGTCCACTGTGTAACAAACCTGCAAGTGGCAGTTTTACAAAATACACGCCTTCTTGAATGCATCATTTTGTCGCATTTGCCTAAAGTTTCCATTAATCACATACAATTTAAATTGAATCTGCAAACCTGCAACGCAAATGCTTGTGAACTGACTTCCTGTCACTTACCTGCTGCGAGATGGCAGGCCTGCTGGTCACCTGAGCTGTGAGAGTCCCAACAATGACCTGTAGGTGGCAGTCCAGAGCATCGTCACAAAACTCCAGAGCTGCCCGGCACAGAGAGGTCAACAGATCACAGCACAGAGAGAGGCTCCGGTTGGAAACCTCGTCACACTGCACTGGTCTGAGGATGAGAGAAGACAGTGAGCCTGATGCTGCCCGTGTGATACCTGGGAGTATATTTGTGTGCTGCCGACCTGCTGTTGAAGTGGTGGATGAGAGTGTAGATGATGTCTCTGAGGACAAAGGCCCAGGCTCCTCCCAGGCCGTCCTTCACCTCTCTGAGCAGCAGGTTGACGAACAGGTGATACATGAGGAGGATGCGATGGCGTTCGTAGCTGTTGGTCGTCTCTGCTGCTCTTTCACTCACCGCCAGCAGAATCCTCTGGATTGAAATCTACAAACAGGTCATCAGAGTCAAAACTACCTGTGAGCAAAAAAAAGCCAAGGAGCTCTGCATAGGGGATAACTCGAGTGCCTTACCGGAGTTTTTGACAGAATGACCACCAACGACTTGTGGTTTGCACTGTGGCACTTGCTGAGGTAGTCCAGTGTGGCTTTAATGACATACGAGCTGAAGTATGGTGGGTTTGGTACAGGGTCCAGCTCCCTGAGGGGCATTCAATGGATATTAAGTCACACATTTCCTTTTATTTTCCTTAAAAATGACATTGAGGGAAAGACAAACTACTTCCACTAAAGTGATGGTTTGGAGTGAAATGTAGGTCATTTCCACCATGACATCCAGCCAAAAACCCCCTCAGAAGCATTTTTAGCGATGGTCAACATTGGTCAAGCTAGGGCTAGCGTACAACAGGTGTTGACAAGTGTTGACCTGATAATACAAGCATTTATAAAAATTCAGTGAAACATTTTCATACTCTCGCGTGAAACTCGCGTCACGACAACAGCTAGGTAAACACGGAAGTAGCGTCTACGCAGCGGTAGCGTTAGCAGCAGAGGATAGAAGCTATCAGGCAAGTGTTCATTTAAATAAACTCCTGGTGTACGTACAAACTTTAAAATACCTTGTTTTGTGAGTACAGACCCTATGTGTACTACTGCAGAAGTTTGGTAACATTCCATGCATTATTAGTGGGGTAATTTACGAGATATACATAATGTACCGTTCATGCTAGTACTTAGCCATTCAGCTGATAGCCCTAGCTTGACCAATGTTGAGCATCGCTAAAAATGCTTCTGAGGTGGTATTTGGCTGGATGTCATGGTGGAAATGACCTAGGGTGCATTCTACTCCGAACCATCACTTTAATAACATGGATTAACCTGGAGTGAATGAGTGAATGAATAAATAAATTAACAAATAAATCAAATGGAAAAATCGATCTACCCTATAAAGCGTTTCAGGTCTCCGCCGTCCCCGTCGGCTCCACTTCCTTCATACAGAGTCATCAGCAGTTCAACCACGATGTCCGCCAGGTTACTGTGGATCAGGTTGTCAATTTGCTGTGGATACATGCACAAAAATGTGCCATTCGATTATTATTTTTGTTCACAAGACAGCAATGTACTCAGACTGGGGCAATACATTCTGAAAAAGTAAGATACACAAGCAAACGTCACTTTACAATACATTTTGAAAACCTCACAAAAGCATCTGCATTTCAGATGTCCACACTTGGTTCCCTTATAGTCTCTTTTCACAGTTTTTTCAAACGTTAATTGTTGTCATAATGTGCTCAAAGTGTAAAAGCTGCATAAGATAATAAATGACCTGTTTGCCCAGACAGTTGGCATCTTTGAGCAGGTCGTACACGTGGCTGGCCTTCTCTCTCTGCTGTGCGACCTGGGAATCCTGGCCGGACAAGGCAAAGTATGGCAGGATGTTGACCATGATCTTGGGGAAGCAGTCGGCCAATAACTCCTTCCAGTCCTTCTCAAGGTATCTGCCGATAGACTTCACCTGCCCAAAGTCATCCAGGAACACCAGGTGGGGGATTAACACCTGGTAGGAAGAGCTTCAAGGGGAGAACAGGGACGCTGGATATTTAATATCATCGACCATTCCTTCATTGTGATTTACTCAATGTAAGACCATTATATGGACCGGTTCTAGCAGACGTTCAGTTCCTCACCTATAGAAATCCTTGACTGTGTCGTGGTCTAGGAGGGGGTAGGGGAAAGATCCAAGAGTGTAGCGGTCGTCAGACTGTCTCTGCGCCAGCCACTCAGCTACCAAGTAGTACAGATGAGAGCTGACGAACGTCTTCACGCTCCTGTAGCCCAGCGCTCCGGATACAGAGCACAACATCTGTGAAAGGACAGGAATGGTTCATCTTACTTGGCTTTTTCTGTTGTTATATCATATTTATTATAGGAAAAAGGACACACTTTTGATTCGGGATTAGATTATTCAGCGATGCATAAAAGCTCAGGTATCAGATGACAAACACAAACATCTGTTCACCCGTCTAAAGGTTACTTTTTAAAAAGCATTCAGCATGTTTATCTTCCCTTTCCACAAAGAACCTGGCTCTTAAATCGTTACCTTTTTGATGGGTCGTTTCTCGATACCGTTCTCCTTGTATGACTGGAAAAGTGCAAACAGAGACTGTTTTTCACAGACCGGGCTACAACACATCACCACGGAGAGACTCTTCAACAGGGTGGCCTTGCGGTTAAACAGCTCGTCCTTCTGCTCCTCTGAAGAGCCGCTTCTCTATGTATGATCACACGGACAAAAGGAGCGTTGGAAAAAAGAGAACACAGGTGGAAAACACACGCGTGAGAAGCTATTCTTCATGATCTTACCGGGAGCTTCATTCCTTCCTGAGCCTTCAGGTAAACATTCTCAAAAGCCGCCTGCTGGTGTTTAAGTGGCAGCATGTTCCTCTCGTCTGGACGCTCCGGTCTCATCTCCAGAAACAGCCTGGAGACACGAGAGAGGAGCGGTGACAGTCAGACGTGGGAGGTCATCTTTCTATAAAATGTATGCTGATGCAATAACAGCCCTCCAGGAAAAGCGTACCTCTCCACTGACATGGCTACCTGCATGCGGACTTGGTGGTGGGCATCGGCGAGGTGAGAAGGAAGGACGACAGACACTGGGCGGTCTTCCTCGCTGTCAGGCCCTCTGATGCTTAAGGCTGCCCACTTACAACAGGGGTCGGCCTGTCAGAGTACATATATATATTTATTCATGGTTGTAGAGAAACCTATGATAACCTTGCAATAGTATTCCCTAAACCTCTGTGAGAACTCACCTCCAGCAAAGCAACCAGACATCTCACTAAAGCAGTTCTAACAGCTGCCACGCATTTTCCTGTTTGGCTCAGGAAACTGAAACACAGCACAGTGATCAAGTTAGCATCAGAGAGTACTGCCATACTATTTATGAAAAAAAAAGAGTACTTCCCAATATATAGTATGCCAAATATACTGTGTTACTGAACCGCTTGCATTTTGCTGCACACAAGCTCTTCTGGCCATTCTGACCCACAATCCTCAAGGCTCCTCGTCACAGACAGAGGCTTTTATTTTTTTGAAATGGCACTTACCAGAATCCAGACACCACTTGTAGCAAAGATCCCTGAACATGTCTCATCTCCTCCGGCACGATGTGGGTTTTCCCAAGGCTCATAATGGAGGGTAACAAACCCAGCAGTACAGCAGCACAGATGTCTTGGTCCTGACGGTACAGAGAACACAGGTCCCTGTAGCAGGACAAACAGGTGAATTAAAAGATTATTAGATTTTAATCTGATTGATTCGAAGCATTATAAAAGAAACACAAAGAAATGATTCCCCTACGCTAGAGGGCGAAGCAGAGAGTCGAACTCCTCCGGAGAGAGCGTGTCCTCGGCAGGAAGCTTCTTCAGCAGGACCAGATACTGGAAGAGAACCAGATATTCATGTTCACCAGCGGAACCAGCGGCGCCACTGCAGCCGTGACTCTCCACAGCAGTCGCTACCCACCATGTTGAGGTGCAGGGCTTTGCTGAAGTCCATCTGCTCCACCAGCAGCAGCAGCCGACGCCGCACCTCCTGCGGTTTGAAAAGCACACCGTGGGCGGGCTGGATGGAGCCGCACTCACACAGGAGCTCCAAGACGGCAAGGAGAGCCAGGTCCTGTTGGGCCAGGTGATCGTCCCATAACAGACTCTTTGCACCTGAGGGAGGACAGAACCAGGATCTAGCAACTTGGTTGTGCTGGTGTCTCATGTACAACGACAATAATATCTCCAACAGGTGCTGATCCCTCCTGCCTACCTGGCCCACAGGGAGCTTCACTGTCTCCCTTCTGTCTCGGGGACTCATTGGTAATGCTGCGGGACCCTTCGCCCTCATCAAACAGGTCAATGGCATCCCCTTGTTGAGTTCTGGTCACGTCCCAGTCATCATCCATATGATCGTCTTCATCCACAACACTGAATCTCTTAGAAACACTGTTTAACTGAGGAGACGAGGGAGTGAGACAAACAAAACTCTTTAATGTGCTACGTACTAAATATATGTCACTTACCAACAGTTTGCAGATCTCGGCCAGTTCACTGAGGAGACTGGCCGGCAGCGTCATAATGAACAGACTGGAGGAGACAGGACAAATGCTATCCTGCAGACGAAAGGATAAAAGGATCAATCCCCCCAAAAAGTGCAGTGGACACCAGGGTATGGATATAATAATTCCCAGCCCTAACGGAGGCCTTTCTCACCTTATTTCTTTTGCTGGCTGACTGTGTGCAGAGCTTCATGACGGACCTCAGCGTGCTCATGGTTCCTTCCTCACTCAGCTTCACTTTCACAGTCGAAACAAAACCGCTGAAGTCCTGAGCCAGCGCCTAGTAATAAACACACACCTGTGCTATGATATCATGTTTTTCATATTTAGGAAGCCAGTGTTTAAGGGATTGAATAACTATACTATACTATACTAACGATACCTTGGCTTTAGTGAAGAGCTGTGAGCGACAGGCCTCCTCCTCAGTCAGGAACTTGGCGGACACGTAACCTGCCAGAACGCCGGTCAGCAGACTGAAGCAGCGCACCAGGCACTCTGGAGGCGTGGCCTGAGACTGTTTTGAGGGAGGAATCAGAATCAATGTGTCACTGTGATGACGACACAGACACGTAAACACACAAGCATCGACTTCCACTCACATCTGGAGAGTAGCAGTTGAGAAGGTTGTCAGCCACACAAAGCAGGAGTTGCTCCAACTTGTTCCTGAGGCAGGGGACGACGGCGGATTGGCTGTCCGCCGAACTCGTCGCCACGGACTCGCTAGTGTGTTGCGTCGGCGAGGGCAGCGGGTTGAAGCTGAACTGCAAGAAAAGCCTCTCGATCTCTTCCAGGTCGCCTTTGGCACCGGATGAGGTTTGCTCTTGGAAAAGGGCACTTTAAATAAAAAAACGAAATTGAAAGTGGAATTATTTCTGCTCCAAAACAGCAAAATGGGATCGTAGACATGATTTCACATCATGATTTAGAACCTCTGTACACTCAGTGGGTGAGGCCAGGATCGTTTCCTCACCTTTCTACCCCTTCAGGTCCCAGCAGACGCTTCAAGCCAGTTCTCGTGTCTTTCAACGTCAGGGAGACCAGGAGTTTCGCTATTAGATTGTAAGGAAAGTCTCTGCACACAAGATCATAATGAAGACCGTTATCTTAAAAATCTAAGAAAAACAGATACACCTGAACAAAGACATGAATCAGATAAATCCACAGTTAACATGAAAAACAAACACAGTGCCAACCTGCAAATGATGGGGTGAGGCCTGGAGCTATCCTCCATCTCATCGCTCTGCTCGGTCATCAGCAGCCAGGCTAGGAGTGTCTCCTTCAGGTTGGGTGATGCAGATCCCTCTGTGGCCCCCACATAGTCCCAGCCTGAGCTTGAGACAATACTTTTAGGGGCCGGACACTTAAGCAGAGCCTGGGCAAGACAGAGAGCAGCAGCCCTGTGCATGGAGAGAGAAAAAATACATAATGACACATTTTCAGTATTCACAAATTAATGTTAGTGAGAAACCCCGGAGACGTACTGAGAAGGTTTGCATGCTGATCCAGAGAAGAGCTTCCAGAACTCTCGGTCCATATTGATCAGCCCGCCATGGACAATAGAGCTCAGCAGGTCCAGGCTGAAGGCCTCTGCCTGAGGCGAGCTGACCCCTCGCAATGCCAGGGCCCACACCCGACCCCACAGCCGGGCCAGCTCCATCCTGTTGACTTGGGCCCTTTCTGGGCAGCGGGCCTGGCACCGGGCCACCTCCCTCAGACAGCGCAGCACGTACAGTCCCCTCTCTCCTCTCCGCTGCTCTGCTAGGAGCTGGTACAACACCGACAGCAGTGGGACCAGCTCCTGGCTGGGCATCATGGACGGGTACTTCGAGGTGAGCACTGCAGTGACCTGCAGCCTGAGAGGAGAAAAGAGGTTTTTGTTTTTTAAATGTCATCCTTGATCTTGAGTGGGTACAATCAGGAAACAAACTAGGCTAGTTTGTGTGATTTTCTTATATTGATGATCTTATATTAATTGTTTTGTGAATTCCATACCATGGTATGACATCAAAGTCATTATGCTGAGGCTGCAGATGGTCCCGGAGGACCTCCCAGCCCAGCTCGATGCGCCGCCGCTTGCTGGCCGCTCCATGGGTGGGACTGCCCATGTGGGTGGCTCTGAGGGAGGCCTGGGTCACTTCCAAGACCTGGGCCTGATTGTCGTCCCTGAACAGCTACATGCAGGAAACACAAGACGAAGAAAATAATCTCATCGGGACGGACGTCAAACATTTCATATTAGCTCAACTGCCAATCGAAGTTGCATGAACATTTATATGGAATGAAACTGTGATGTTATGAATGCAGAGACTTCATCTTGATTACCTGATGACAGATGTCCGCCATGAGCTCAATGAGATTGTCTTTGACAGCGATGTGGCGCGTCCCTGTGACGTACTTCCCTCTGCTGCCTATGCTGCTAATTTCTCTGATCAAGGCGTCGTACAGGTTGTACAGCAGACTCTGCCACCTGGTCCAGTCCTCAGCATGAGCACCTAAGATACGCCAGCAGGGACAACTAGTTCATGTTTATGTGGTTAAGCTTAAGCCATAGGTTTTCAATGATTTCATCGTATAACACTGTATTTGTGTCTCTTTTTAATTAATATTATACAGACTTTTTAATTAATATTATACAGAATTTAAAAAAAAGTGGTTGAAAGGAAAAGGAAAGCTCCCTCTACCTGTATCCTGTGTCTTGGCTCCTTTGGGGTGGTGAATACAAATCTGCAGGTTGAAGAACTCCACAATCTCCTGTTTGAGAGCCACACTGGGCCTCATATCCGCCCAGACATACAGCAGAGACGGCAGAAGCTCCTCTCCCAGCTGACACACCCTCATCCGACAGTTCATGGCTGCGGATCTCGAGAAGATGTTCAGAGCAGAGACCAGGTGCTCCAAAACAGTCAAGTGTTTCTCCTGCCTAACAAGATCACAGGGTTTTAATAAAGAAAGCTTGAATCAATGTAACAAGCTTGTGTGCATTATATTCACACTATGGAATATTTTCAAGCTCACACTGCAATAGTCAAATTTTAAATGTCGGCCAAAGTCTTCACCTGGCATTCAGCAGTGCTTTGGAGAAGAAGCTGAACAGAGCGTTGTTGAACGCGTCGGTCTGCATGCAGCAGCCCTGCACCAGCGTGTGGATCACTCTGCTCACCAGAACACGGTTGATGGACTTGAACGAAGTGTTGAAGAAGTCACAGTACAAGTCCAAAAGATCTAAAGTTCACAAATACGATGGCACGTTGATACGACAATATCATCATCAGTAATAAAACCATGTAATGGCAGTGATTATACTTAATGAGCTAAGTCAGAGGCCTTGATAATGTATACTACTGCATTTCGTAGGCTGCTAAAACTCTCATATCATTCATATAAAATAGAGGTTATTTAAATGAATATCCCACTGACTGTGCCACTGCGGCGGAAGGATGTCACACCAGTACTTGCGGACAGACAGGATGTCCTTTACTAGGAGGCTGCTGTAATCTTCTCCATAGGCTGAACAGCTGTATGAATTCTGCAGGACGTCCATCACATGTTTCAGCATCTCACTGCACTTGAGACGAGGCCCGCCTGCAGAGAGGGACACACTATAACTGCAGTCCCAACACGACTTCCAATTGTAGATTATTACAGTTGAAAGTATTGCAATATGACAATAATTTTAAATAAAATGTATTGTAACTGTACAACTGGACGTCATGAATGCTGTATTCTTACGTTTGTTTGCATAGCGAATGAAGTATTTGATCAAGCTGCACATTTCAGCCATCTTTTTCTTCCGCGTCGCCAGCGTAGTTGCAGTGACGTTGGATTTATTTGATTGCATGCTTTCCGTCTCCTTCTGGACATAACGCTGCAGAAATCTGACACGGGGAAACCACAGAATAGGAAATGCTTATTTATCAAGGCCAGGCTCTGACAGATTACTGAACCCAATAAAACCCAAACACTTCAATTAACTCAATTTAAAGATCGTGCACAACATGGAATGAGAACAGATCATTGTGGCACACATTGAACTAAACCAGCATTCCTAAATATAAGGTGAAAAATCATATTTTCTGTGTTGTTAAGTGCAGATTTTGTGGGTGACGTTAAAGAAACAAATGCAGATAAGTTGGTAACTCGGGACAGTTGTTTTGGCAGGAAAGGAAGGTGGCAAACTTAAGGATAGTTTTATAAGTGTGCATAAAATCACAGAGAAACTAGACACCACTGTTATTACACTACTAGATAACGTCCTAAGCATGTTGTTGCACAGTAAAACCATGTAAATTCAGATGACCTGAAAACAGTATCCCATGTGAGCTGCTTGGAGCCTTTAGCTTTCGGTCCGGGGTTATCCAACTCCTGTACAACCTCTGGACTCCGAAGGAGTCGTCTGAAGTTTTCAGCTTCTTTCTGGAGGCAGGAAGAGAGTTCTCACTTACTGACTGATTAACATGATATATCATGCTGTTGTTTAAATGCAGCTCATAGGCAGGTGTGACAGGGATTACCTTCCTCTCTGTTGCTTTGTCATTCTCCAGCCCCCTGCAGCAGACCAGGAGAGCAAGACTCATTTTGCTCCACAGTGGATGAGGGCACTATTCTACCTGCAAAACCCGGATGTTGTTATTCCCCCACATTACGCATGCAAAGCATTCTTGACAAATTACTGACAGGAAATGACATTTTAACCACCTAACACTTGACTTGCATAAAGCAAATCAATTTATATTCAGTCTGGCGTTGACGAGCTACTTTAGCAACACAACGTTGCTACACTAGCCTTGGATTTGCGTCACACATGCCCTTTGAAACACTCTCAGTATGTCCACTGACCTCGGATGACTGTACTCAGATCAGTAGAAACAGTAGAAACGCACACGTAGGTGCGGATGTTAACTGGGGTGCTGATACATTGCTAGGGTAGCTCCACACAACTTTGCCATCTTGTTCGCGTGCGTTACCAGACGCACACGTCACGCACGCGCACACACACACACACGCAGACCATGCAGAAAATTCCCGCCCCGGCGTCAAACATCACTTCCTGGTCACGGATCGAGCTGAGTGTGTCGCGTAACTTTGGCGCCGACGTCAAAACAAACCCGATGTTTTGTCGGGTGCAACATTATTCAAGCGCTAAAGAGTGTGTATACGTAAAGTACACGCTATGTATGCATTTAACATCCCGTAGGATGCAGTGGAGGTGGGCGTTTCGCGTTGGACTACAACTACCAACATTCCAACCGGCACATTTATTTTGAAACTTCCGGGTTACGTGCTTGAGTTCCCCGCCTTTTGAGTAAGCGAAAGTCTCTCAGGACGACGCTTTACAATAATACCACCGAGGGGTTATTCATTTAACGCCGTTTAACGGGATTTCTGAGACGTCTTTCTCGAGCATGTAGCTGCTTAGCTAACTATTCACTCTTTATATCAGCCAAGAGGGAGCCATGTTGCTGCCGTCCGACGTCGCCCGGCTTGTTTTGGGTAAGTCTAGTCAGCTCTGGTGTTGTCGGACCAAGCAAATCTGTGTCGTTAGCTGTACGTTAGCGTTAGCCAACAATAGGACTTCATTAACTGACGTTTACGTTAAACGGAGCTCAACGTACATGGTCGTTAACGGCTAACTGGCCGACGGTAGACGTGCAGTGTAACTATCCGTTTGGGCGTTGTTGTCCTCTGAGTGGATGTTGGTACATGTCCTTCCCCAGGCTACCTCCAAGAAGAGGGACTGTCCGCCACAACGCAAGCTTTCATCCACGAGTGCCCAAACCTGAAAGAGTATGTCGAGCACACTACGGAGGACGGTACTATTCCTGCGTGTGTTTTTGTAAGTGCGCCTTTTTGTCTTTTAATGTGCCCTCTCATAAGCTCTGTACGTGTATGTGATGCTCAAGAAGGTGGATCTGTGATTCATTATTTCCCCCACACAGTCTATCTTCGGGAAAGGCCTGACGACCATCCTAAATGAGTATGTAGCTGCCAAAACGAAAGGTGAGTTTATGTGACATTGTTCCAATAACAAAATGCATCATATGTTATCTATTCTTATACATATATATTGTGATTATACATTTGTGGTGGTTGTATTTTCCTCAACAGAGTCTTGTCATGAGGTGCCTGCCATGATGACCTCGTTATGGAAAAAGCTGGATTTTACTCTCAACCAGATCAAGTAATGAGCTTATTGTTCATGCGTCATCCTCTAAATTACTGCAACTGTTTGCAGTTTGAAGCTGACCACAATATCAATCTCAGTGTTTTCTATTCAAAGCTGACATTGAGTTGGATTATCATCACTGATATCGTTTTCTTCTATATGGTTTACTTAGGTCATTGCAGAATTCTCCTGCTATATCAGCAAATCAAAGATGTAAGTTTGGAATTATTATTTTTTCCATTTTGATTCAAAATGTTATTGTTTACACTCATTTTCTTTGCCAGCAAAAGGTACAATACTGCTACATTAATGTATATAGCGACTTTTCTAATATATATTTTTATCAACACCCACCCAAGTGCATCTGTCAAAATGTTAGTATTAGTTCTACCTTTCATATCCTTACATATTAAAAATGTTATTCCCTAATCAGAATAAGAATAAATCAGCTTCATGTGATTACATTGCGGTTTATTGCAGTGTTGAATACCGCAGCCTGTAGCACCAGCATATAAAATCCACCCTACTAAACTAAATTCACAAAAGTTTATTCATTGATACTGTATGAATTAGCCTTCGCCCAATGACAGCTGGGATCGGCTCCAGCCCCCCTGTGGCCCTGAATGCAGGATAAGCGGTAGACGATGGATGGAATGTATGAATTAGGGTGTCTGAGTTGTGTTTTGCTCAGGGTTCCTTTGCAGGCCTTTTACTTACTGGCCTCTGTTCATTGCAGTACGCTCACGCATCGGAGTGGCAAACATGGCGAGACAGCGGGCCTTGACCATGGCTTCGTCTGGCAGTGTAGTCTGCTCACCACTTTCTGACACAACCTCCATCAGCCCTGCACACATCTCCCACAGCATGCTCGGCCACTCCACTCCCGTGAGCTACACTGCCACGCAGACCCGAGCAGCAACCAGTGGTGGCATACACCAGCAGATCCAAGATGGCAACCGGTTACTAAATACGCCCAGTGAGTATCACAAAATATGCAGTACTCTCAATATTGTTTTGTTTCATTTAATTGCGTTTAGAAGGTTGTGTTTTGATTTCATGCATCTCATTGAATTACATCCACAACAATGTAAATGAATTCATCATGAATCACAAAAACGTTGCTTTTCTCTGACGTGTAACATAATATGTCCACTACAGGGGATTCACCGATACAGATAATTGTTTCAGAACATCGGCTAAATCCAGGCCCAATGTCTCCTGGACGACGGAAATGGTAAGGGTGATTATTTATATATATGTTGCAGTTATGTTGCAGCATTGAAGACAGACTCTGTTGTCCTACCGATCCTTGTTGGCTTGCTTATTCTCCTTTCTCGGTGCAAAACTAAAGTACAGAAGTAGATTTTAATACATTTCACAGAAGACATTTTGACATGTCATGATAGCAATAAAAATGCAAAGGTGTGTAGATAATAAAATGAACAAGCTCTAAATTCCATTTAGCTGCTTCAATTTAAGGGTCCTTTTTATTTTGCATGCTGGCTCTTGTCGCAGCTTACTGGAAGCAACTGTTGATGGTTAGGAGTCACACCTTTGCTTTTCTTACTATGACGAGTCAAAGACTGTGTCCAAAATGGCATACTATACACTACATACTCAATGTGTGAACTACCGTTCACATAGTTTTGTATGAATCACAGTTTTATGTATCTTCTCGGAAACACTGACCTGTAATTATTGCGTAATTTCCAGGGAGCTTTGGCATTTGGAAATGTGTGACCATGGTAAAATGTGCCAACCCATGATGATTTGTGAGAATCTGAACTAATTACAAATTATATTGTGCTAAGCAGACCATTGTCTGTTATGAGCATTGTCATCACTACCACATTGCATTGTGTGAATTGACTGCCGGCATAGTGTCCAGTGTTTTCATACTGTGATGTTTCACTGGAAATAGTATGCAATTATCAGACAATTGGGTTCATTATAAGGTTTAAAATCTCATGTACTGTTTCTGCATGCTAGATGGCATGTTAGCATGGAATTTCGGACACCGCAAGAATGTCTGCTGTGAAAAAACGATAGAAGGCTTGATAATGTAATCATCAGTGTATCTGTATGACTGTGGCTCGATACTGTTGAGCTGTGCGAGCTTCAGGGCCTTGGTTTACACCTTATAGACAGCAGACATGTGATTGCAGGGAAGGCACAGGTGTTACTTATTAAATGTAATGATAGGTCTGTTCCATTCATGTGAGCAGAATAAAATTACTGTGGAACTGATTGACCTAAATTTATGGAATCATCATCATCAGTGGTATCAGTCACACCTGTTGTTCTGTTTTAGTTTGTGTTGTTATTGTATGAGCTCATTTTGTTTTGTGCATATTTTGTACATGTTGGCAGCTGCATCTATATGTGTTTTCTCCTGCCTTCAGGGACACCCCCAGGAAGAGAGGTGGTGCTCAGAGTGGGTCCAGTGCCCCTGTCAGATGTGCCATGACTGTCAGTACCCCCAATGCAGAACCCCAACCTGAAGAAGCAGGCAGTGAGAACTATCCCGTAAGTAAAATCTGCATATGACGTGTTGGGTTTCCTTAACACACAGACATTTTGAACAAACGAGAAACATTTTGGCTCATCCAATGATCTTGGTCCAAGTTGTGCAACAAAAGTCACCTTTTTAGGACACCTGAAATAAAGTCTGATAGTATGGTGAATGACCGCATGCATCAGGCACAGACAAGTTTTGGTTAATTGTGCAGGGCCTGCTTGCCTGGGACACACTTCTTGATTCTAATATTTCTATTTTGTGATTTAAGTTCAGTAGGACCTCAGCTTTATAATAGAACATCATATACATGAACGTATTTTCTTTTTTTTAGATTCATGTTTGATATATTTGTGACTTCATTACACATGCTACTCTTCACAGCAACTTGTGATACAAAATGCACGTGACAAGATATTGGGGGACAGATCCTTACAAGAGAAGCTCGCTGAAAACATCAACAAAATCCTTGCCAAGTAAGTGTTCAGCTGGAACTCGGCATTGCCTCACTGCATATGTGTTAAGTTGTTGTATATGATTATGATCATCAGTGGTAATCAAAGATGTGACATGCAAGCATGTTATTACATGGCTGTACTAATTTCTCCTTTGTTTCATCGCTAATGTCAGTGAGCCAACATCCCAAACACCTAAGGCCCCTACAAGTGTGGTGGAGGCAGACCAGTCTATTGATGAAATCTTGGGATTGCAGGTGTTGAAATACTATAAATATTAAAACCATAACAGTTTATTTACTTTGTACCCTCATAGACAGTTATGACAAGCCTTATAATGATCATTGAGCTGTGTTTCTTGTCCTGTTTGTCATTGTTTCCTGACATATGTCCTCTGCTACAGGGAGAAATCCACATGAGTGACGATGCCATCCATGACATTTTGGAACAGACAGAGTCCGATCCAGCCTTTCATGCCCTCTTTGAGCTCTTCGACTACAGTAACTATGACCTACTTTGCTTTTGTTTGTGCAGAGCACTGCTGATCACTTCTTTTTAATTATATTATAAAGCAAAATGGAATTTTTTTTATATTTATTTGCAGATAAAACCAAATTTACTGATGGAGAAACAGGGGATGGAGATCTAAGCAGTTGTCCAGAAGAGGGCAACGCTGCTGGACCTTCATCTACAGTCGAACCCTTCCAGAGTGAAGATCTAGGTATATTTACAATGTAATACAGTAGTCTCAGAAGAAGACAACTGATGTCAACTTAGATTATTGTCTGCCTCACAGGCAATTTCCACACTGTGGCTACATAAAGATTTATAATTGATTGTGCAAAGTCAAAAGTGTGATGAAAAGGTCACAAGCTTTTTGTTTAAAATCAAAAAAATGTTATACCCATATTGAAGATGGAGCTGCATAAAAAATACAAAAATGGGGACATATGAATCATCAAATATTTTTTTTTTTTATTCAGGTACTACTCATGGAGATGCTACCATATCTGATAGCATAGCAATGACAGTGAAGATGAGAGCTGGACAAGAGCGTAAGGCCAGGAAGTCTACCACCTTGTTCAAGAAAACGCCTCTTGGCCCCAGCGGCAGAGCATCCAGAATTGAAAACAGTTCAGCCAAATTGTTAGTGAGTCACGGGGAGCATCGAGCTCTCACATCTGCTGTAGTGGACGTAAACAGAAAAGGAAAAGCCCCGCTCTTCAACAACAGTGTTTTTGAAACACCAATGGATATTGATGAACCGTTGAATACACCTCCCCCTCCTTCAGACAGCATGGCCTCCCTCACGAGCGCCCCCAGTGATTCCACCAGTCTTCCCTTTGCTGCGTTTAATGTGCCAGAAGTGGCATCTAATGTTGACAACAAACAGGAGCATAAACGAGCACAAGGATCTAAAGTGCAACCTGCTATAGCCCCCTCTGCTTTTTTGTTTCCCTTGCAAGTTGAACTTAACAATGCTCCAATACAGACTGCTGACCTACCTCATACGTCACTTTCAAGCAGTGAAAAAGACAATCAACCAGGGTCTACACTCCCAGTAACACCTGAATCTGCTTCTTGCACATCGCCTTCGAGCAGTGCCGCCGTTAAAACTGTGCCTGCCTCGCCCTCATCAGCGTCCGCCGCTGCACAATTCACAGCCACACCTGGTTCACCTGCGTCTGCGTCTACCTCTGCAACACTTACGCTCACGCCTGCCTCATCCTTACCTGTCTCGCCAGCATCCTCCCCCTCTTGTGCCCCAACCACCAACCACACTACTCCACGCAAGGCAGCAACTAATTCCAGTAATATTGTTTCTTTGGAGATCATCATCAGTGATAACCAGGATGGGGATGTTTCCAGTGACACTACCTTGAATCAGGCAATTTCTAGCATAACTGGAGAGAAGATACCCACCATCTATCTTTCCTCTCCAGCCAAGTCCTCTGGAGGCCCTGGCACACCAAAGGCCAACTTGGACGAGACAGCGCAGGCAGTTAGTGGCTTACAAAGCTCTGAAGCACATGGTAGTCCTCTCAGTTGTAAGGCTGGGGCCATAATGATGTCCCCATTAACAGGGACATCACAGGCCCAACAAAACTACATCATTCAACTACCCCTGGACACCACTAATGCTGCCCTCCAAGGAGCCACTGCCAGCTACTTCCTTGTGACTGAACCCCCGACGGACACTCAAAGCAGACAGGTGCTACCTTTGTCCACCAACCAGTATGGGGTGACCACACCATCTCGCACTCGAGACCCCTCTACCGGTAAGAGACTAAAGACTACAACAGTGGGTCATCTAAATAGAAATGAATTAACTAGCTGACTTTGGTTTTTGTAGTGGCAGCTTTTGATGTTTAGTTTGTCATTTTCATTTGGATTACTTAACTTATTATGTAGGGAACACTCTTTCTTAGTGTCGCTTTTGCCCCGTTTGTGAACTTGTTATAATATGCAATGATAATGAATTCCTATGAAACAATGCACAATTTGGTGCTCGTCAATATTGACACACATTGTAGGTTGCAGTGTATATTATATAATATAATAACAGAAAATAGTCACATTTTGGAGTAAGGTTACTCATGATGTTAATGTTAATTTTTACTCTTGTTTGTTTGTTTGGTTCTCTTTTGTTAATGCAGGACCAACACTTATCTTATCATCACCTAAGCCCATGATGCTTCCTGTTTCTGTTATGACACCAAATACTCTGGGGAAGGTCCAAATGGTGTCCAATCAGGTAACGTGACTTAATCTGCAGTTCATAGCTTGTTTGTCTTTAAGAGGTATTACCTTTCTTACTATTTTCACCAAAATAATGAGATGATTCTTGATCATCCTGGTGATCATTTACCATTCTGAACCTTGGAGGACATTTTTGAGAAGTCGGACACCTCAGTGAACATGCCCAAACCAATGGCAGTATTTATTTAACTTGGTTTCCAAAATAATAAACCAAAATGGTGTCCACTGACCCGCAAGTTTACTCAGGCAAGTTGTCAAATTGCACACAAGTTAATCGGCAGATTGCCATACAGTTTGCAACACATGTTTATCTTTCCAAAGTAATAAACAAGTAAAATGTTAAAGAGCTGATGACCGTTTTCATACGAGCAAACAATGGATTTATATACTATGTTTTTCAGTTCAACCAAGATTCACAATTCTGTACTGTGTGATATAATGAGCATTGCCTGCAGCTGCCCCCAAGGGGCTGAAGACGTTTAGCAATTTCTGGAAAAATAAAATGTATTAAAATGTTATCTTTACAGCTTCTTGCCATAGCAAACCCAGTACCGGTCCAGCAATCACAAACTGTCAAGTCCAAGGCTCCCACAATGGCTATCAAACAGTCTACACCTGCTGGTAGGTTACAAGTGCCAGCAAAATTACCTTATGTCTTTTATTATTAACTGATATCCTCAGTGTTTCTCTGCTTAATGTTTTAATGGCACTGCCTAACTTCTCTGACCTTATTTGTCTGAATTCCAGACACTGACCAACACGTGATTGGGAATTTGGTCCAGCCTCTGTTGGCTGAAAACACGGTCCAGCAGGATAAAGCAAAGGGCCCAAGTCATAGGAGGATTCTAAGTTTCAGCTCTTCTGCCGAAGTTCAACCACAAACTCTCAAAACGAAAAGATCCCCTAAACCTTCAGCTCCAAAAACATCTTCATCACAATCCGTCCAGCAGACTGAGAAAGACGATACACGGCAGGTGACTCGAACAAAACCTACTATCTTGGGTGGCAACAAGGCCAAGAGGAGGATAGAGACTATCAGATGTCCAGCAGATCCGCAGAGTGGACGAGGCTTCATGAAGGACCCAGAGACGTCTGTGCTTCCACAACAGCATCAGAAAGACTCTCTTAAAAAGAACTCTCGCAAACAAGATCATAGCAGTCACAACCAAGAGTCTCAAAGGCCAAGTACCAGCAGGGTTGATGCTTCGGAGCCTGAGACTTTGAAAAAGTCAGAATCAGGAAGAACATCAAAATCTATTGATGGCAAACACGGTCATGATAATGATGGTGATGGAGAAAAAGCTAGTGATTCTCATACTTCTAGGTCATTGTCCTCTGATTCTGTTCCGAGAGCAGGAACTAGAAAGGAGAATGAGGAGAGCAGCAGAAAAGAACCTGCAGAAAAACCTCCTGGCAAATCGCGTGAGGGGCGTACAGAAAAGAGGACATCCACTCAGGAGATGCCAAATGTGACGGCTAACAAGGAGAATGAAATGAAGGGCAGTTTGCAAGAGCAGCAGCAGTCAACATCTTCATCCTCCACGTTAAGAGACTTCAGCCCCCCAGCTGTCGCCCAGCCTGCATCTAATCCTCCGTCCAAGGCTACAAAAGCACCCTCAAAGACCATCTCTCTGGCCAAACAGGCAGCTGAGATGCTGCACGACATCCAGGGACTCAACTCTCCTTCCTCCCCAGTCAAGAGGCCTGCAGCAGGCGGTTCAGACCATAGTCTTCCCCGGACCCTTGGGGCTGCCTGTCACCAGGAGGAGTGTGCTGATCGTCCCAGGACTCCTTCCAGACAGAAGAAGGGTAAAGACGGAGAGGGGACTCCCAAGCATCTAATGCCTCCCAACACCCCGGATGTCCCCACCTGCAGCCCAGCCAGTGAGGCTGGCAGTGAAAACAGCATTAACATGGCTGCTCATACACTCATGATCCTTTCACGTGCGGCCATCGCCAGGACGGGCACTCCACTGAAGGACAGCTTGCGTCAGGAGGAAGTGGGAGAAAAATCGCCCACGAGCTCAAAGAACTCTAAGAAACGCAAACTGTCTTCTCCCGCAGCCAGCCCACGTGTAAAGAAGGATTCAAAACAATCTCCCAGCAAAAAGACAGACCGGGTGAGTATAACACAAGAAATTGTCATGTTTAAAATATATTATGTTGTTAAAACTATCCTTGTTTTCTGTAATAGAAAATTTCTACTTCAGCAGTATTGTCTATTATTGTTTATGAAGTCTATAAATGGCCATGATTTACCTTCATATTTAGACAAAATAGAAATTGGATCAAAATAGATGCAGATTAATTTAATGTAGAGTGGAGTTATAACTTCAAGCAGATGTTACTTAACAACTCCCACAAGAGTACTGATATTCTCTAACTCTGACTCTTCAGCAGTCATAGGTGAAGTCTAACAAAACGGCTTAGACTGATGAGAGCTGAGCTTCGTCTTTTAACTTAGAAGTAAGACTGAGAAGTCTTATTATGGCCGTGGTACATAGAATGAACCCTTTTGAAGACATGCAGTGTCGGTGCATTGTAAACACCATGGCCTGTAGCTGTAAATCTCTCTAATGTGTTAGTCCTGTAGGCTGACAGCCCTCTGTGGCCCTGAACAGGAGAAGCCGTTTGAAGAATGGATAGATGGATGGTTAACAGTGATGTGGCCTTTACTCTGGTGCCACCATCAGGCCAATCTTTAATTTTGGTCCCCATCCATAAAGACATGTGAATGCCAGAGTTGTCTCTGTTTTTGCATCCATCTAAGACTTGTGTTTTGGTGTGTGACGAGTATCTCATCTACACACGACCACAAGCTGTTCTTTTTTTTGGCGAGGATTAGATTTCAGAAATGAACTGCCTTTGCTATTGGTACTTTTCATTAAGATTGTAATGCAGTGTTCATGCATTCAACTGTGTATTTTCATAAATATTATTGTAATGTAATTCTGACTTTTGGTTTAAATCTGCAGGAAAAAAAGAAACTTGTAGATTGCTTTCCCCACGACTTGGATGTGGATAAGTTCCTGTCTTCACTTCACTATGATGAATGACACCAGATACACCAACAGAAAATGAGGACCGCGTCACTACCTGCTCATGTATCTCTCCAGGAATAGAGCAAGCCATCTGCTAAGTCAGTGCCTATGGTTTCTCTTAGTAACCTTGCCCAACCTTGACCTTATAAGCTGTAATGTCTCCTTAAGCCAATGAGGGACTTAACTGCATGAAGTTTTGTTATATGCAGCAGCAGTAGGGCAACCATTGTTATATATTTTTTGTATCCTCATGCTTTTTTTCTGTTTTAAATTATCATTGTTTTGTACTACGACACACACTTGTTTTGGGGCACTTTGTCATAATGAGTGCATGTTGATAAAATGCTGTTTCAAACGGTCTTGGTCAATATTTGACTCGTTAGATAAATCCAGCAAATGTTGATGATAGGTTTGTATTTAAAATGTTTTGTATTTTTTGTAGCACCGAATTCTCTTCATTGATTGTCTGGTTTAATGAAACAGAAAAGTAGTGAAATGTGAAATGATATTTAATGACATACTCATAGTTGGTAGACTCAGACAGTACGCAGAGACCGAATGCTTTGGCTAGGAATGTGGGGTTTGTATGTCATGTATGGCTCAATAAATGAATGTTGCTCATTGTCTGAATATAATGATGGCCTATATACAGTCTGCAGCATTGATGACTGTCAGCTTTGTCCTTTAAGGGCTCAAAAAGACTGATCCTAAAAGCATGCATACCTGATGTACAGTTGAACAGGCAGGCATCATGAATTATCTTCACCTAATGAATGAATTATTTCTGAGCAACGTCATCTTCATCTTGATTTAGACAACTATTGCTACATGGCTCAAGGTTAACACTAACCCATTGCGAGTGTTGCAATTGTCTCACTGTGTTGGCAAATCTGGCAACCTTCTATTGGACCATAAAATACAACTTACGGAAATACGTCTTCACTCATTTTTCACAATAAAAGAATCTCTTTTATGAGTTGAATCCCCTGAATTGAATTTGAAGGCTAAATAATGCTATGCATGTGCAGCGCCCGGCTTCCACGTTTCTACAACAGATCATTTCACAACAACGGATCAATAGAAAACCAATTTAATACAAGTATTCACGGCTGAACCGCCACACATTCTTTTACTTTGAAACGCCCGTCGTTTGTTTCCGGGGGAAGACAACAGGAAAGAGGTACGACTGTCATCTGATTTAAACAAACATCGCTCGTTTTCACTTATTTTAAGCGTATGTTTTATCATTATTTGAACAGCAGAACGACGAGGGACATTTTACATATCTTCCCACAAGTAAGGCGACTACTTATTGATTTGAAACCCCTACATTTGTTGTGGAAACTACGTCCCTTGCTTAGCATTTAGCATGTTGGCTAACCGGTTAGCATGTGGAGGGTGATTATGTGCACGCATTTGACATCATATCTTGTCGCAGATAAACCGACAGAGCGGCGGTTATTCAAGTTAACAATATGTTCATGTTACTGTTGTGAAGCAGTTGGTGATATTTTCTGTTTCGTTTTATCGCTTGTATGATAATTTCTCTTTGTAATCACCGTGTAACGTAATGTGAATGTCACTTGTCGTGTTGACGATATGAGCGCATTGACAGTTTAATATTTAATATTGCTTATGCGCCGAGTATGAGTATTTCATGACGGTCCCTCCCCATGCGTAGCCTACTGACTCTTGGTCACTAGGAAGCGAAACAACCGCGCGAGGGACACGGTTGAGCGCGTGACACCAACTTGTCGCCGTCTTTCCTCCTAGATTGCCTAACTTGCCAACTCATTGATTGACATGGCAGCCAATGGAGCGAGCTGTGAACAGCCACAGAGACGTGCAGTAGGCAAAGGCAAACAGAACGGCAAATCGTCAGGTTGGTACACTTCCGTTTCTTTAAACGTACAGTGAAGAACTGGCGTATCATTGGAATGTTGATCACGTGGTACCCTTGATGACAGAACGATATCTAACCACCACATGGTTTGAAAAAGTCATAAAAACCATGTTCTGTCACGTTCAGTTTTCAAAGGTGAGGACGACGTGGCCTGCAATAGCACTGCTCGATGTCGCACAGATCATGTGTTTACCATGAACGGCTCAGCAGGATGCAGGGATGTAGATGCAGCTGTTACACTATGTGAGGGTGAATATCATTGTCCTTGTTCTCCAGACTCTTCAGTAAGGGAGAGGCGACAGAAAGATAAGGAGGATCGCCTGTCTCTGGTGGTATGGCGGAGGCCCCTCACCACACTGCATTATTTCTTTCTGGAGACCCTTATCAAGCTAAAGGAGTGGACGTTTGAGTAAGAAGATAAACCTGTTGTTCTTGTTCTTCCGCCAGGATGTTTGTGCTTGTCACTTTGTGTCCTGTGTGTTTTCCACATGACTCTTAATTTCTCTCTACTTGATAAAGCAGACATGACCTCTGACTTCAATAATAGTTTGTATCTTTGGAACCATTGTTGACATTTTGTTTACTTTCCTTCCTGTCCAGGCTTTGGGAACGACGAGGCACAGTGTTCTTACTTTTGATGTTATGTTCTCTTTTCTCAATCGCCTATTCCACCGAGGGAGCGCACCAACACGTAAGGCTCAACGATTTTGTTTTTTTAGTGGCGTTAATAATCAACAGCCAACAGCATTGCTTCATCATCGGCCTGTTTAAAGGTTAATGATAAGTCACTCTTGATCCACCTAAAACTCTCCTGGAAGAAAGCTTGTGGTGGGAGATAATGAGTTCTCCACTGTTGTCAAGTAACTCTTGATCATACAGTTGGTTGGCTGAAAGTCATGTTTACTTCAGTTTAAAATGAACATCTTTCTATATTCATCACATATATAATGATGAAGGTAACTGACGTTACAAAATATATGCAAATTAAAAGTTAAGACATGTCACTAAAATCTTTCTTTCTAAAATCATGTGTTATTAATATAGAAGTTACAGCTAAAAGTTCTAATCCTGGTATGATTATAATCATCATTTTTTACAACAGAGAAGTAGTTCCTTAGTAAGAGATTAATTATCAGTACATTGTATAATCCAACAGACAGTGCCAGACTTTGCCCTCTAATCTGTTTGTTTTACTTTCCTCACTGAAGTATGTTAACTACCTGGAGAAGAGGTTTCTATGGTGTGCCTACTGGGTAGGCCTTGGTATCCTGTCCTCGGTGGGCCTTGGGACTGGTCTGCACACCTTTCTCCTCTATCTGGTAAGTTAACACTCAATGGTTTGGCAAAGGTGTCCACACCAGTTGTTGAACTGTACAGAATACAGAAGCATAGGCTGCACTCACTGCATTAACAAAGTGCTGCAATCCCAGTAGCACCTCCCTCTGAGGGAAGCTGTCGAGAAATATTCAATTTTAGCAATGGCAAAAATCTCAAGTGAGGAAAAAGAAAAAAATCTTTATAAATGTGAAGCCATATAAATAAAGTTTAAGTCAACTGCAGCATATGTTGATGAAATGTAATTTGATTAACTATCATGTAATTGAAAAAAAGCGGTGAATGTCGGTCTGTGATGAAGTAGTTCATTTGCCCACACACTGTAAGTGCACAAAAAACACAAACGTTAAATACATGTTAATGACCTCATTCATATCTAAACATCAGCATGTTCTTGTCATGATGGTACCATATGCTGCATCTACATATTTCTAGGAAAACTGACTCAGCTGGCCCACATACGACCCATATCTCAACAGTGAAAAGGCTTCAATATAATAATGGCTGTCAGACTTTCATTTTCAGATGTAAATAACATCTAATTCACAGCATTTTCTTGTGGTTATACCTGCAGAATGACATAAAAGCCTATGTGTATGTATATCCCTGTAGTTGCCAGATGATGGCGTCACACTCCATAATCATTGTCATCTACTTCTTTAAAAACTCATTCCATACTGTCATCCTTCAGTCCGAGTTTAACCAAAAGTTAAGTGTAATTTTTCCCCGACATGCTCTCACAGAGTGACTCAGTGACTGACTCAATAAAATGTGTGTCATTGTCTTGGTTGTGGTAAAAAGGAGAACATGGCAAGATCAAACCAAAAAAAACACAGTTTTGGGCTTGTGATGTGGCTTCTTTATTGTAGAACTTGTGTGCCAGCTGAGAGAGCCGTTTCCATCATAATTAAATAATGGCAAAATATGTAACTATGACCCAACTGTTTTTTTTAAAGAGATGCTGTGCACTCCCTCTATTAATACTTTACAGCTCACCATGTGTGTGAAAAACATTAGACACTAGAAACTACTCAACACTTACTTTATATACTGTGTCCAACATTAATGCAATGGCAGTGGTAGCTCATACTGTTGTGTGCATACTTGTTCTCTGTAATACTGGGAAGATGTGACCTCGCCCTCTCCCTTCTATGTGAGGGAGGTTTCTAGGCACCGTCATCTCTCCCATATGAAACAAACTGGCATGTATTACACCAGTTTACCTCATTTCTTTTTTTTTTTTAGTTTGAATTACCAGCTTTTACATTTGTAAAGGAGCTCCCTTTTGTGTCCCATAAGCATTTGATGGCCTACTGGAGGATCATCCGGTCTTCTTTCCCAACCTGACATTGTGCTTGAGAATTGTTGAACTACCCTTAAGTCACAGTAGAAACATATTTAGTTTGTACACTTACAACACATTCTTTTGAAATTCAGGAAAATCCCATGTCTCATTCATTTTTTGTCATTAGAGGTGGGAGTGTTGTTGTGGCCCAAGTAGCTGCAGTAGAACGTGGTGCTTTGAATAACTACCAACTTAACATCATTAACTGACCAAATATATACTATTAGTTTCTGATGAGAATGGTCTTGTGCATTCGAAAGGTGACGTGTGGAGCGACACTGTCTGTCCTGCTGCTAATGTCCTCTATGTTACTGAAACTTAGTTCACAGTGCAACAGCTCCCATCACTGCCCACTCAGTGTTGATGTCACTCATAGACGGGAAACCCCCCAGTGTTAATTCTGAAGGAAAACCACAAGTCCCACCTGCAGAGTTGCATTGTGAATAACTTGGAAGCCTGAAGCATTCATAGATAGCCCCACAGAGAGGATGATGTCATCACGCTCATGGGAAAGGGAATTCACTCACTAGTATGATGGTTTCATTATGATCTTTTCAAGGTCATTGCAATGCATCCAAGTGCTTGATTCTTGTCATAATATTGTGGTTGAAATAAAAGAGAATGCATGCTCATACGTTACTTTTATTTGTAGATTTGATCAGAACACCATTTAATAAAACATCAAATCATAACATTTTTGGCGGTGCACAGAATTGCACCCAAGAGCTTCCCTCCTCTAGAGGTCAAAATGTCCAAGCAGACTGCCGTGATATTTCCTGAACTCCATGCTGCTAAGGGGATAACCCATTTGAATAATATTTACATATTAGATCCACTACTGGTTAGGACAGAAAAATGGTTAGTTTGTTGTTTGCCAATCCAACACTTTAGTGTTGTAGGTTGTAATGAACTTCGCTGCTTCACGGGTCCACAAGTATTGTTTATGTCTTGTTCTTAATTAAACAGATTTGTATTTGTATGTATTTTTTTTTATTTCATGGGAACTTGATGAAATCCACTTGCTCAGTGGTTACTGGGCAAAGAAGTGGTTTGTCTCTCATGTCAAGAGTTGTGCTCTGCTGTCTGAGGTGAACAAAGAAGTTCACATCAGGGCCTACGTATCGTCTTTCAGGGTTTGACTCACAGCTTAGTTCTTGTTAACACTGACTTGTATCGTGAAGAAATGTGGTTAAGTGAAGTTCTGTTTTGTGTAGCTAAGAAGTCTTGTGCGTGCTCATACTCGGTGGGGGGGGAGGTGCAGTCAACACAGATTAATTGTGTGCTGTCCATCTACTGTCAGTGGTGCCTCTATCACCTTAAAGAGGGATAATGGAGTAGCTGTGTTGTAGTTACAGGTGGGCCCGCTGTTATTGAGACCAGGTGGCTGGGCATAACCAGACTTCGCCACAATAATGAATGATGACATGTCTGACAGACAGACTCCGATCTAACAGACAGACTCTGATTCAGCTGCTGTACTGTTGGTGTGTGTCTGTACCTCTGGGCAGGTGAGACTGTTGGCACACCAGCTGTGTTTAATCATGCAACAGCAGAATACATTTTCATACATCATTGTCAAAGGTTTAACAAATACTAAATACTTAAATACACGAGAGAGAGAGAATTCACAAAAAATGGATTGCGGTCACAGATGGCACTATGAAATGGGCATCATTTGTGACCGCTATCGGCAGCTGAATCTTATTTGCTGTGCATGTGATTGCAGTTGTACATGTGGAAAAAAAAAAATCCTCTTAAGAGGGTTTTTTTTAGGGATTTGAGACTTTAAGAAATGTATTACAATACATATAGAATAAGAAGAATACAAACAACAAAATATAATTTATCCTTTTACCCTGTGTCGTGACCTCTGCAGATTTGACTGTTTATTTTGTATCCCATTGTTCAGCTTCCCCAAGCTATAATTCTTACTACACAATGTGGGCACATGTCCAAGTGTTTCATGACACGCCGGACCAAATGTTTGCATGTGCCAGAATATGCCTCAGGGGTTTCCAGTCCCTTTTAAACCAGTTAATCTTATCCCTCTGTCTCACCTTGCTCAGGGTCCTCACATAGCATCAGTAACCCTGGCAGCATACGAGTGTGGCTCCACAGACTTCCCAGAGCCTCCGTACCCAGACCAGATTGTCTGTCCCCAAGGTGGAGCAATGGAGGGAAGCATCTCACTCTTCTCAATCATGTCGAAGGTCCGCCTGGAGGCCTGCATGTGGGTGAGTCGTAGTCTGAATAAACAGGCAATACAGTGATCCACACTGAAAAATGACAAAAAATGTTTGTCAGTGCCAGCAGTAGGTGTCATTGTGACAGCTGGTATTTACATCCCCTCTCATTTCAACATGCCTAATGCTGTATACATATAGAACATAAAAAGCTTGTATTGTGTCTTACACTCAGTAAGTATGTTTCTTGAATTTCTTTACACAAAGCAGTTGCGTGTACCAAATTCAAAAGTTCATGGTGGCATAAACAGTTGCCTGCGGGTGAATGTGGGAAATAGATAAGCCAATGCTGACATGGAGCGTTTCTAATTGTGCTGCTTTAGGGGGCAGGCACTGCCATCGGAGAGCTGCCTCCATATTTCATGGCCAGAGCGGCTCGCCAGTCAGGAGCAGATCCCGAGGATGAAGACTACGAGGAGTTTGAGGAGATGCTGGAGCAGGCCGAGGGCGCTCAGGTCAGAGTCGCACACGCATATAATAAAGAATTTAGAAGCTACATTTTCTTTGTACTAATTTGTCACATTCAGTGTAAAAGCTCGCACAGATTTAACCTCCCGTCCCCCATTGAAAACACACAGCAACTCTATTTGGTTCTGTATTAACACAGGTCTTTATACTCACCCAATATGATCATATCTGATTTTGCCTCACCTTTTTATAATACACAAATGACCATGGCGTCACTGTCCGGTGATTGGTCTATAAGTGCCATGTGACTTCAGTGAAGCCCCTCCCTCCTTGTGCTTCCAGTAAATCTGTCTGTTTGTGGGTGAGTCACCCTGAGCACAGCTCCCCCTTTAATCACCCCTCAGGCTTTTCTCTCTCTGCCTCCCTCGTCGTTTTTCACCGACCTCTAATTTGAATGACGGACAGTTCTGTCAGGAACCGATGCTCACATGACTGGAGGTGGCTGAGATCACATGCTGAGTCAGCAGCAGCAGCAGCCGAAATCAGAGAAAATTGTGTACATTGTCTCCATGACTTATTCTCACTTCACCCGTTCTCAGCTGAGTAGGCTAAAGAGGCCGAGCTAGCATCATGGAAATGTGCTCAGGATGTGTCCACACGTTCATGTGTCATCTCACAGACGAGTCAGAAGCTCTGTTTATTAAGAGCTGCGGAACACATGACGATGAACATAGATAAGAGTCACACACAATATCTTAGAGGGTTTTCTTTCTGATGATGCGTACTGTCAAGTCGGTATCCTTCATCGGACTAAAATGCGATTTTTTTTTTCTCAAAGATATTTTTATTGAGTTTTTACACAAATATAAGGTACAGGTATAAAATGTAGACAGGGAGCTTATGAAATGCACAGTCAACACATAGGTCGAGAGAGATGGTCTAAAATGCGATTTTTCACTTGTAAACTTCACACAGTGAATGAAATGAAATAACTTTTTGTCATATTTGCTGTCTACTGTCTCACTATTGCCGGCCATTAGTACATGGGATAGATAATCTGCAAAATATCAATGTACCTCTGCCTCCCTTCAGTGCTCCTAAAGGAAATAACAAGATTTCACCACGCCTGCAGAAAACCAATCAATCAGAGCCAATGAGCTGTCAATCACTGCTCACAAAGCTCGTGAACTCAGAACTATTTGTAAAAATAGGCAGCAGGATTCTGCTCATGCATTGGCTCTTTCTCACCTCAAATGTTTTCAGAAATATATTTCAGTAAACTGCTAAATGAGTGTACTCGTGTTCTGCTGCAGAACATACTAACACGCTATTGTTGTGATGTGGGGGGAAAATTCCCACAGGGATGGAAATAGGATCTAAAGATCCTCAGCACTTTTGTAGCACACAATTTTTAGCTGTAATCCACCAAACAAAACAAAAAAAAAATCTTACAATGCTCAGAAATAGCAGGTGTTTTACGACAGCGCTCTCAACAAAGCTTTTGCTTCTTATAATAATCTTGCAGAAACAGCATTGGCATAGCAAACACTTGTTTGGTTGAAAACAACGATCTTGAGAAGTACAGCAGGATTAAGAATAAAAGGATGACATGTGTTGCGTATTGTTCGTGTGTTAGAACTTGTTTTACAAACTGTGAGTCACAGTCCTATCCTCGTCCTTTCCTAACAGTAATGTTTGTTTAATTTGTTTGTTGTTTTTATCACTTTGCAGGATTTTGTCACCAGAGCAAAACTGGGAGTTCAGCATATGGTGCAGAAAGTGGGATTTTTTGGGATCTTGGCTTGTGCCTCTGTAAGTTGAAATTCATTGGAGGTTGTTTATAATGCCCCCCTGATTTTTTAAATGTATTTTATTATTTTTTTATTTTTTTAAATCTGTGACTTGTAGCAAAGGTAAAAATATAATTTTATAAGACGGTGGATCGGTAATATTGTCTGTGTGTTTCAGATCCCTAATCCTCTCTTCGACCTGGCTGGAATAACTTGTGGTCATTTCATGGTTCCCTTCTGGACCTTCTTTGGAGCAACTCTAATTGGGAAGGCAATCATCAAGATGCATATACAGGTCAGTAGCTCAAGTTTGATCAGAAACAAGCAAAAACAACAGTTCACTGGAAAAAATGAAAGCAGGTTCTTTCCATTTTAACATAAAAACCACAATGGCACATAGCATATATTGCTTTCAAATATGACTCATCTTTTGTTTCATGTCATCACAATTCTCTGTCCACATTGTAATAATGTCAAAAAAAAAAAAAAAAAAGGTTACGCACCACTGACTGATTGAAAATCCCCACACCATCAAGACGTGTGGGAGAACTAAGATCAAACCGACTGCTTGGATCATGAGTCGGTGGCTGTGAGAAACTCCTAATTGTGCACTTCTGGTTAACTCTTTCTGACTGTGCTCCGGTCCTCCTTCCTTATTCTGGTTCCAGCTTTGAGATGCATCCAGACCATATAAACAGGCACCAGATGAAAGAAGGAATGAATCTTTTAAGAAGTCTTTAAGAAGAGTTCTTTTAAAATCTGCACAAGATCAAAAAACATGTTAATTACGGAGTGCATTGTTGAGTCTGCCACACCAGTGAGTAATATAAGCCTATACTGAAAGTCTGTCTGGGTCTGCGGGTGAGTCGCCGAGTGTCTTAACAAACTAAACCTATCCATCTCACGGTGGTACCAACCAGTGATCTCACTCCAAGACCTTTGAAAGGGGCCGTCGAGCAGCAGGGGTTGCGGAGGATGTAGAGTGGATGTGAGAATCTAGACATGAGAGAAGGAAATTGAGCAGACGGTTAGAGGCTGCAGGGGGGGTTCTTTGTACTATAACCGTTTCTTTCTTTTTTCTACCTTGAACCTCTGGGACATCACGTGTCATATCCTGTCTGATTTTGTCCAGGGGGCCTATGTGTCATGCTGTTTTTAGAGCTGATCAGTTTCAGGACCGGAGATAGAATATTGTGGTTTTGCCCCCCAACTTGGGCGCTCTGCAAACCACACAAAGCCCCATGCAGCCCAAAATTTTGCTTAGTGCCAAGTTTGAGTTTTATAATTGGTTTGTCTGTGGAGAGTGGCAGATGTGGCCTCAATTTCCAACAGCTGTGCCGCTAAAAAAAAAAAAAAAAAAAAACCCTAAATCTATCAATATATCCGTTTGTCTTATTGATAATTTTTGGTAATTCATTATTCAATACCAAATGATTGTTCCAATGTCCTGTAAATTATTATAAAGACTATTAAAGACATAATTGTATTTAAAGATAAATGTCCTGTGTGTTGTATACCTCTGATTATGATCATGAAGCTTATTAATCTCTCCCTTGTTTTCCTACAGAAACTATTTGTTATCATTACCTTCAGCAAGCACATTGTGGAGCAAATGGTGTCACTCCTTGGGTAAGTGTCTTTTTGTGCGTGTCTGTGTGTAAGATGTTAATCAGGTATTTTGTGGAGTCTTTGTCCTGGTTTTGTGATTGGCAATGCATTTTAAAACATTTTCAGATGCATTTTGACCGCTGATTGGAGATCCTGTATGAACACATGCTTTCACTCCGGGGGTCTACGTGCTTTCCTTTTGCATTTTTTCAATAGAGCTTTTTCCCTCACCCCGCATGCGATCCGTCCCTGCAGCATTGGTGGTCAGGCGTGTGAGGTCCCATCCAAACACGTTTATCTGACTCACTCAAGTTCAGCTTGGGAAAATGAGATTTGCCCAAGTGAGGCGGGAAATGCAACAATTGATATGAATTACAGATCCATGTATGTCCAGGTAATAACGATGACCATATTTGAACCTGAATCTGGTCATAGCCAGTATCCCGTTACTTTTCGATCCAATGAAATCCACAGTTGCTTCCCATGAAACTCAGATGGCCCGTGACTCGCTATGACGAGTGCTTCAGTGCTGATACAGGATGTTTTTTCGGTACTTGTGTTTATTTATGTGTGCTTGCATGTAAAGTGGGAGAGATAACAAAAATGAGTCAGTCCAAACTGGTTAGGTTTATTTGAAATCAGCAATTATCCACTTCCCTTTTGCTGTTGTTTAGTAAATTGTCCCTTTTTTTGCTTAGTCGAGTCTAGACAACATGTTAACATCCCAACCTTGGACAGAATTGAATTCATGCGGTGGGAAGGCTGTTGTGACTCGAGTGTCTACAGCCTGCTATACATAACAAACACCATCACTATATGACATGCATTAATACAATGGTCCATCCATTATGATTGGGCCCCTGGTGAGCTAATCCACATTGCCAAATAAGGACATGAGCACGCCCTGATTAGATATCTTTCCACCAAGAAGGCAGCTATGGTGGTAAAGGTGATGACATCATGTCGACTCACTTCCTGATTGAAGGGGCTGACATAGGCTCCTAAAGAGAGCTGAGGAGTATAAAAGGAGGGCTGAAAGGTTTCTGCTTCATTCCTCTCTGCTGCCTGCTGCTGCTCACAGTAGTAAGTAGAGGAGGTGGAAGTTCCTATATGGGCCCCACGTGGAGGTAGCAGCTGTAACAGGGATGCTGGTTGAGGACCTGTGTTCAAGGAAGTGCTCTTTGAGGCTCTTATAGGGTATAAGTGTTCAGCGTCTAGAGCTTCAGTCTGGGGCTCCACGTCAAAGGGAAGGGTGCTTAAAGGGTAAGTTAATTAATCTTCTTCCCCCCCTGTCTCTTGTGTCTCTTTTCTTTGCCTTTCTGTGTGGATGTATGCCGGGCTGCAATGCCAGCTCTGTACCCAAAGTGGGGCCATCACTCCAGAAGCCCTTCAGTCAGTACCTGGAAGCACAGAGGAACAAGCTGCACCATGCTGGGGGAAGTGCACCAGCGGTAAGAACACTCTTATTTTTACCACTTTCAAGTGATTATTATCACCAAAATGTGAGCTTTAATAGTGTATTTATTTGTTAACTTAGCCTTTTCTCTGTACGAAAAACATCAGCAACATCAGGCGTGGGATCTTGTTTTAGTATACCCCAACTGATACTTAATATTGCTATTATACACCGCTAAGAAACTACATTTTAAATGTAGACATGTCTTACTCATTGACCAGCTAGCTCTAGTTTGTAGTTTCCAGGTTAAACTGTTAAAATGGGGAATGTTTGTCTTTATATCTCAATACCCATTCTTCTAATATTGCCACACTAGTCACAGTATTTGGGTGCTCACAAACTGTAACATTGCAGTTCTGCTTTTTACGATGGTCATTGACAGCACTCCCAATTTTGGGTTTCCAGGATGAGAACTGGCTGTCATGGGTGTTTGAGAAGGTGGTGCTGGTCATGGTCTGCTACTTTGTCACTTCCATTGTCAACTCCATGGCTCAGAGCTACGCCAAGCGCCTGCAGCAGCAGAGGCACTCGGAGGAGAAGACCAAGTGATGATGACAAGACTCAAGCGGTGCAAACATCTAAGTGACTGTGTTTCTGCTGCTGCTGAGAGCCCTCCACTCAGCCACAGCCACTTACAACTTAATAGCAAACCTCAACCTCCATCCATTCTCAGAGGCTGACCACTCGAAAACACTATTCGTAGTGTGTGTGTGCGCGCGCTTTTGAGGATGTATGTGCGGTTTACTGTTTGTCCCTCTTCAGGTTTTGTATTTCTTCCTCTCATCTCACTCTCTAGGTGTTTAGTAGTGCGATTGGTCCTACTGCTGATCTTAACATGTTACTTAAAACGTTAAATTAACCCATTCATTGACCTCAGAAGTAAAGCGGCAGTTTGGTGGGGACTGCTGTGTACGTGCAGATGCTATGCCTTATGCAAGACGGGAAGGTCCGACTTCCCTTGAATATAGTTCTTGACTTAAAAAATGATTTTTATTTAATTTTGTAACATTTGTGTGTGGCTGGACTCGTTTGTACAGTGTGCTGCCAGGATAACTGCTATGGATGGTCTTTTTTTTCAGGGTTTAATTCTCCTTTTTTTTGTCCTGTTAAACAGTAATTTGTCTTTTTTTTGTCTCTGGAATCGTCAGTTTAAAATTGTGTGGGGAAAAAAAAGCAATATCAACTTAATATAGTGTGGTATTGATGGTTTGCACATTGTGTAAATATCTTAATATCTTTTTGACAGTATGCGCAGATGTATTTCTATTCTAATGGTCTGTGTGGACATTAGTTAACTTGAACCAAAACAAAAAAAGAAAAGGTGAAATCATTTGTAAAGTGACATTGTACTCTCAGCTAACTAGTCCCATTTCTATTCTGTACATTTAGGTCGAACCTTGGATGAGATCATATATAAAACGTGTAAATCATGGCACTTGTTTCCAAGTCTCTGAATTTTTTTTGGATTCTCTTGTAGTTTAAATATTCACTTTGTAAGCGTTTATCCCAGTGAGCTATTTTGTGATCTTTTGTTTAATAACTGTCATGACGCAGCTAATGGTTACATTTCTCTAACAATTGAGCATCTTTAAGGTAAGTGAACAGTTTAGCACTCATTGGTTCTTGATTGTTTTTTGTCGTAGTTCCTTATCTGTCCTGATTCAGACTTTCCAATAGTGTTGGGGAGAAGTCCTGCCCCAAACATTCTTGGCAGATTTGAGCCGGCTCCAGCTTGTGGATAAGATCCCTGCCTATATTCTCAGCCGTGAACTCCACTTTCCCACCCCGTCAGCTAGCTTATCAGACTGGTGTTGGCTGTTAAAATGGCACGGCAACAGCAGTCTGTAAGCTGGCTGAAGTTGTGGGCCTTCAGCTCTTCATCTGTTCCACTTGGCTTAAAACTGCACTTCAGCTGGTCTGTTTGTGGCTGCAAGGAACTATGTTCATCCCACATCTGGAAGAGTGTAATGAAAACTATATGAACAATAAAGTGATGAAAGTATCTTCTCTGATTGTCACTTTTCTTTGTACCTACTGAACATAATTGCTTAATTGAACATTCATTCATGTTTTCAACGTGTGATCTTCCTCAGTAGACCGATGCATTCTTGTCTTGGAATTAGATGTTGAAATTGATATTAAAAGGCTTTATGTTGAGTCAGTTTGAAAGCAGATCAACACCCATATTAAATACATTTAATTAAATAGTTCTTACATGTTTCCCTTGAAAAGGAATTGAATGTGTATCCCGCTGACAGTTTTGAAATAAATAATGAAATCATGAAAGTATGTATAAAAATACAAAAACTGCAATGTCCCACATAATGGCATTCCCTTTGGACTAACGGTCCAAGTCCCTCAGCGGTGCTCGTTAGTTCTCTCCTCTTCCTAGCACAGTTGCCGGTAGCTGGAGATGACTTGCTCAAGCGACGTAAAGCTGTCTAGAAAGTCCTCCTCCAAGATTCCAAATTTGACATACTGATGGATGTAGGCCCTGAAACAGAGGGAAGGAAAACGATCGAGAAACGACTGTATGTGAGCTTTACTTCAGCATCTTCAGGGCTCGACGGTAGTATTAAGGCTGCCTCACCTGGACGCAAACATATTCCAGGCTTTCCCCACCATGTCGTCCAGAGGTCTGAGCAGAGCCTGGCTGTTACTGACCAGCGTTGCACTTTTTTCATACTTATTAAAAGGCACTGGGGATTTCCAGGAGTTGAAAGCGTCTTCTGATGGGAGCCAGGAGGTGTACATGGCCGGGTCTTCAAAGCCACCTGTGGACATTACAGAATCCACATGCCTGGTTTGGTTACAACATCAGAGACTGAAAGCTGCTGATGCTGCGGTACAACATTTGACCGTTGTGGATTTCCAACCAGACCTGTCTCTGCGCTGTAGACGTCCTTCCCTCTCAGTATGAGCAGGTTGGCCAGAGAGACGTTAAAGCTGGATCTTGTGAGACTCCCAGTCCGGTCAGAGCCCGCGGCTGGACGCACCTGCCAGTCTATACCTGACGGGACGAACAACGGAGGTCCTCACAAGTGGTTCACCATTTGCCACTCACTCTCAAATCATATTTTATTTAAAGTTATTTTGGTTGTTTTTGCCTTTATCATAGGGAGGACAGCGTGAGAGTCAAAGTTGGGAGAAAGAGGGGGGCGACATGCAGAAATGGCCACCAGTCGGGCCCGCTGCAGTGAGGACTTAGCCTCGGTGCATGGGGCACCAACTCTACCACTGAGCTATCCGTTGCCCTCAGCTTAACAACTTAAACCGAAGAGCCAAGTTGGACGCGACTTGCCTTCCTCCATCTTGGTGTTGGAGACGAGCATCTGTCGCAGGTGTTTGAGCAGGCTCGGCCAGCTGAACGTGCTGTAGGCCATGGAGGAACTGGGCATCTGAGGGATAGTGGACACGCTGAGCAGCTTGTACTCCGGGTGGCACGCCAGGCCGCTCACCAACTCACCTGAGAGAGAAGAACAAGGTCAACGCCAGTGAAGAGACGTGCTGGCTTATGAGGACGGCACAGAAGACATGCAATGACTAGACTGAATGTATGATGGTTCGATCTGCTGATGTCGGCAGAGTCAGTCACTTCCTGGTTCTGTATCAATTAATATGGCTGAATCAGTGGCAGAGGAATATGTTGAAAGTGTAGACTACACTTCTTCTAATCCAGTTCCAGGAAAGCCATGCCCTGTGGGGACGTGCTGTGTGTGTTTCTGAGCCTCGCTCACCCAGCGGATTCCTGCTGTGAACTCCCCGGGAGTCAGCAGTGAGCGCAGGCTGCAGGACGCTGCCCAGCTGGTGAGCGATCACCCCGTTGACGTCCCCGAACGAGATGTGCTTGATGTTGAGCAGCCGGCTGCAGATCCTGTGCACCGTGTCGTTCTCGTGCACCAGGATGGCGTCTGACAGCGGGTAGAGATGAGCCAGCGTCAGCACGGAGTTGTAGTTCTGGACGATCACCTGAAAAGGATGGGGCGAAGGCAGCGCTGATTTAATGGCACGTTAGATCCAGGCAACCAGCCTACGCTCGAAGGCCGCCTCCATACCTCCCCAGTCCCGTACGGCCAGGTGAGGTGGTTGAGGATGAAGGACTTGGGGTAGATGTCTCGGAGACACTGAGTCACGTAGGTGCCGACCCCCGACCCCGTGCCCCCTGCCACACTCATCAGGGCCATGAGTCCGGCCAGCCTGTCGCAGCGCTCCACTTCTCGCCTCACCAGCTCCTCCACCACGTCTCTGTGACGAGGCCCGTGGACACAGAACCTGGCACAAGAGGCACATGAACAGCTTCCCATTTATTTCTATACACAGGGTGAGGTTTTGCTTTATTTGTGTTGTAAAAAATTGACTGATACTAAGTTACATTTGACATGATTACAAACACTTGATCAGATAATTGCCTATGTTTTCTAACAGATTATTAGTTTTTACATATTTTACATTAAAGTTGGCGGCCGAAGTCCTCACCCATTAGCCCAGTTGTTCCCGGAGCCCTGCTTCTGGCTGAAGTATGACGTCTCTCCGTACCTCCACCTGCCAGATTTCGCCGCCCTGCTGATACTCTGGTTGATCACTTTGGGCTCCATGTCAATCAGCACCGCCCTGGCTTCGAGGTCTGGGCGGGGGGGGCAAGACAGTTAAAAGAGAGCGAGGAGGGGGGGTGGTACAGACACAAGAACCGCCTTGTTTCTTCCAGGTGTGTAACTATCCAGGTGTGTCACCATTCAGGTGCCTTACCTCCACGTGCAGTTTGGTGGAAGAATCGCTCAGAGCTGGCTGCGCTGTAAACCTTCCTCTGTCCCTCCTGAGCGTCGCTGCAGATGACGTCAAACAGCTCATGACCCACCTGGTTGCCGCACTGACCGAGCTGAACGGTTACGATGGACATGTTTTCACCCGGGAGAGACGAGTGGAGGATTTCCGGGAGGATCGAGGGTTTTTCCGATCAGAGTATGAGAGCGTACAGTCTGAAATCCGCTGGTGAAGTCAGGCCTTGAGGTGTCATGGCTGCGTCCATGGAGCTGCCACCGTCTTGTTGTTTAAAAGCGCCGCTCGTACTGTTTTCTGCCGCCACGAGACGTTAGGATGGCATTTCCGGCGCAAACTGTCAAAACCTTCAAAATAAAACTCCTATTCAGATAGGGTGAACGGTTGCAAGTTTTTTGAGAATGAGGCGAAATTATTAAATACTTGAACAATTAAATTTAATGAATATAGTTTATTATAATAACACCATTTTTGTTGTTGATATTTTTTATAGCGGTGGTATTAGTAATGGTAACAGTATTATTTTGGATTTTATTATGTTATCATGTATGTGATTAAAATGGACAACCATCAAAAACCTTTCATCAACATACATAACAGCTGATTTCCTCAACTTGGATTTAATATGTCTTGTTTTTCAATGGTTATGTTTTTAGAATAATCCATTTACGCATAGTGCATTTCAGTATTTGGTTGCATAGTATTACAGTATGTGCATAAGAGGTTACACACAGCCAAATAGTTTAGCGGTCACATTCTGGATTATTTTTGAGAGAGGCCAAGATTTATTTTCAGAATGTATTATATTTGGTTTCACTTTATTTTTAGATTTCCCCAAAATGTGTCTCGTATCTAATATCGACATGTTGATGTAAAATCTTGCTATGAATAGCAATGGAAAGATCTAACAGCTTTATTTAATATTTAACTTGTAGTGAAGTCATTAGACTGAAGCGTGAAACGCTGCTGTTTATGACAAAAAAATAAAAGCGAATCACTACGGTTACCGCCCCTTTTGTTGAATGTTGCAGTGCGCATGCTCAGTGTAGTAGCCGGTTATGGCGGCGGTGTGTGTTTGTCCATGAGGTGGGGGGACGCCTGCTTTTCTTGCGGTCTGTGACAGAGCGATCCGAGCGAAGCGCTGCCATGGCTGGAGTGTTTGACATTGATTTGGATCAGCCGGAGGACAATGTCTCCGACGATGAGATTGAGGAGGTACTTGAATGGAGGATGTTGAACGTAACTGCGGGAGTTGTCACAGGAGAAACTCTTCACGCAGAGTAGCTAGCCGTTAGCCTAAGAGCTAGCCTGGTAGCCAGCCAGCCAGCCAGCCACCACAGGCCTGCTCCCGCAGCCGGAGCTCTCAGGCCTTTTCCAACAGGGTGAACAGAGGCTAATGCTAGCTCGCCACCTTTAGCTAAGCCGTTAGCCTGACAGCGATCATGACAGGGCTGTCACTTGTGGTTTTAATGTGCTCGACCGGTAGCGGTGAGCTGCGTGCGTTGCTGACGTCGTCTCGTTTAAAAGCCGTCGTTGTCACGTTGGGAGTTGTGCAAGTAGAGCCGTACTCGGCCGAAGGTGCTGCAGTAATAAATGTGGCTCGGTGTGCAACAGTTATTTTACAGTTGCAGAGCGGGACTGTACGGACGTAAAGCTGCTACCTGTGTTTCTCTGTTCGCACCGAGCGCACCCACAACACAACAGCTGACTGTACAGAAAACTCCATGTGAATTATGAATCAGTGCTCAATCATTTGTAATGTAAATACTGCTTTATGCAGAAGTTAATTCACTATCTTATTAGAGCAAAACCATAATCGCTTGCTATTATAGGAATAGTATAGACATTTCAATACGAGATGATTATTGCACATAAAGGTCATGTAGATATTTTTCATTAAGATAAACAACTTTTGCTTAATATATTGCCTCACGTCCATGTAGTTTGGATTGGGCAACTATTACATCATAGCAACTCTTGTTTGTCAGTGTCACATCACAGCTCCTGTGTTAACTTGAAGCCAAACACCTTTTGTAAACTGGTAGATATTTTGGCTGAAGTTTTTGAACAGTAGGATATATTATATCAATTGTGCTGCAACTAATAATTATTTCCAGCATTAGTTAATCTGACATTAATTTCAGAAAATAGCAATAACAACAAAAAAGAAGAAATAAAATACTTTCAAGTCTACTGGAGCCAAATTTCTGTGTTCAAATGTGTTTTTGTTGTATGACCAAAGCCCCGAAATATTCCGTTCACAGTCGGATCACAATTATATCATGATGGAAGCAGCAAATCCTCAAACAGGAGAAGATGGAACTAGAAAAATGACCACTTGAATAAGCTTAATTCCATATTTAATTGCAGCCCTGATCCTGTTTATAGCTATGACTTTGTAAACGATGACAACATATTGTCATAGTGATTAAACACAATGAAATAGGAAATACAGAAATGTCCTTATGAGATTAAAGTACAGTGTTTAAAAAAAAAAAAAAAGTAAAATTGTAGGAAGAAAGTCAAGTAAGCACTGTTTGCTTACGGACTTGTGTTCACGTTGTGTTTTCTGCTTAACCTTCCAGGTCCAAATCGGTGATATCATGGACCAGTGTAGTGGATTTGAGTTGTAAGTATTCCATTTGTCATTCTTCGTGTAATTTGTTTTATAATGGAACCAGTGAAAAACGAGAGCCCGGTGCATTGAATGTGTCTCTGCAGCAACATGGACGACTGCGAGAAGATTGAGATATCGGAGGACAACGTCAATCAGGGGACGGAGAACATCAGACCGGAGTGCTTCGAGCTGCTGCGGGTCCTGGGGAAAGGTGGTTATGGAAAGGTACTTGTGGTACCCAAGAAGCAGCAAGCCTTGACAAAGTACACGAGAAAGTACACGTAACATGCACACAGTCCTACAAATGCACACCTCGGATTATTTTATTATTTTTCCTTCAATAATGTGAGTTGTAGTGACTCATAATTCTTTCAAGTTTTTGATTTAATGATCTTAACATCATTTCTCCTTTTTGGTGCAGGTCTTTCAAGTTCGAAAAGTTGTTGGAGCTGCAGCGGGCAAAATATTTGCCATGAAAGTTTTAAAAAAGGTACTTTTTTCTGCTTAAATCTCTTCAGTTAGAGAAAATGTCTGGCTGCTCCCAGTTTCTATCCTATGAACGGAATTGCATGCTTGTATTACAAATAAACATGTTGCTTCTGTCTGCAAATATTGGCTGTCCTTGAAGCCAGCGGTGGGGTAAGATTTCACTGCTAGTTGGTAGAATGCCATCTGCGCTGCTGCAGCCTTGGCACTTACAAACACTCTGCCTCAGCCCGTTAGATTCCGCTTCATACTCCCGCTGCTTCTGCTTGATTGACTAAAACGACCCCAGTGACACATCGAAGACCTGCCAGATTCCAACCAGCCGGTGCAGTAATTAGCAGGAAAGCAGCAGGCAGCACAGCTTTGATAAAGGCCTGTAGTTTTTGGGGCCACTAACTATGAAGAATCTCAAAATAATAATAAGATATCAGTCCCGACTTTAATAAAAAAATACTCATTGACACATGTAGTGCTGCATTTAGTCTTTTCCAGATTAAAGGAGATCCCAACAGGTAGAGAGTGCCAAAACAAATGGCAACATACATTCTAGTAAGTGTACAAATACACAATTTGATTTAAAATAATGAGATTTTTTCAGATCAAAGTAAACAATAAAGTTCAGGTTTGTGTCCTAAGATTATACAACTGCAGAAGTTTTAAATGGTATCGCTGCAGTTTACACGGAATTTAAAAACTAGAACATATAGCTGCAACAGCTTTGATGTGGGATGTAACGGATATGGATATTACTACACCGTAAACAAGTAATTATGTCCTAACATGTGAATTATGTGTTATTTTTAATAGCTTGTAACAAAAGTGCTCTAATAAAATAGATTTAATTGTTCAGCTTCACATTATTTCTATTTCAGTCTGTTGTGTTGATTGAAACACATTGAAACCACTGAGAAAAACTTCTAGATGTTTTTTTAATGAATGATTAATGTGTCATATACCAATCATTAATCATCTTAATAACTCTTAGATGAGAACTTTGATTGTGTGTGTGTGTGTGTGTGTGTGTGTGTGTGTGTGTGTGTGTGTGTGTGTGTGTGTGTGTGTGTGTGTGTGTGTGTGTGTGTGTGTGTGTGTGTGTGTGTGTGTGTGTGTGTGTTCGTGTTCGTGTTCATAAATAACTTAAGTCCTATTCTTAGGTTGAACCACTGTAATTCTGAGCTGCTTGATAATCTCACAGGCTCAGCAGTAAGTGGACAAACGCCCAGTTTACGAGTGGGAAGGAGCTTAAATTATTTATATAATCCACGAGTCATGATCGGTTTCAACAAAAAGCGTCAAGACATTTCAAGATGCTTGTACTGCAACTTTAAAATCCAAGGGCTCACCACCAGCCTCCGTCCACCGGTTGGATCTCGAGCTCTTACTGTTGTTGTGACACTTAAAGCTGAAACAACATTGCTGCTGACAGACGGCTCTCTGACAGAAATGGTTAGCAAACAGGAGCAGGAGAGACAGAGTGTGAAGAACAGGAATGTACATATACAACCACAATAGTGCTCTATTGACATCAGTATTCCTCTCTCCTTTATCTCCGTGACATAGCTGTGCCCTACCTCAGATATGGTATAGTGGAATACTTTCTCTCTATTAGAGTCATAATAGAGCCAAAGCAGCAAGCAGCTCGCAGCTCAGCGATACACAGCCTGTTGACAGGAGCGTGAATCCAAACATGCACATTGTTTCACCGCTCGTATCTGCCTGTTTAGTTGACTAATGTCCATGTCCTTCTTCGGGGGCGGGGCCACCAGGCGATGATTGTGCGCAACGCCAAGGACACGGCCCATACGAAGGCAGAGAGGAACATCCTGGAGGAGGTGAAGCATCCCTTCATTGTTGATCTCATCTACGCATTCCAGACAGGAGGGAAGCTGTATCTCATCCTGGAGTACCTGAGTGGTCAGTAGAAACATGCACGCACACACCTGGTACATAACACACACACACCTGGTACACAATACACACCTGGGACACAACACACACACACACACACACACACATGGTACACAACACACACACACGCACACACCTGGTACACAACGCACATATGGTACACAACACACATATGGTACACAACGCACACCTGGTACACAACGCACACCTGGTACACAACACACACACGGTACAGAACACACACACACACACACACACCTGGTACACACACACACACACATGGTACACAACATACACACACACACACACATGGTACACAACACACACACAGTACACAACACACACACCTGGTACACAACACACACCTGGGACAGAATACACACCTTGTACACAACACACACCTGGTACACAACGCACATTCACCTGGTACACAACACACCTGGTACACAACACACACCTGGGACAGAATACACACCTTGTACACAACACACACCTGGTACACAACGCACACATGGTACACAACGCACACCTGGTACACAACGCACACCTGGGACAGAATACACACCTTGTACACAACACACACCTGGTACACAACGCACACATGGTACACAACGCACACCTGGTACACAACGCACACCTGGGACAGAATACACACCTTGTACACAACACACACCTGGTACACAACGCACACCTGGTACACAACGCACAACTGGTACACAACACACACCTGGTACACAACACACACACACACACACACCAGGTACACAATGCACACACCTGGTACACAATACACACTCTGCAGGAAGTGCATGTTCTTAAAGGCGTGTTCATCCGTGCAGGAGGAGAACTTTTCATGCAGCTGGAGAGGGAGGGCATCTTCATGGAAGACACCGCCTGGTGAGCATTGATTCTTTTCATATTGGGAAGTGGTGTTCTAAGAGGAATGGTTATCAGTATCATCTGTTATGAAATCACCATTTGTCTCTCTAGTTTCTATCTGGCAGAGATATCCATGGCTTTGGGCCACCTGCACCAGAAGGGCATCATCTACAGAGACCTGAAGCCAGAGAACATCATGCTCAACAACCACGGTGTGTGTGTTGTCAGCTGTCTGTCTGCTTGGCACACTTTCTCATGGCTTCCGCCAGTTTATTGCAAAAGCCACATAGCATTAGGCGATTTTGTACCATTTATTTGTTGGTGAGTAAATGATGCTGACCTCCTGGAGAAACAAGCTAAGTTCCCGTGATAGTTAGTCCTGACTAACCACATTATCTCCTTTACATGACATGCCGCTCCTTAGAGTTTTGCTCAGATTTGTTTAATATTCCTTTTGAATGGTTTAACTGATAGCATTAATTGCTTAGAATAGAACTAATGTTGGTTAATTATTAATATCCCTGGCGCAAAACATCACCAATCCTTAAGCACAACCTTCATGCTACACGAATGCCAGTAAATAAAGACGGAGTATGTGTGGTTTTCCTTCCAGGCCATGTAAAGCTGACAGACTTTGGACTGTGTAAAGAGTCGATTCACGACGGCACAGTCACCCACACTTTCTGTGGCACCATCGAATACATGTAAGTCATTTTCCTCTTTGATACGCGTGCGTACTTTTGACGCGATGACATGAATTCATTAGTGAGAGATGTGCACTCGTGTCGTCGCAGGGCGCCAGAGATCCTGATGAGAAGCGGACACAACAGAGCGGTGGACTGGTGGAGTCTGGGTGCTCTGATGTACGACATGCTCACAGGAGCGGTCAGTGAAGCTTTTCCTACTATACTACTCATAAAATATCAGTCATAATTCGTGAGTGTTTGAGTAACTCTCCTTTCCCCCACTGTAGCCGCCATTCACTGGTGAAAACCGAAAAAAGACCATTGACAAGATCCTGAAGTGTAAGCTCAGCCTCCCACCCTACCTCACACAAGAAGCCAGAGATCTCCTGAAACGGGTATCTCCTGTTTGTTTAAAGCTTATACTACGTGTGTTTATCCAAAAATAAACGTGTGTAAGTATCCTTTTGACGTTTGGCTGCTGGTTGTGCAGTTGCTGAAGAGAAACGCCTCGTCGCGGCTGGGAGCGGGAGCCGGCGATGCCACGGAGGTGCAGGTGAGAGAAAACATTATGAAAGGAGCAACACTCATCCTCTTGTATGTGGGGGAAGCTGTGGTTACATGAAGGGCAGTTTGTTTAACCTCTCCCAGACACAGAAGCTATGTTTTATGGCCCTCTGTTGGTATTTGACATCCCATAGGCCCATCCTTTCTTCAGACACATCAACTGGGAGGACTTGCTGGCTCGGAAAGTGGAGCCCCCCTTCAAACCTTTCCTGGTGAGTATCAGAGGAGTTCTGAGTTGGATCTGACAATATTTTAGTATGAGAATGTTGGATAAATTGTGAATTGGCAGCGAACTTCTGTTGAGTAGCGTCTGTTTTTTCTGTGAGATCGAGATGCGGTTTTATTCCGGTTCCCTTCCCGGACTAAACCAACCGAGCAGGTTTCAGTAACTGAACCCTTGCTCTCTTGTTTCAGACCTGCGTGTTGTGAGTCGACACATCCGCTCATGTTGCTGCACCTCCTCACCTGTGTTTTTCCCTCCCTGCTGTCTTTGCAGCAATCAGCCGAAGACGTGAGTCAGTTCGACTCGAAGTTCACCAGTCAGACGCCCGTCGACAGCCCGGATGACTCGACCCTCAGTGAAAGTGCAAATCAAGCCTTCCTGGTAATCTCTCTAAGTACATTTTTGTCTTGATCTGCCTCAACGCCAGCAAAAGCATCTGCCGCAGGCATTATGGTTTTTAGAGCCGTCGTCCGGTCCATTCACATGACTTCCCAACAGCCTGAGACAAACATCCACTTGCACTCAAGATTGAACTGATGGGAATTCAAGGTTGTGGTCAAAGGTCACCTCAAAAAACACCTTTTTTTTGCTCATCCTGACAATTTTGGATAAAATGATGAAGTGATGACAATGGTGGTAATTCTCTATATGACTTGATAGGCGAGATTCTGCTAAAAGTTAATGTTTTCAGGAACAAGTTAAGAACCGAATGACTCACAAGCTCATACTGGAAGGTTGCGCTTCCCGTTGCTGTCCTCGGCCATTCCCTTAATGTCTTCCTGCCCCTGGTGTCTTTGTTTCCGTAGGGCTTTACATACGTCGCTCCGTCAGTCCTCGGTAACATCAAAGAAAAGTTCTCATTTGAGCCAAAAATCCGCTCACCTCGACGGATCATGGGCAGCCCAAGAACACCTCTGAGGTACGTCTGCAGCAAACATATAGCTGACAAAAACAACCTTGTATTCTGGCCTCACTTTGTTGCATCGACATTCTGTCATGCAGAATCATTTAGGATTGTTTCAAATGCCTCTCAGTGACGTCCGTCCGTGTTCCTCCACTCCTTTGTCCTTTCAGCCCAGTGAAGTTCTCAGGGGGGGAGTGCTGGGCCCGGAGCCCCCTTCTCCCCGGCGCAGGACCAAGCGTCCTCCAGTCACCTCAGGACCAGGCCATGGAGCTGTCCACCCCGGAGCAGATGGACGTCACATCCAGCTCCGAAGCCTCGGCCCCTCTTCCCATCCGTCAGCCTGCCGGGAGCAACCTGGCTCATATGAAGCAGCAAGCCTATCCGGTCGTTGCCAAGCGGCCCGAGCATTTACGTATGAACCTATGACCCGCCGCACCTATTTAGGAGAATTTCTTTGACTTTTTTTGGGGGGGGAGTATTTTTTAAGAAACAGCAAAAAGATATGGATTCTAGAGACGATTACAATCCAAAATTGCACAGCCGCACACTCCATATACTGTCACAACCTGGAGTTTGTGCGCGGGTCTCCAGCAGTTAAGAGCTACCGACGACATCACCGCCTCACCACTTCTCCTCCACCTCAGGTCTCAGGACCTTTAGTCTTCTGACCCTCCCTTCCTGAACTGGACTAGTAGGACCGGAAAGCTTTCGAGGAGCCACGGCCTTTTGTGCATCGCGGAAATCAAAGGCGATAACGTATCACACAGTATGCGAGCGATTTACTCTCAAATCAGTGAGTCTGCTGTGCAAGATTACGTCCGAAGTGCTTTGTGCGATCTGAATGCGTGCCAGTGACGCAATTTGCTTCCATTGGGAGGTTTTGACGGAAAAAAATGATAATGCTTCCCGGCTCGGAATGAAATTATGAATTAGGTTTGTTTATTGAAACAAATCAAAGAAATGATCGCTATGAGCAGCGGACAAGCAGAGGTTCTATTGATGAATATAGCTTTATGTCTTATAATGTTTTACAAAATGGATGAATTAACTGTGCTATTCATCAAAGATGAATCAGAGAGCCGAAATTAAACAAGAAAAAACAAGTGGACATTTTACATTCTTTTGGCGTTGTTGTTGTTGTGGATGGCTTATTTGATGTGGGAAGCGTACTTGAATGATCAGCTCTCGGTGCACGCTACACTGGGGTGTATCGCTGGATACGTCGACATGATCACCATGACAACCCAAATACTGATCTAGGTGCTGCTTTGTGTGACCCCTCTTCAGTCGCCCAGGAGACGTCCGGGGCCCCCATCTGACCCCTGGAGCCCCCATCTGACCCCTGAGCTCAAACTGGAGGCCGCGGCACCAGTTGATCTGGACACCGTTTGCAGTTGCGGGGTTTAATGCTCCAAAAACCTCGGGACAACATTACAGCCTCTTACATCAGCGTTGACTTGTTTAGGAGGGACATTTTAGAAGTCCTGAAAAAGCAAGGAAAATTATAATAAAAAAATAATTAAAATCGAATGCATCATGTCTTCATTTGTACGCAGATAACCATTTGTATTCAAACTTTTAGGAAAAACATCTGAAGACCTCACAAGAGTGTATGTTTTTTAATTTCTTATACAATTTTTTTCATCTCATCAACATTGAATCCTATGAATGTCAGTTCCTCACATTCATCGTCAGAACATTAGAGCTGCTGCTGCTGCTAGCATTTCTCTCAAACGCCCTTTACCTTTATATGAACGGAGGTTTGGAGTCAAAAGTTGTGCAAAGTAAAAAAAATCAACAAATAAACTAAAGGATTATGTGAAATAAATTAAAACCCTGATATATTTTACTGTTGAAATAACCATTTACCACCACCAAAAAACAATTTTAAAGATTACAGAAACTCATTTAAAACCCTGATCCAAAATATTATTTAAAAAAAAATGCCCATGTTGATTGTCGCGCAATCAAATATCATGTTTGCAAAGAAAATGAAAACAAATTTTGTGCACTGTTAATGGAAGAAGCGCTCCAAATCCTAAAGAAAGGCCCAATAAACACTTAAGCAAAGTCATGTGGTCTGAAATTAACTCATGTGATAAGTTAATGTACAACATGAGGGCCTTTTCAGAGGAATCACGAGTCGAAAAACAACAGCTACTTAGGAACGTTTGACCTTTTTCACGAGAAATCAAACTATGCAAAATGAGTTTAAAAATGAGGTTTATCCTTACATGAACCCTGATTGTGTGCTTTAACATTTACATTTAACAGAGCAGTTGGATTTCCAGTGTTGGCTTTAAAAGAAAATATCGTAACATTCGGTTCATATACGAAATATAAACAGGGCATCAACGTATAGAGTTTCTCACCAAGGCTGCTGGTCTCTGGGTGTTAAAATGTCTTAATTAGGACTCCTATTGTAAATTGTTGCATCAACAGTTAGTATACAGCATATTGACCTTTCATATACAATGTGACTCAATAATAATGCACCTATAAAACTGGAAATGCTGGGAGAAAATAACATTCCAACCAGGTCATAACAGCTCAAAGCTGGGATGTCCAGTTTTGCTATTAATTATATAAATTGATCCTATGATGGATAAAACCGAGTTATGGAAAGTTTGGGAGAATAAAAGATTGCTCCCATTGAAAACATTTAATATTTTAACCAGTGATGATATTAATAACCATGAAGTTCTGCATAAGGAATGTGCACTCGGCATCATATTCTCACATGTAAGAACTGAAGTAATAGGAAATGATGTTTTGTGTGGTCTAGCAAAGTACAGTACATTACTGGAAAACAATGTTACTATGCATGTTTATTCATTTTTACTGCTTGATCCTCAAATGTCTGGAATGGTCCATCCCATGGTCATTGAACTCAAACAGGGTCGGCTTTGAAAGACTTTGAAACACTAAACAAGGCACAAATCAATTCAAATAAAAATGATTTCAAAACACTGGTTCAAGCATCTGAGTCAGGCAGCAGTGAAAGGTCGTCTTCTCATTCACTTTAACTATGTTTTACCTTTAGTGTCCTTTGAATATGGATTAAATGAAGACTGGCCAGGAAGGTACACGAGAGTCTGAGGGCAAAAACTACACAGAACAACTGCACTTCACACAGACACTCAACAAACTGGCTACCCAAGCATGTTATAGCAAATCCATGAAGTCATTTGAACATATTCTTTGACTCAGCTCGTTTGGTTAGGCTGTTCGAAGCAGCAGAATGTGGTTTCAGAAGAAAAAACTCAAGTTCTCAGCTAGTCTGACGGGTTGCTTCAGTTTTCAGGCCACTGATAAAGTTTACACGAATAATGAGGAGGAGACAAATGTTGACCTACGGAGAGACAATGGTGTCCTTTATGTACTTCAAGGTGGGAAAGTGTGCAAGTGTTTTCTGAACAGTTTGTCTGCCATTTAGCAGTTTTTGGAGCAGACTATGTGGAGATGCAAGAAAAGAAAGAAAGACGTCTGCGGTGTCGTCACTGATCAGCTCTGCACCTCCATGCGGTGGGCGGCTGGTCCTGCAGCTGCCTCATCTTCTTCCCTAGCCACACCCACCAGGCCAAACCAATCACAACACACACCACTGACTCCACGTAGTACCCGTCTAGTGTGGTCACACAGACGCCACCCTCCTTGACGCACAGCTGGAGATCGGAACAGGGACAAAGGAATGTGTCAAGTCTAGGTGATGATATGCGCCGCTGTGCAGATTTGCCCTCGCTGCCTACTTACCCCTGCCGCCTCCGGAGAGCCACAGCTCTGCCCAACAGCCCCCTGACACTCCTTAGACGTCAGCGGATCCACCATCCACAGAGCCAGAGTGGAGGGCCAGTTTCCACCGAGGTTGGTGACCGTGTTCAGCATGGTCATGTAGGTCCCACCAATGAGGGGGTCGCTCACTTTGGCATGGAAGGCCATGCAGGCCACGTACATACTGTACAACGCCACCTGTGGTAGTAACACGTCACTCAATTTTCAAAACTTAGCATGCCATATAAGTACTTCTTTTTCGATGTTAGAAATCCAAGGTGCATAATAAAAAATAAAAAAATCGTATCCTTTTAAAAAGACAAATTAATGAAACGATCATGAAAACGTAACTTCCCTAATTTAAATATGCCAGAAATGGAAAAAAACAAAAAAAAGGAAAACTAGAAAGGGAAGGGGGTAACTTCCTTATCCCGGATACTTTGGATTTTCTGACATCTGCTGGTCGAGACAAGTTTGACAAGGAGAAACTGGGAATCGAACCCGGGGAATCGAACCCGGGACCTGCTACCTACTACACCACCGTGCCCCACTTTCACGTGCCATTATGTAAAAAAAATATATATACAGTGCTGGCCAAAAGTATTGGCACCCCTGCAATTCTGTCAGATAATGCTCAATTTCTCCCAGAAAATGATTGCAATTACAAATGTTTTGATATTAAAATGTTCATTTCTTTTGTCTTCAATGGAAAACCACAAAAAGAATTGTCAAAAAGCCAAATTGGATATAATTCCACACAAAACATAAAAAAGGGGGTGGACAAAAGTATTGGCACCCTTTGAAAAATCATGTGATGCTTCTCCAATTTGTGTCATTAACAGCACCTGTTACTTACCTGTGGCACATAACATGTGGTGGCAATAACTAAATCACACTTGCAGCCAGTTAAAATGGATTAAAGTTGACTCAACCTCTGTCCTGTGTCCTTGTGTGTACCACATTGAGCATGGAGAAAAGAAAGAAGACCAAAGAACTGTCTGAGGACTTGAGAAGCAAAATTGTGAGGAAGCATGGGCAATCTCAAGGCTACAAGTCCATCTCCAAAGACCTGAATGTTCCTGTGTCTACCGTGCGCAGTGTCATCAATACGTTTAAAGCCCATGGCACTGTGGCTAACCTCCCTAGATGTGGACGGAAAAGAAAAATTGACGAGAGATTTCAACGAAAGATTGTGCGGATGGTGGATAAAGAACCTCGACTAACATCCAAACAAGTTGAAGCTATCTTGCAGTCCGAGGGTACAACAGTGTCAACCCGTACTATCCGTCGGCGTCTGAATGAAAAGGGACTCTATGGTAGGATACCCAGGAAGACCCCACTTCTGACCCAGAGACATAAAAAAGCCAGGCTGGAGTTTGCCAAAACTTACCTGAGAAAGCCACAAACGTTTTGTAAGAATGTTCTCTGGTCAGATGAGACAAAAGTAGAGCTTTTTGGGAAAAGGCATCAACATAGAGTTTACAGGAGAAAAAACGAGGCCTTCAAAGAAAAGAACACGGTCCCCACAGTCAAACATGGCGGAGGTTCCCTGATGTTTTGGGGTTGCTTTGCTGCCTCTGGCACTGGACTGCTTGACCGTGTGCATGGCATTATGAAGTCTGAAGACTACCAACAAATTTTGCAGCATAATGTAGGGCCCAGTGTGAGAAAGCTGGGTCTCCCTCAGAGGTCATGGGTCTTCCAGCAGGACAATGACCCAAAACACACTTCAAAAAGCACTAGAAAATGGTTTGAGAGAAAGCACTGGAGACTTCTAAAGTGGCCAGCAATGAGTCCAGACCTGAATCCCATAGAACACCTGTGGAGGGATCTCAAAATGGCAGTTTGGAGAAGGCACCCTTCAAATCTCAGGGACCTGGAGCAGTTTGCCAAAGAAGAATGGTCTAAAATTCCAGCAGAGCATTGTAAGAAACTCATTGATGGTTACCGGAAGCGGTTGTTCGCAGTTATTTTGTCTAAAGGTTGTGCTACCAAGTATTAGGCTGAGGGTGCCAATACTTTTGTCCCGCCCATTTTTGGAGTTTTGTGTAAAATGATAATTGATTTGACTTTTTTTCCCATTCTCTTTTGTGTTTTTTCATTGCAAGCAAAATAAATGAAGATATTAATACCAAAGCATTTGTAATTGCAATCATTTTCTGGGAGAAATTGAGCATTATCTCACAGGATTGCAGGGGTGCCAATACTTTTGGCCAGCACTGTATATATGAGACAGTGACAAACATCCATCTGTGTGTCAACAATTCATGTTTTGAAAGACTAAACAAAAGTCTACAGCCATGATAGCAGCGCTGCAAGGCTGTGCTAAGCTAAATGCTAAGCTAAATGCTAACATGTTTGCTATGTTCGCTTTGCAAAGCATGCTAACATTTCTTCGTTAGCAGGCGAGGCTCATTAGTATTTGCGGGTATTTCGTCATAAACCAAAGTATTACACAAACTGTAAAATTGCCTGTTGTGCTCAGTCATGTTAAAGACGGTACAAACCTGATGCAATGCGTAGCTAAGCAGCACTATGGCGTAGTAGTAAAGAGGGAACCCTCCTTCTTCCTTCACACTGGGGGTCCACCACACCAGCACAGCGTACCCCAGTCCTATGAGCAGCCTGCAACCACAAAACAGCAACACGCCGCTAGCTTTTAGCTTTTACCAAATGTGGCTTGTGGGCCTGTGTGTGTGTGTGTGTATGTGTGTGTGTGTGTGTGTGTGTGTGTGTGTGTGTGTGTGTTGCAACCTAAAAGGGAAGGCCTTGTAGAAGACATCCAGAGGTCTGGGTCCTGCTGTGTATTTACTGATGATCACAGGTAGCAGGATCTGAAGCGGCACCATGGGCACTGCCAGCAATGCCAGCTGCTCTTTTGGGACTCCAGCCTCCACCAGCTTCAGGCCCGTCACTGCATCTGCTGCCGAGAAGCCGATCTGAAACACGACGAGAAGACACACACGGGAGACATCGTTCATTCACAATGTGATATTCATGGGAAACACTTTCAAAGTTGTGTTTCCAATGGTGAAGCAAATGTGTATCTATTCGTGCTCAAGTACTTTAGCAGTGAGAAGCAGGGCACAGAAGGTGAAGACTGTGGGCATCTTGATGATAGAGAAGAGCAGCTTGTAGGTTTTCGTGACGCCCTGGGTTTCCACGTGGACTTTCCTCTTCCCTTTGATTTGCTCATTTTCCCTTTTTATAATGGCTACCAATGTCGTGGAAACCAGGAACACTATTCCCCAAAAGAACAGGAAGTCTGCAGCAGAAGAAGAAGAGAAAACATTAGAAAATACATTTTATTGAACTTCCAGCTCTGTTGTCAAGTATCACAAAAACCTTGTGGGCCGAGGGATGAATAGTACCCGACAAGGTGACGATGCCTGTGTCCTTGGGCTCAAATCTAAGGTATTTGTTGCAGAAGTCGGCCGACTCCAGAGCCAGAAAGAGCACATTCCCCAGGAAGTATCCAGCTGTCTGGCCCACGGAGTTGCATGTAGAAGCGTATCCCACATTCTCTCTGGATAACATAGTCAGGGCCCAGCCATCCACAGCTATGTCCTTAGAGGCAGAGGAGGTAGAGCCATTGGAGAGCAGGAGATAAAGGAAGACTGTGTGTGTGTGTTACAGTGTTGCCGATCACCTACCTGTGTGGCTGCCAGGAAGGCCAGCATGAAGAAGACTGCAGTGAGCGTCATCACATTCGGCCCTCCCTCACTGTGCATCAGTGAGTTGACCGTCACAGAGAGGTAGAGCATGAAGAGGCCCAGCAGGTACTGTGTGGGCACCAGCCATGACTTTCTGCAGGATCAGGTGGGTGGTTAAAAAAAACATTATCAGGAAGAAGACCAAAAAAAAACCATCAAAATGAGCGGTATACATGCTTACCTTCTGCCAAACCTGCTGCAGTAGAGAGCGTCTACCAGTGGTGCCCAGAGAAGCTTGAGACTAAACGGCCAGAAGACGAAGCTGAAGAAGGCTTGGTCTTTGTAGCTGACGCTCTTACTCTGTAGGATGAGAGGGATGCTCCCAGCCAGTCCCAGGGGAATCCCTTGCAGCACGTATAAGAATAGAAGAAGCATCACATTCCCCAGCTCTCCACGGATCCCGGGCCGGACTCTGTGCCTCCTGTCCTCAGAGTCCGACCCTTTGATGAGACCTTCTGCTTCCTCTTCTAGCTCTGGTTCCGAGGAGCTCAACTCTCCCCCGTCCATGACCCTCACGTTTTCAGATAGGAAGGTGGCACCCACCATCTTCCTTTGCCGGCCGTTCTTTTGCGTCACCAAATCGGAGTGCTCCATGTTGGAACAGTGGGCATCAAACCCGCTGCACCCTCAGCAAATCTGCAGGGGGGGGATAATAGGAGAGCATTGAAGCAGCTTTACCGACAGCATCTCTCTGAAGACGCCGTGAATATTGACAATGATTTGAATTCCATTGAGATTGTTGTTTTTATTTGGAAGGCACAATGACAGACAGACAAGTGGTTCATAGCAAGAATAAAGACAAAAAAACAAATTACAATACAATACTGAATAGACAGGTTTGTGTAACACTAGTGAACAGCCAACGTGATGAGTGGAAACACATTCAGTGAACTAGGAGCAGTTAAATATTCTCTCTCTACACACACACACACACACGCACACACGCACACACACACACGCACACGCACACACACGCACCTGTTAGAGTGTAAAGAAATACACAATTGTGTATGGGGTGAAAGGTGAAGGTTACACTTCCAGAGACTGGAAAAAAAAGATCAAGAATTGCGTTGAATTAAAAATGAGGATTATTAATGTAAATTAATAGGTCGATCGCTTTTTCAGGTCATATTAAGTATAAACTGGTTGTCCGCAGTGTGAAAGAAGTCATAGTTATAATAATAACATAATACTTACTGTCTGGCTGAGTCTCGAACAGGAAGTAATTTAGACTAATTATGGAGTGGATCATTATTGTGTTGACGTAAGGGGCAATATCGAGTTAAATTCACAAAACTATGAAATACATATTCCCGGGAGATGGATGAGAGAGAGATAAATAATGAAAACACACAAGCGTCAGATGTATTCATGCATACCTGGTGATGATGACAGCATGCCAAACACAAGCAGAGACACGGAACACAAACGGCGGGATTACACAGCAAATCATCCGGAAGTCAATTTTATTCTACGATCGATTAGTCGCAGATCGGCGACATCTCAATGAAGGTAAGAAACACAAGAAGATTACTACCGTTGGGCACAAACAGTTTACATCGGCGAACATCAACAGAGAGGAGCCAGGAAGTGCGGCGTGTGCGACGTCTAAATGTGTCCGGCGCCTATAGCTGACGTGTCAGAGCCAACTGAAAGGAGTTCCGCCTCTGTGCTGACAGGCACGCATACATACATACATACATACATACATACTGTACACCAGTGGCTAGTTATGGTTAGCAGGGCTGTGTCATTAGAGGCTGGAAATACCACACAAATAATTACATCAGTTCTGCGAAACGGCCAATTAACCAGCAGAATTAAAAAAATAAATTAACAGAGGCGTGAAAATAAAGTAAAGATACATAATGTAAAAATACACCAAGAAAACCTGAGTTTCATCATCATCATCATCATCATCATCATCATCATCATCATCATCATCATCATCATCATCAATCACAGTAAGGCAGACAAATGTGTAATTGTATCTGTTAGCAAGTATTTTTGAGTGTAATAGACAATAATTAATGTGTTGCATATTAATTAGGCAAGTGTACTATGTATGCACTTTTAAATGACTGGACAATATGAAGTGTATGATGAAAGTTTTGATTTATTAATTCAATCATTCATTCACTATCTATTAAATTGTATTATTATTATTATTATTATTATTATTATTATTATTATTATTATTATTATTATTATTATTATTATTATAGTTAGTAGTAGTAGTAGTAGGATTTCCTGTTCCTAAACAGAGATGCATTTCAGTAGCCTACTGGAAAATATAATTTGGTTAACCAAGACATCATTCCCAATTGATTGATTGATTGATTGATTGAATGATTGATTGAAAAAAATCAATCTTAATATTAAGAAAACATTTAATCAATTTAGATAAATAACTCAATATAAAATGAGGGCCACTAAAACTACAATATCATTGCAAAAACCACCTCAAATGTGTTGCCCTGTTCCATAAAAACAACCTAAGCTGACTTCTTTAAGCCCCTGTCATATTTAAAGACTTAATGTTATTAAACTTTGATTGAGAGCATTGAGGCACTAAAGCGTGACTTCCAGGTGGTAGTCTGAGGATCCAAATTAGAGTGTACAATAAAAAATTGAGTGAAATCCAAATTAAGAACAAAGTAGGCCACCCACGTTATTCTTGAGCCGAAACCAAACTCAAACATTCTCCTCCAACAAAAGACATTTTGGTAGTGGTGAATGCCCCACATTTGAGTTAGAGGTAATGAACGACTGCACGCTCTGTCTTGTGGTTGCTGGGAGTTCATGTGAAGCCGCTTATCCACACAGATGGCATGTGACAACATAAAGGCGTATTTGGATGGATGAGCATGTGATAACAGGAGCACTGTAACCATGTGAGAGGATGTCAATCGACCGCAAAATGTCAGAAAATGGGAAAATAATATACCTAATTTTCACTCTATATTATTGCACTTATACTATGATCATTACCCAGACAAAACGAGAGGATAAGCTCCTTTATAATTCCAACAAACTTCCATATTTAAGTGTTTTTTAAAAATCTGTTTAACTTCTGCTACAGCCCCCCAAAAGGCCTCCTATTTTTGTCTCAATTGGTTTGTGGTTATCTGAATAATTGCAAATTTGTTTTTGAATATGCACCAATAAAAGCACAATGTTAGCTCTTATAACACTGGCTTGAATGATCACATCATGCCATACCTGTCTTGTAGGGATGATCTTTGTTAAAATATACAGTACATGATACACTGAAACTAAATGATCAAAACAGAGGGTGATCAGGGGCGCACAGATCAGTTTCACCCTGTGGTCTGTGATGGATTAATCCAACCATGCTCACTGGTTCACCTGGGAGCATTCACTGAAGAGGAAGCACTTTAATGGGTTTGTTGGAGTTCTTTGAACACTGGAAATTGACACCTAGCAGCCAAACAGAAATGAGTAGTTTCCACAATTGTGTTGCAACGTGTTTTTCACTCCATTTTCCACAGGATGGCGCTACCATCGCATCCGAGTGTCTCATTACCCCAGTGCTTCTCCACCTCTATGTACCTTTAAAACATTTTAAATGGCCCATCGCAGGCGTGTTTATTGAACGTTTGTTTTTACCCCATAACCTGTGAATCATAGGAATAACTCACCAGAATCACTGATCTGCAGGAGCAGTCGTTCCCAGACCTTTTCAGTCAGGCTGTTTGAAATGTTGGGAAAGATTCTTCAAATTGTAATAGTCTAAAGTCTTATTCCTTTATTGTTCCCAAATTAATGACAACCATGGACTTTTTTTTGACTTGTCAATGCAGGAAATGCCTGGGCTGGGCTAATAACCTTAATGACTCTGTTCCAGCAATTATCAAAATGCAATGCCACATTTAAAAGTGTAATTCAATGTGTGTGATTAGTCCAAAAGGATGCTATGAAAAAGGCATATTCAAGTGCATAACACACTATCCCCTTGTTATGTTTGCCACCCCCAGGATTAAAATCACCTCAAGCCTTCTGGGACTAATGTCTCTCAGACACTAACCAATCTGTTTTAAAAAAAAATTTTTATTCCTTTAAAAAAACAAAATCTTTAGAAAACTAAGAAAAACAGATGTTAAAGTCAAAGATGCCAAAGTCCACTTTGACATCTACATAACACTTGAACTTGTGTTTTTGCTGAAACATTCCTGGAAGCAACTGAAGGTTTCTGAGAGAACGGAATCTTCACATAGAGAAAACAGGGATACCACAACATTATTATTATTATTAGCCAAATAAAGAAATACATGTCAATGGCACAAATAAAACCACACAATGAACAATGAGCCTGAAGTCATGTTGTAATGTTGTCTGACAAAGATGTGGAAAGAAGTGGTAGAAAAAACAAGGAGGAGAGGATGTGGACCATCTAGTAGAGTAGTAGTGTTAAAGTACAGGGGGTTCCTTGCACATACTTGCTGCTTCTGCCTGACAAGAGTCTGAGGTATGAGGCTCTGTAGCGTCATTGTGCTTGTAGATTGTGTATCAAAGTTCTTCATCACAGGACATTTTCCCATAGTGCTGGTTGATATGATAACACGTGAGAATTTAGAAATGTTTCAACTGTAAGAGACAGCCTTCCCCTTAATACCTGTTTGTTTGAGGCTATAGTTGCTAATGATTATATTGAATTTACAGGATAAAGTACACTTAATATGTCTGATAATTAATTCACTGGGCATTACCAAATTTTTTTTCATATCTAAAGACATTTTTCTCAAATGAATTTCCAGAAATAAAAGTGTATATTATGATAAATATTAATACTGAAAAATAAAATATGTCAGTATTGTGATGGATCAGGATTTTTTTATTTTAAATGTATGCATTTTCATGTTACGTTGGACACCCCCATGGTTAGGGATGGTCTGTATCCTGAGAGAACCCATACCTTACTACACATTAAAAATCTGCATTCAGCAGCTAGCCATATTTCAACATGGTCAGTGAAATGACAGCGTGTTGTCTAAGTCCAGCCCTCTTGGGGCCACTCTGCCTCACTCTCATTTGGGGGATTTAACTTTGTGCTCCACCCTTGTGATACAGAAGGCGTTTATTTAGTCTGTTCCCGCTGTGGAAGTTATTCCCAGCCGCAGGAGGAGGAGAGCAAGTGACAGCCCGTCCTCGACCCAACAACCCAATCTGCTTTTGAAACAGTAGTCGGCGTGCTGAGCCAGTAGCTAACCGGCAGCTCTCCCTCTCTCTCTCACAGTGCGAGACCTGGGACACCGAAGAGGGGAGCGCTCATTCCACAACACGGCGGTCCTCCATGGCTCTGTGCAACGGAGACAGCAAGGTCAGTGGAGCGGGGGCGACCCGCTGCTTCGGTCCCGGGGTAGCCCAGTTCACCGGTACCAAGTGTTAGGACCTGATTTCTGGTGCCGTCCACCCCCCCTCCGGTTAATTACGGCCTGTGTACCCGGGGGGAAAGTTGAGAGAGCATGCAACGTTACCAGCAGTTCCGCTGTAGAGCAATGAGTACGCTGTTGTGCGCCTGTTGCGGTGTTACATTAACACGCTGCTCCTAGCTGCTAACCGCGCAGGATATCTCAATCACGATAAGCACAGTTCTCTCACACAGTTCCCCTCTAGGGTCGGCTGCCTTCGCATTGTGATGGATCCCTCCCCAGGACCCGTTTGGTCCCAAGCACCGCGTGGGTTTTTTAGCATAGCTCCGCTAACTTAGCCTGTTCCGCTCCCAGGACGTGCTGCTAACATGCTAATGGTGATTACCACTGTTTATACTACCTGCGACCTAGCATGCTACACGCGCTACGTGTTAGCTAGCTTTAGCCGGGATGTGCGAATGTGTAAAGGCAGTGCTGCTAACCGAGAGTGTTTGTGTCGTGGCCGCTTTGGCGTTACGTTACGAAAGTGACATTGAGGTCGTGGATAACGAGTGTATTTCCCCGCCTGCTGTCACACGCTTTGAGCTAACGGGACGTTAGCTGACAGCTATGCTAACGTCGTCACTAAGCTACGAGGAGCCAACTTGCGGTTAACGTTACCGTCCTGACAAGCGGAGCCTCTGCTGCTGTGTTATCCGCCGATTTAGAAAGTTTCCTGTGAAACGGTCGAGTTTTTGTATGTATTTTTTTACGTGATTTATAGTGTTGGAGCTGTCGTGATTGCCGATGTTTTAACGACAATACGAGAAGTTTGATTTTTGGGTAACAAATCTGAGGTGATGTGTAACGTTTGCACGCCTAATACAAGTTGAGTTTACGGCGGACGTGTTTAACCAAACCACGTGGGATAATGTTTATCTTTTATTGATAGATAGTACTTAGTCCCCGCATATGTTTGTAACATAAACATCCCAAGATGAACAAACGTTTAGTGTCAAAGTGAAACTGTAGACCCTACTCACTAATAGCCTTGTCTTGACTTGTGGGTTTCATGTGATTCTACTGATGGGTTTGACTGGTTACACCACGTTTCACGAGAGTGACTTTCTGTCTGCATTGAAACTCACATGTCACATAATCATGTTAGGTCTAATTGAGTCACATTTTCCACGGGGATGTCTGAAGCGGAACGCAGTTGGGTCAAAGGAGCAGTGGGTTACCTTACACCGACAAAATAGTGTGCTAGACGAAATCAATTGTGTGCAAAAGCAACCATGGGCGTATGCTTTTATGCCAGCTCAGCTCAACAGAAGCACTTGAATCAAGACAATGTTTTGTTTTTACTGACGGTGTGTGTGTGTGTGTGTGTGTGTGTGTGTGTGTGTCCACAGCTGGAGATCAGCAGCGCAGAGCAGAATGGATCATGTGAGGGGGCGGTGGCGATCCTGGATGCCGGGGCTCAATATGGCAAGGTGATCGACAGACGTGTGCGAGAGATGTGCGTACGCTCTGAGATCCTCCCTTTGGAGACCCCGGCCTTTGCTCTCCGCGAACAGGGCTACAGGTGAGCACGAGAAGCACATGAACCAGAAAGGATGGGTTCTTTTGCTCAATAGCATTGTTACATTATTATGTCAATTAATAAGCCAATCAATTTAGCCTTGATTGTTTTGTCTTTGTTCCCTTTCTCAGGGCAATCATCATTTCAGGAGGTCCTGCCTCTGTGTATGCAGAAGATGCCCCCTGGTTTGACCCTGCCATATTCACTATAGGAAAGCCTGTCCTTGGGATTTGCTATGGGATGCAGGTATCTATGCACGCTCATACACGAAGTAAGGCTTTTATAGTGATTAGGTAGACCATCCTTCTTCCACAAGGCCTTTTGGTCATGGAAACATTTGTGTGACACACATTCAAAAGGAGTCGCTACACTTAAAGTCCCGTCTACTCCAGGCTGCTGTTCAGCTCTCCGAGGCCAGCTGGGACTTCACCACCTTCTTCAAGGGCACTTTGACACTAGCTGAGGGAGCTGAGAACATTACTCGCTCAATTTTCCCAGCTTGCCTGTAAAATTAAAACCAGCAGCCATCAATTCTCTAGCACATTTCTCTAGACAGCTGGCAGTTTAACCATCTATGGAATCACACTGACGTGTCATTTTTGTGTCCATGTGTTAACTCTGGTGTGTGTGTGTGTGTGTGTTGCAGATGATGAATAAAGTTTTTGGCGGCACAGTACACAAAAAGAGTGTGAGGGAAGATGGAGTTTTCAGTATCGGACTGGACAACACTTGTTCTCTCTTCAGGTAATATCACAAGAAAATGAGGTGTGTGTTATGTGCGTCGATGTAAACGGTAGTTAAAATCGGCTTCTCAGAGCCGCACTTTCTTACACAACTTTGCATGTTCAACTTGATATTCTCTGATATTTGGTGAGAGAACATGGCAGACTGATGAGAAACATACCGAGAGGTTGTAGATGAAGACAGAACATATAAAGATAATTGGTGGGGGAACAACATGGTCTGATGCACAATGTGGGGCGATGATTAGTACATGGAAGACGCTGGCACTCTACAGAGGATCTAGGGCTGGCCAATAGAGCAGATTTATCTTTTTCTTTTTCTGGCCAGCATCCTCCCTTCAGCCGGTGTTTGCGTGTGCATGCAGCTACAGAGGGAGGGTAAATGCAGTACACCTGACAAAATTGATCCTATTGAAAATATAATTGAATGTAATCATCCTGACACCCAACCCTTAAAGTGAATATTTAATCAGTCAGCAAACTTCCAGTACCATCTCTTCTCTATAATAAAAATGTTGTGAAATGTGTAAAACACAACTGCCGCTCAACAGGTTTGTCCATTCCAGCAGTCACATATTTTCCTCTGGTTGTTACACAAATACTGCAGAGTCTAAAATAGATTGCTGCAGTCTTTTATTACCATCTGCCCCTCGTATTTAACTCACGTGCACCCAGTGAAAGCAGGCACACATTTAACTATTATATGCAGCGCTATTGAACACCACACATCTTCATCTGACGTCCGTGAATGTGTTTATCTCATCAGAGGCCTTCAGAAGGAGGAACTGGTCCTGCTGACCCACGGAGACAGTGTGGATAAAGTTGCTGATGGCTTCAAAGTGGTGGCCCAGTCTGGGAATATCATTGCCGGTGAGCACACGAGATGAGCTGTGGCCCTCATTAACATAATCTAATATTAGATAAAGGGGCATTCAAAGAGGATAAATGGCTGTTAACAGTCCCTTCCATCGTCTGAATTCCCCTCCAGGCATTGCTAACGAGCAGAAGAAGCTGTATGGAACACAGTTTCACCCTGAAGTCGACTTGACGGAGGGAGGCATTGAGATGCTGCGTAACTTCCTCTTCGAGATTGCAGGATGCACAAGCAATTTCACCGTACAGAACCGCCAACAGGACTGCATAAATGAGATCAGAGAAAAAGTAGACAAGTCTAAAGTGCTGGTGAGTAAAATTACACAAAATCTCATGATATTGTCTGCGTGTGTGTGTTATCCAAACCATTTCAGGGGAGAGAGATTAAAACAAAAGAAAAAAAGACCAGCAGAAAATATATATATATTTTTTTTAAAGCTATAACGGGAGATAATTTGACTTAAAGTCTGACGCTAAGTGTGAAGTGTAGTAGCTGCTCAGGAAGTGGTGAAAGCAGCAGCAGCAGTGGGAAGCAAAGTAGAACCAATTAAACTATCAAATTAAACCCTGTTTTATCTGGAAAGAGGTAGTCGACTCCCTGAGCGCCTTCAAACTGGGCTTCATCTCAGGGGAGTTTGAAGGCAATAAATGAATGTAATAAATGGGTTTAAAGCACAAGATTTATATTTAAAAAAATGATGCAGCCTCCTGTTTTTTTATTCTTCATCTACAGTCTGAGGGATGCATGCTTCACTATTTTCCCTGTACTCTGTTTAGCTGGTTCCTGCAGTAGCTTTTGGCAATATAGCAGATGAAACACTTGATAAAGACAAAGAACTAATGCAATGGGATGCTAACATAAAGATGATCCTTTCAGTTGTTTTAGAGCAAGACAGAGTAGCATATCCTCTCTCCGTAATCCAGCAGGCTCACACATTTAGCTCTAAAGAGGTTGGATGTCGATGCTCGACTATCTGGCTGCACAGTTGGTGACTGTTTCTGATGATTTATTCAGGTGCTGCTGAGTGGCGGGGTAGACTCAACAGTTTGCACAGCTCTCCTCAACAAAGCACTTAACCAGGACCAGGTGATAGCGGTTCACATCGACAACGGTTTCATGAGGAAGAGAGAGAGTCAGAGTGTGGAGGAGGCCCTCACCAAGCTGGGGATCAAACTGAAAGGTAGGGACCGAAGCCCTGGTGGTTTCAATGAAGTGGGGTGGTACAATAAGACTTTAGCAGTCTAAAGAGTATGTAAGAATGTTACAATTTATGGACAAAATGGCTAATTATTGAAGATAAAAGTTGCAACTCTGGATATTGAACTGAAGTATTGGAATTCTAAATTGTGTTGAAGAAGAAATGTTGTGTTCACGACCCAATTGTCTCCTCTTTTTAGTGGTAAATGCAGCTCACACCTTCTACAACGGAACGACAACTCTCCCCATCTCCGAGGAGGACAGGACGCCACGGAAACGCATCAGCAAAACATTGAATATGACTACCAACCCGGAAGAGAAAAGGAAGATCATTGGAGATACATTTGTCAAAGTGAGTTCTGGATCTCAATCAATTCCTTTGTGAAAAGTGCAATCTGACTTTTTTTTGGTCATACATCACACTTTATTTGAAACAGCCAGCTCGTCTGCCCTACAGCCTCAATACCACGCATTACATATTCATGTATCACACTGTCAGATCGGCTGAAGTCGTTACTGCACACATGTTCACATCTGCCAATACGGCTGCTTTATTTTGTCTTTAATTTACTACTTGGCTGTCGTGTCTTGACTTTTTGAATTTCCGTTGCTTCCCAGGTGGCAAATGAAGTGATAGGAGAGATGAATCTGAAGCCAGAAGAGGTTTTCCTGGCCCAGGGCACCTTGCGGCCCGATCTCATTGAGAGTGCCTCTCATCTTGCCAGTGGCAAGGCAGATGTCATTAAAACGCACCACAACGACACAGAGCTCATCCGCAAACTCAGAGATGAGGTATTGCACCGCACAGACACCAACTTCATCAGTTTCTGATGCGTCCTGATGCTTCAGAGTATAATTCCATCATGTTCAGTGAAGTGGATACATGGATCAACGGTGTCCTCAAGAGTTGTAATACATTCATACAATTTTAAATTGAATGCCAAATTACATTTACACATTAGAGTCGAGACGATTATTCGCAAAAATGGCAGAATTTGACAAATGGAAGCACAGTTTCTGCTAAATACCATCGCTAAACAGCACAGCTAAAGTCATTTTATAATGCTTTGAAGAACTGCATGATACAAGACTGACATTAATGCATTAATTTCAATGCTGAACACCACAAGTCTGTGTGAAAAGAAAATAGGTTGTTGCGGTGTAACCTAAAGCAGCACTAACATGCAGTAACCCTGACTTATTGGAGAACATTTTATGTTGTGTCCACACATTCAAGCATTATTGCTTGAACTCTAGGAGGATGGCAAATATCATTTTACTTTTTATTAGAAAATGTAGTTCTACATCAACAACCCCTGAAGAGGGTTTCCTTCTTAAACAGTGGTAGAGTATCTCAAAGGAGCGCTGAAACTCCATTCATTCATTCTCCTTATTAGTGTTTTACTGCTCATGCATTATTTTGTGTTTTTGTTTTTAAATATTTATTTTATTTATTAAAAAAAAAAAGCACAACTATGCAACTCCTAAGCATATCCCTCACTCCCATCCTGTTGTAATGCTGATCCACTCCTTTGTGATCCTCCAGGGAAAAGTAATCGAACCACTGAAAGATTTCCATAAAGATGAGGTCAGAGCGCTGGGGAGAGAGCTGGGCCTGCCAGAGGAGATCGTCTCCCGACACCCTTTCCCTGGCAAGTACATCATTGTGTGACCACTCTGACAAGCGTGGTTATTAATATAATGCTCTTTTGCCATCGTCTTCTTTCTAGATATGGCCATCTTTCCCTTGTGTATCCATTTACTCAAAGCTGGCTTAAAAGTGCATTTCCTCCCTGTTTTTTTTTTTTAGGTCCTGGTTTGTCCATCAGAGTCATTTGTGCAGAGGAGCCCTACGTCTGTAAGGACTTTGCTGAAACAAACAACATCCTCAAAATCATCACAGACTTCTCTGCAAGTGTCAAAAAGGTCAGAACAGTAAAGATGCTTTAGGAAATCTAGTGAGTTGTCGTCTGACGTTCTGGGTTTGGGGAAATGTCACCAAACAGGGTTCTTCCAGTGAAGGAATATCTTACAAATAGTGTGTGACACGTTGAGCATCACAAACTACTAATGAAATATTCAGTCATTAAAATGCTGTATGTGAGGACTTGTCTGATCTATTACTGTGAATTGACTTTCCATGCAGTTTTTGGCAACTAGGTTAATTTGTCCCAAAATACAGCACCCGAGAGGCCAAGTAATGAGCAGTGGCTGTTTTGTGTTTTTTTTTTTTTTAAGCCAAGAAAACAGTGGAAGCTATGCCTAAATACAAGTGAGAATACATTCGTGGCCCTGAATGGCTAATTATGGAGTTAATAATGTGCAACCTCTGCTGGTTCGTTGGTCACATTGCATCAAAGTCAAATAACTCTGCTGATTAAAAATGTTTAGTGTCTAGGTTGGGTTTGGTACCCTTGTTTTTCACTTTGCTGCTAAAGGAAGGGCTTTTGCCGCTCACCCTTTCACAGACGTTGCATTACATACCGTCACAAATAGAGACGGGGCTATTTTGCTTGCAGTTTCCGTTTTACATGGTGCTTTACCACCGTCTCTCCCCCCCCCCCCCCAGCCCCATGCCTTGCTGCAGAGAGTCAAGTCATGCATCTCAGATGAGGAGGAAGAGAAGCTCATGCAGATCACCAGCCTTCATTCACTCAATGCCTTCCTGCTGCCCATCAAAACTGTCGGCGTCCAGGTAATCTAGTCGGTTCCATCGAATCCAACCCAACGCTGTATTTTTGTGCGACTGTGTGCCCAGATACATCTTGTAAGATTTACAGTTTTAATCCACACATCTTGAATGTATTAATCTGCAGTCAAAATAGTTTCTATAATCTCTAATTTTGTAGGTTAATCCAAGCGTCACTAAGCAGCTGTTTTACATGTATGTAGGGTTCAAGAGCTGCTGCTGAATGTTCAGAGGCAGGGCAACAGTGGTTAACCACGAGACACACCCACCCACACAGTCTCTCTCTCTCGCCCTCGTCAAGAGAGGGATTTGTTACCACTATTGAGACAAGTTTTTTGTTTTACTAAGGGTGTGCTCTGTAGCGATGCATGGCCAACCCATAATTTTCCAGTATCTTATGCGGCGTGTTGCCTGGAAAAGGAAGGATAGTCGTGACTACTTTCCTCACCCAAACAGTGCAGTCAGCCAGTGGCTGTGTGTGTGTGTGTGTGTGTCTGTGTGTCCTAGTACTTCCTGTTTGCAGCCAGAGCTTTAAATTTAACCATAAACCTCAAATTGTGGGGCAGACTGTGGACAAACACAGTTAGCGTCTCTTGCCTGGGGCCCATGTTGGAATTGAAAACAGACGGATTTTGCGCACTCTATTTATAGAACCGTAAATGTTTATTTAAAAGGAAAATGTCTGGAAAAAGCCACATGCACCCACACTTATCTCAAATTTGTTGAAGATTTGTGTTCTCGTTTTATTTTTTTTGTTACAAATAAATGAAAACCAATAACTCTTCTGTCTCAGGGTGATTGCCGGTCCTACAGTTATGTGTGTGGTGTCACAAGTAAAGAGTCGCCACACTGGGAATCTCTCATGTTCCTGACCAGACTCATCCCTCGCATGTGCCATAGTATCAACAGGTAACACACACAGCTGTACTCTTCATCTCTCCTCAGTAATACTCCACATTAGACACTATATTCTATGGACCTCCATTAATTTATGTCTCCTTTTTCCAGAGTCGTGTATGTGTTTGGGTCCCACGTGAAAGAGCCGCCAACAGACATTACGCCAACCTTCCTGACCACAGGCGTGCTGAGCACACTCAGACAGGCTGACTTTGTAGCTCACTCCATCCTTAGAGAGTCTGGTAAGTGTGTATAGGACGTTTTTAATTTAGCCCTATGGATGGAAGCATTATACATTTATTGGGGAGGAGTTGTATTTCTTTTTTATTTATGAGCAATGTTAATTCTCACTGCAAATATGTGGTTTGCCTCTCTTTGCTTCTATAGTTTTCTTTTGTGATATGTACTTTTCCTGGTTAATTTAAGATGTGATTAACAGGTTGGATTTGAAAATAATTTTGTTCACATTTGATATATCAATGGTCCAAGTTATGGGCCACAATCCACCATACAGCTGGACATAATTAATTAATCTTGAAAAACATTTTTCAGATTTTATTTTAAATAAAAATGTTTTCTCTCTCGTTCAGGTTATTCCAGTAAAATCAGCCAGATGCCGGTCATCTTGACCCCCCTGCACTTTGACCGTGACCCTCTGCAGAAGCAGCCATCGTGCCGGCGCTCTGTGGTGGTCCGCACCTTCATCACCAGCGACTTCATGACCGGCATCCCTGCCATGCCGGGCAACCATATCCCAGAGGAGGTATGTTGGGATTCAGGCTCTCAACTAGATTTGCCATAATTAATAAAATATACTTTTGCCGGTTACAAATTTCCATTTAAAACATAATGAACACGTGATAATGTAACTCAGTGGAACCTCCGCGTGTTTATTGTTGGCTCCTGCTGATTTCAACACAGATTTGTTGTTCACAGTGTAGCATTGTCAGTGATTGGCGACTAGAAAACATGGACGCTGATATTTTTATCGGCAGCAAAACGTTAATATGCATGCAGAACCGTGAGGATGGTTGCTTACAGATCGCTTACGCTGCGTTCTACCAACCTGAGTTCAGGGATTGAGCATTATTGGCCCAAGAATGCTTTTAAAAGTTTGAATGTTTTGAGTTATTTGTCTCGTCTGTTTGCTCAGGTGGTGCTGAAGATGGTAAACGAGATCAAGAAGATTCCAGGCATCTCCAGAGTCATGTATGATCTGACCTCCAAGCCACCTGGCACCACAGAGTGGGAATAAACCGCAACATGACCGCACACACACACACACACACTGCACACACTGCACACACACGCTGCACACACACTGCACACACACTCGGCAGATATCAGAGAGGGCTGGTGAACTCCTCTCCTCTTCTGTCCTTCCTCCCTCCCTCCTCCTCCTCCTCCTGTACCTCCCCCTCTCGTCAACATTCCCATGGAAGGCAGACCGTACTGTGACGGGCGCAGATGCAAAGGCGCTACCACTCTGCTCTCCCCACAACACTCCTCCCTGGTCTTAATATTTTTTGGCGATAGGGATTGATTTAATATTGGTTATTGAAAATATATCGTCTTTTTTTGATTCCATGTACATCAATGTATTTTCTCTCTAATGATTAAAAAGAGGTAAGTTGCTGCTTCCTTTCTGTAAGGTCAACCATGAAAGGGAAGCGGCGAGAAGCTGTGAAAGTTCAGAAAGTAGTGAGAGTTTGAGCAATCGTTTCTGCCTTTTTTTTGTCGGACGTTTTCTTTCTTTTTTTCCTTGTTGTAGGTCTAAATATGCTCAACCTAAGACTATCCTCTCTATTTGATCATCTTCACTTTCCGCCTGTATACTGTGCTATGATGGTTGCTTGTTTTTCAAATCCAACAGGCAACCTATGTGACCAATCAATAATTTTTAAGCTTTTTATTTTGCCAAAAGTAGAATCTGCTGTAGTGATATGTAACGTTGACGATCTTCTCCAAACTCCAGTTATTGACGAGAGGGCTTGTGTTGCTGCTGCACCGCGTGGTGGCCAGCGGACAACCCGAAATCAGCTTCAGTATGATGACTCGTGTGCAGGAGGCCAATGTGATGGGCAACTTTCGTACGTGCCTGTTCTGTTATTTCTGTTTACTTCTTCGGTGTGACCTGGACTGTGTTTCCATAAAGGAGTATATAACACCGTTCCTCCTCATGCTGAAATATGTATGCTTTTTATGAAACACAGCAGGAGGATTAGCTAATAACAAAATTATAAATACATTAGAGTTTATAATAACCACATCGTGTAAATGGTTGTTGTCATTTCATCATTATTTGGCCTCCCCTTGTTGCTCAGGGGAACATTTTTGCACATTTTTTTCCCCTCACCCTTAATTAAAGCCTCGGTGCTTTATCGTTTTAAGTCGTGCTTCCAGTGAAAACTTAATTGTTTCTCTTTAGAGTCAAAGGTCAGGTTAAAGTCAACTGAAATGGAAAAAAACGATGTAACAAAATAATTCCCAAAATCAATTTCTTTGTATTTTTATATCGAAATCCAATATATTTTCCCCCCTGGGAAAACACGATATGACATGCTTACATCGACTAGTACCAACCTATAATGTCATGGCATCCATCCATCAATGAAGACTTTGTGACTTCATAGAACTCATGATCTTTTGAACAATCAAACTAAATTCCTCCCGCCTGCCGGTTCCATTTCACCTGGAAACCACATCACGGTTTGGGAGCCCGAGACCCCTGAAATACGTTTTCAGCTCGACTTGAAGCGTTCTGTCTGTTACCATCTCAAACATGAGGTCACTGTGTCTCAAAAGGCATTGACTGCTAAATGAATTCCCGTTCCAGCACATCCACAATCTAGTCCCATCACTTAGACCTCAGTGAATACAGAGCTCCGGTTTAACTGAGATTTAACGTGTCCCCTAATAGAGCCATTTCACTCGGACGCGGTGGCTCTCACGCCTCCAGGATTTGTCTTTGTGCCTCCCATCCTCTGGTATCTCTTTGACCTTTTTAGCGGCAAAATAAAAAAAATGATAATGCAAAATTCCTAACTCGTCTTAACTGCTATTAGTGTTTCTCCCTCAGACCGGCCTTTTCTATGTGTGCATTTTCTGTAACATGTCTTCATGGAAAATAACAGCTTGATAATATTGGACGCATACGTTTGTAGTAAGATTTAATTGCAATATCGATAAGATTAAGTTATGCAATTTAATGTCTGTTTATTTTGTTTTATAATTTGTATTCAACAACGGTCATTCTCCTTAGTAACGTGCCTCAAACCAAGCCACTGCATGCAGTTTCAACGATGATTACATTTGTACAATGGACAACTCAGCTTTAATAAAGATCCCCATATTGAAACGTCTCACTTCTATAATGAGCAATGTAATTGTTGACCTTTTTTTGCATAACTTTATTTGTAATATTTTTTATCCAGATATTAGGTTATTTTGTTTTTTCCCTCACAATTAAGTATCATTGGAGTGTGGAAGGTAAATATTTAGCAGAGCAGAAATGTTGCAAAGTCATTTTCTTAATACTATTCATAATGTTATGTAGATATGTTTTTACATTATTTGGTGGGGGGGTATTTTTGTTGTCTGTTTTGGTGAGGAGGCTGCTATGATCTCATACAGGTGAAAGTATAATCTGCATTAATGCTGCTTCAAATATTGATATTTTCGTCTTGTCTTTGTCACAAAAAGTGGTTTAAAATGATTCAACTTGCTTTCCGATGCAGCGTTTCATGTACCGCCTGTAAATTAAAGTTTTCTTTAGCACTGGAAGCGAGTGAACGTATAAGCCACTTGACTATTTATCTCGAAGTTCAAAATCTACAAAAAAAATCCATTAAAATGGAAAAAGTAGAATACACAAACCTATTCCAGTCATGTGCCTCTTTACGAATGTCGGCCTCAAAACAGGGCCTTTGAAATGATTACATTAGCATTTACTCCTAAATGACTGTGCGTAATTGATTTCTTGCAGAGCTAATCAGCATCAGTCAGGCGTCTCTCATGTGCCTGAGACGGATCACAAGGGTCCAATCACACGCCCTGAAAGTCATCGTTTATCACCAGCAACTGTTCTGAACCTTTACTTAGACTCCTGCTCGTAAACAGCCATATTGTTGAGACTGTAGCCGGGGCGGGCGGAGGGTCAGGTGTGCCTTCGTCCCCGCTGACTGCGAGACAAGAGCAGACAAGTTCAGTCACCCATCAACACACATGCAGGCCCACCTGGGGGACAAGCCACCATCTTGGAACAGTAGCTGAGTTGTGTAGAAGACTACAAGTTTCCACACGCAGCTGCCAATTAACTCTTTGCCTGTGGCAGTTTATGTTCTGCAGACGGAAAAACTGATTTAAATTTACAGCAGAACAGAAAGAGAAATTAAATGAGATATTTCTTTAAGTTAATTTGTGTGTGTGTGTAAGTTTGGAAGTCCATGGTCTCGTTAGTGCTCTTGTAGGGAGAAAATTTGATGAAATGCCCTCGTGTTTATATTTAGATTTTTTATTTCAAACATGTCAAAATTAATACAGAAAACAAAATATTCCCCAACTAGAAGGCATAGATATACACTTATGGACGGAGATGATGCTCTCGTCCAGCGACGTCCTCTTCCTTCTCCAGGTTTCCCCTGCAGCACATCTCCCCGGGGAGCAGACGGGGACACCTGTCACACTTTGCTGCTTCCTTTGCTGTCTGACACGGCGAGAGCGCTCCACCACTCCTTTCTGCATAGCATGGAAATCAGTTGCCTTTTGTTTGGATTGTGCTCCTTTCTTTTCCTTTGCTCGTCTGTCTCAGCAGAGTCCACATGCAAGCTGAAGGCCAAATTCAACCTGAGCGGCTACAAGGATGTGGAGAGGAAGACGGTCGTGATTGGCGGGATGTTCCCCGTTCACAAGCGCATTGCTTCCAGTGACGGCAACACTTCAAGGGTGCCGGTCTCCTCGGGGTGCGAGGGGTGAGTCGAGCTGCTTTATATGTCCTTTTCTTCATCAGTGTGACAGTGTTGGCTTTTAGCTTCTGTTAGAATGGTTTACACTCATCTTAGGGTGTATATATAATATATATATATATATATATATATATATATATATATATATATATAGAAGTGAAATTCTTTAATAATTTTTCAGCATATATGAGAGGTTATGTTTTATCTACACAGTGTGTTTCCGAGAGCCTCTAGATTTGACTAGAAATCCAAACGGAGCAGGGCAGCACCCCTGGGGCCAATTAGCCACAGTAGCACTTCTTATCCTGGAGACAGGCGTTTACAGTGTAATATGCAACAATAATCAGCAAGTCTGCAAACTGTCCTCTTGTGGGTAATTAAGGTAATGACATGAAAAGTCTGTGTATAGCTTCCAGTCATCAAGTATTGCTGTGAAATTCACAGACGCATCATGTTTCGTGTTTGCTACGATCTCTCTCCCACCGCCCCTCCAGGTTTAACTTCCGTACCTTCCGTTGGACCCAGACCATGCTGTTTGCCATCGACCAAATTAACAAGCGGCACGACCTGCTGCCCGACACCGACCTGGGCTACGTCATCTACGACTCCTGCTTCACCATCTCCAAGGCCGTGGAGGGAACCCTCACCTACCTGACGGGCCAAGACGAGGCCGTGCCCAACTACCGCTGCGGCACCGGGGCCCCTCTGGCAGCTCTGGTGGGCGCCGGGGGCTCCGACCTGTCCATCGCCACGGCGAGGATACTTGGTCTCTATCACTTCCCCCAGGTAGGCCTGGTGGTGAGGTAGATGCAGACAGCAATGGAGAGAGCAAGCTCATCACAGTCTCCTCCCTGTCATCTTCAGGTCAGCTATTCCTCCACTTGCTCCGCCCTGGAGAGTAAGTTCCAGTTCCCCACCTTCCTCAGGACCATTCCCAACGACAAGCACCAGTCCACAGCTATTGCCCAGCTGGTGCTGCATTTCGGCTGGACCTGGGTGGGAACCATAGCTGCCGACGATGATTATGGCAAGTATGGCATCAAAGCCTTCAAGGAGCAGGTGGAGGAAGCCGGCGTCTGCATCTCCTTCTCTGAGACTCTGCCCAAGGTAACGATACTACGTTGATCGTCTTCTTTAGAGATGAAACACAAGTCATGAACGGATGTTTAAAAATGTTTGTTAAACTTCAGGTGAGTTCACCGGAGGACATCCAGCGTATTGTTCAAACTGTAGTTGAGGCCACGGCCAAGATCATCGTGGTCTTCTCCTCGGACGTGGACCTGAGTCCTCTTATTGGTGAGCTGCTCCGGCACAATGTCACCAACCGCACCTGGATCGCCAGCGAGGCCTGGGTCACCTCTGCTCTCATCAACCAGCCCGGGGTGAGTCCAGTGATGACGGGGAGAGGGGAAGCTCACTGATTGGTTGATGGAGCACAATCTGAGCTGAAGTTGGCGATGTGCGTGTTTGTACCCAGGTGGACTCGGTACTGGGTGGAACGCTGGGCTTCGGGGTCAAAAGGGCTGACATCCCGGGTCTTCAGCGCCATCTACTGCAACTGGACCCCTATGCTGACCCGCTCACTGAGGAGTTCTGGGAGACGGTGGGTTTAATCATAAGACTCATTGGTCAGAGAAGCATTAGGGACTGTCTTCATATGCATCTCCACATACCAAATACAAAATCCACACATTTAGAGAAAACGTGTGACCTTATTGTTGTCTCGTAGTTGTTTAACTGCACGTTGGACTACGGCAAAGCGGTGAGTCGGGCGAAACAGAGGGCCAAGGAAGTGAACGGCACGGTGCCGAGGGCGGCGAGGGGGCTCCCCGACGGGCTGTGTACGGGCAGCGAGTCTCTGGCACAGCTCGGTAACACCTACTCCGATGTGTCCCAGCTACGGATCACGTACAGGTCAGCTCTGTGTCACTGCTTATAACGGCACTATTCTGTCTTACCTTCATGCTTCCACAGTGAGTTAGACATTATTACAGGAAATAAATAATGAAGATGCCACCCCACAGTGTGTACAAAGCCGTGTATGCCGTGGCCCACGCCCTGCACAACCTGGAGCACTGTGAAGATGGACGGGGGCCGTTTGTTGGGAACAGCTGTGCTGACATCACCAACTTTGAACCATGGCAGGTAAACCAGTGTGTGTGTGTGTGTGTTTATGTACAACCGCTGTTAAATGCCCATGTTTCACTCAGGCTTGAGTCTCTCTCTCTCCCTCAGCTCATGTACTACCTGAAGAACGTGCGCTTCAGAGTGCCGCACACGGACGAGGAGATCTACTTTGACGACGGGGATGTGGAAGGCATCTATGACATCATCAACTGGCAGTTCAACGGCAGCGGGGAGATTTCCTACGTCACCGTGGGGCGCTACAACGGCTCGGCGGCTCCGGGGGACAGGATGACCATCGCCAACGACTCCATCGTGTGGAACAACGACATGTTGGAGGTCATATTGATCAAGACAGCCGTTAATTAGATTCTTCTAGATAATGATAATGATCACGTGCATGTGTGTCTTTATAAATCTGTGTGTGTGTGTGTGTGTGTGTTGCAGCCTCCTCGGTCAGTGTGCAGTGAGAACTGCCAGCCGGGCACCAGGAAGGGGATCCGACAGGGAGAGCCGGTCTGCTGCTTCGACTGTATCCCGTGTGCTGATGGAGAGATCAGCAACTCAACCAGTCAGTATACAGCTTTCAGACATGATGGCGTCTTCCTGGACAATCTGTTGCTTCTGCTGAAATATACATCTTAGGAATGACTACATTTTGCTTTAATCAAACAAAAGACATAAGACATACGGCTCTACAAAAGCTATAAATGGCTATTTCCCTCTGAAAGCGTACTATGTCAGGTGTATTTCTGTTCTAGAGGACACTCGTATCTAAGGGGCCTCTTGCTCTTCATTTCTGGTTGAGGGTCATTTTGGTTTCACGGTTGATTCAGAGATCCTCCCTCTCCGCCAGATGCTCGCGCCTGTATCCTGTGCAGTTACGAAGAATGGTCCAACGATGCTCATGACGCATGTGTACCAAAAATCATTGAGTTCCTGGCTTTTGGGGAGCCGCTGGGCATCACTCTCATCGCCATCTCGGCCTTCGGCGCCCTGGTCACCATCGCTGTCGGGGTGAGACACGCCTCCTTGCGATGCCGACAAGATCCCTTGTTGCCGAGCTAAAACCTTGTCGTGTTTCACGGTTCTTCTTTGCATCAGGTGGTGTTCGTCGTGCACGGCGGCACCCCTTTGGTGAAAGCCAACGACGCTCTGCTGAGTTTCACGCTGCTCTTCTCGCTGATAGTGACCTTCCTCTGCTCCATCGTCTTCCTCGGAGAGCCCCAGCACTGGAGCTGCATGACCAGTCAAGTAGCCCTGGCTCTGGGCTTTGCTCTCTGCCTCTCCTCTATCATGGGTAAGGCAGCCGTGTTGATGCTGAGAGCTCAGGCTCTGAAGGCGGCCCGTCTCCGAGCCAAAGCAGCTGCCAAAGCTGCTAAGTTGGCCGCAGCTGAGGCGGCAGCCAACGGCGGAAGTCCTGATGTCATTGTCACCAACACCATCGAGAGCTATGACGCCTGTGCTAACCCTGAAGTCGACAGTCTCACCTGCGCCCACCAGAGGGCGATAGCTGCTGTGGCAACTTTAATCCAAGTAAATGCATCTTCTCACTCATCTTGCTTGACATCTTTCCTCTGACGGGTTCCTGTAGTACATGTTGCATTCTTCCTCCCAGGCTGTAGCATGCACAGTGTGGCTCGTCATCCTCCCTCCTCACCCCGTTGAGAACACCTCTGCCCAAAATATCAAGATCATCCTGGAGTGTGACGAAGGCTCCGTGGTCTTCATCTGTTGCATCTTCGCCTATGACATCCTGCTGGCTCTGCTGGCTTTTGTCTTTGCTTTCATAGCCCGCAAACTGGAGGACCACTTCAGGTAGGAAACACATGAGGTTTCCCTCTAAGGGGGACATGCTGGAAATACACAATAATGTTTCTGTGTTCTAGTAAAACGGGTTCTGAAATGGACTTTTGTCCAGAAAAAAAGAGAAAACGTATTGTAGTGCAAAGTTTCGAGGGATTTTTTTACTTCTTTCTACTTACACTTCCTCATCTTCAGGCTTTATGCAGACATCAGCAGTAAATGTGTAAAATTAGCTGGCACAACCACAGAAAAACACATAATAATCCATGAAATATCAATTTAATGAATTTAATTTCCACCTTTCCCATATTGAGTCTTATATTGAACATTTCTTTGGACACTTGAGCAGCGTGTTTCTTCCTCTGTCTTCCAGTGAGGCAAAGTGCATGACGTTCGGCATGCTCGTCTTCTTCATCGTGTGGATCTCCTTCGTCCCGGCGTACCTCAGCACACGTGGCAAATTCATGGTCGCTGTCCAGATTTTTGCCATCTTGGCGTCCAGCTTCGGCTTGCTGACCTGCATCTTCCTGCCCAAGTGTTACGTCCTCCTGGTCAAACCGGAGCGCAACAGAGAGGAGATGATGAGGCCCCGCGCCAAACCCCGTGATGGGACCCTGACCGGGACCTCGGCCTCGCTCGCTACAACTGCTACTGAGGTCAATGCTTCGATTGCATCCACTGCTGTTGATGATTAGTGGAGCTAAAGAACTACAGTTTGTATGAGCTGTTTACACTGTAAACTGAACTTTCCGTATCCATAATAATCTGTCAATGTGATACAAACTCGTGTAACTCTGTTAGCATAATACATTTAATATAATAAACATTATTTTTTTTTGTTATTGAAGAAATAAATACATGTATGCTCATGTTTGGGTGCTACTTTTATTGCTCTCTGATATTACTGTCTTCCTACAGTTAAGATTATGACTGCAGAGGATGCTGTTTCATTGCCATGCTTCCGTGTGGCCACTAGAGGGCCACCAGCTAAATTATAATGTATGGACAATAAGTGTTACATGAGCAGTGCTAAAGCTGCACTCATTTTTACATTTAATATGTTTTTATACTAAAACAGAACAAATTACTTTAATGTTAATGGGGTTGTCATGGTGACTGAAAATCTAGCAGCTAAAGAGCCAGACGTTTCCCCTCGGAGCCTAGAAAGTGATGAGAAGTTGAAGGGAAATATGATGCTGCATGAATTTTTCAAATAATATTCAGTTTGAGAGAATTGAGTTATGCTGGAATACGGGTGATGGATGACTCGGAGTTGACAAGATATGAGAGAGAGAAGCGCAGAACTGTGAAAGAAAAAAGATGTAGTGAACACTAATAAGGCGTGATATGCTGTGACCGTGCACGCTGATACGTTCTCTTGGGGACGGAGCGGTGGAGTAATGTGTTTATGATTTATTGTCAGCTGACGACAATCAAGTTAGAATGTGCACACGTGCATCACTGCACAGACGCAGTGCAAATGAGCCTGCGTTGCTTCTGGACCACTTTTGTGATTCGTTTTGAGAAGTTCTCATCCACTTCATACGCTTGAAGGAGTTTACATCTTCGGTGTGATTGATAGAGAAGCCAACGAGTTGGACTCAATCCAAATGAGCCAAAGAGCCAATGTCATGTTTCTATCCAGATAACTTTACAGATGTGAACTGTGTAGGAAACAAGTTACTTTGAAATGCTGGAGACAGAAACTCCCAAGAGGTGGTCCTGCTCTTATTTTAGTATTATTGTAGTGGATGGAACATTTCCTTTTCTTGCATTTCTCCACTCAGTTATTCCGATATTTTCTTAATTTGTCACCAGTTCTTACCACTCACAGTATCAGCCGAGGTCACCCACGCTGGTGTCGCAGGCAGATTGCTGTAAACGGAGCCTCATCGTCCTCAAACTGCTCACTGTGGATGAACGGTGGTGTTCATGTGAAAGTTGTACCTCACACTCTTTTGAAGTCCAGATGAATCGCTGTGTAGATCGTTGGGCAATTTGGGCTAATTAATAGTGACAACCTCCCAGCTCTGAAAAATTAATTTCCATTTTCCCAGATACACACTCTGTTTTCTATATACATAAATCTCAATGAATAAGATGCAGGTTATTTGACTTCAAAGGGGAAAATCAATCACCACAGTGTTCTTGTTAGTGCTGAGACGTAGAGATGGAGGGGAGGAACAGACTGTTCAACTGTGTTTCTGAAGTGAAACAAAAGACCTTCACTCTCTTCAAAACTAAATCTGTCAAAACCGACCTGCAGAGATCCAGAACTGACGGTGGCAGATGTTCTCTTTTGCTCCACATAGTTGTTTCTGGTTCAGTCTGCATGTGTTTGTGTGTCTGAAGCCACAACGTTACCTGCTTCAAATCTACCGCTAAAATAACCCAGGCTCATCCCGGGAAGCTGAAACTAGGCGAAGAATAAACACGACAATGGCATTTATTCATTTATTCACAATACTAATAACTAGTAAACTTGCTTCATGAAGGATTAGGTTTCCTCTGTGATTATCCAAATATAAGCCTATGACATTTCATGCAAAGGTAAATTATCTAATTATGCATTGAAGATTTTAAGGTGGAAATGATTCTACTCGGCTGTGAGAATGTTTGCAGTAAATGTAAAATAAGCCTTCTATACACCCATTATAATAAAATAAATGCAAGGATACATCATGCTCTGCTACTGCAGAGAGGGATGTATAGGTGGAGGGTTTTAAAGTTCTCATTAAAGTACGCACAAATGTATAATTAACATTACCATACTGATAATGAAGCATTAAGCCGATTACCTGAGAACAATCTGAAAGGCAGAACCTCATTCATATAAATGCATGCAGCATCTACTTAAAATGAATCATAGTGCAATCTAACACTACCACTGTGCAATGTGTGTGTGTGTGTGTGTGTGTGTGTGTGTGTGTGCCTGTGTATCAGTTTGCGTCTAAGCAGGGATTCAGGATAAACTACTTGAATGACTAATTTTATCCACGCTTGAGTTTCTCTCTTAGTGACGACAACAGGACAGAGAAGTCGGGTTCACGTTGCCTGAAGAAGATCGTTGGGCAGCGACAACATCCAGACGAAGTCCGATATGCAACGTTACCTGCAATCTCTGCCAGGTGATGTATTTCTAATATTCCACGGGTTTATTGTAGTATCAGCAGAGCGGGAGCTTTCAGTGACATGGTCTTCAAAGACACAGCAAACTGCAGACCGCCAGCACACTTCCAGTGCAACTTAGCTGTCGACCACAGGTCCTTTGATACTGTAGAGTCAGCACTGACCCCAACCCCCCCCCCCACCCTAGGCCCTGGAGAAACCTCCTGTGAGCTTTCAGGGTCTCATTACCCGTCTAAATAATTCAGGGCTGACACTCCATCGCTGATCTATTCACTTAACCTTTGAGGACACCAACCTGTGGGTGACTGCTTAGATATCAGCAGGATCCTCAGACCACACAGCTTGACCAGCCAGAGAACGTGGAGTCTCAGACGACCTCCATCTGTTGGTCGAACTGTGTGGAGGCCAGTTATGGATGATATGAGGGTTTTAGCTCACGTTGGCAACTCTGTCCATTGGATTGGATTGGCATCCCAACTCATTGGATATCATTATTTTAGCTAAACCCACTGGTTAGTCCTCTTTGTAAAAGCCCTGCATTGTTAAAAACATAGCATAATGGTTTCAAAATACAAAACAAGCACGCCGCTAAATACTGAGACTCTGCTTCATAAGACATGAACAATGCTGCTTCTTCCTGTCTTCCATGTATCATCAGATGTCGATGATGCTGACATAGAGCTTTAGCCTCAGTCTTTCAGCATGATATGGTACATGCAGCCATTAAAAGCATATTTAAAGGACCAGTGTGCAGGATTGAGGGGGGTCCGTTTGCTTGAACACTTAAATTCCGTGAGTGACTTTAGTGAGCTTCAACAAATAAGACCTCATTGACATTTCTGTCACCTTTGCAGTTAAACAGAAGACGATCTGAGTATTAAAATGCAACGCTCCCCCAACAAAGCTCGCTCTCATCCTTTGGTTTGTGCAAGTTAGCCAGCACTTTGCTTCGACAGCTTTTATAATAGACAAACTCTCTCCTTCCTCCTCCCCCCTCCTGATATCAGACTGACTATGGACTTCTCTTTGTAATCCACTAGACTTGTGTGAAGTCAGGTGGTGAAGGGTCTCATCGGCCCCCTGCTCTCCTGCAGTCCCTGAGTCCGTGAGTTAGCATCTCATCAGCATGCAATCCCTCTCCACCACACAAACGATGATTGAATGCATGCATCTCCTGGGTCCTTCCACTCACCTTCAGTTAATATACTGTCCCTCCCCCCCTCTTTGCAGTGCTTTTGCTTTTTGCTCTCTAGAACTCAAAGTCTGCTTGGAAGTTGTCAGGAAGAAATCCATACAGGTTCCCGGGTGTTTGTTTGAGTTGAAACTTCCAGTGGAACAAACACACACAAATGGAAACGGGCTGAAACACAAAACCCCACACAAAGAATTATATACATTCAAGCCAGTCAGATAGTTTCTCTGTCTGGAGTCTGATGACACAGGGAATGGTGTTAAGGAGGACTTAAGACTCTGAAACGGTCCTGGAGGAGTGTAAATATAGAGCTGTCACTGATACCAACCATGCAAATAAAAACAGACGCAGGAAGCAATAGAAGAACACGTTTCCTCTCATTTTGTCTGCATGATTTCTTCTTATTTTGTTAGTTGGCCTACCCATTGTTGGTTTTCTTTTTATCTTTTGAAACAGCCAATCAGAGAGGACGACACCCCGCTAGCATGATTAAATATTCAATATTGTATAAAAGATTGGGTCAGGGAAGATATAGTGATCAGACTTCGTGAACTGCTGGACTTTGTTGTTCGTCAGGGAAACATAGTCAGACCCAGACCTGTAACCAGTGCGACTTCGCTGTTTCTTCAATAAAGCTGACTTAGAACCTAAATAACTGCTCTTATAGCTTCATTTTGAACACAACAAAACACTCTTCCCATTTTTATTTGTTGAGTGGTCAACGGGTCTTAAGATAAAAAAAAAAAACATTTTCACAATCCACACATTGTTGGTCCAATGCAAGGAAACATTTTATATTGAACATAAAAAATATCACATCATCAAAAGATTATTATATATTTTAGAGCAATAATGATGATTTGATTATTTAAAGATATACTATTGTTCTATTGATCCTAAGTAAGATGAGAATGCATGCTGCTCTTCCCTCTGATTTTTCGTTCTTCTTACTTTGTTTCAGTTAGATCTTCTTCTCGCTGCCTTTTTCTGGTGACATCTTGGGCGTGTGCCAGGGCATTTGCACATGGCACAACACCAGCCCTTATATAGTGTTTAGGCGGCCATTTCCCATGCTAATAATAAACAATAGGCCACATGCCTCCAATTAATTCACCTTTCAGCACGCCTTAGAGTAGATTTGGATGGTGAAGAACGTTCGGTGCATCTGGAGTTCACTTTATTTTTTCTCTTAACAGAAAATTTTGCGAAATGTAAGCGAATGTTGCTGCATGAGGCCCATCATGTGTGTGCTGTTGCACATGTGGTGTGTTTATTGTCTAAATCTACATTTTTTTTTATCTTCTGTTACTGCTTACACTTTGCTTGTTTCTGTGGATTGCCTGTGCTCACACGCATGCAGTCTGTGTGCATATTCATATTATGTCTTATACATTGTTTTAGCACCGTCATATCTGCAGGGTGTGTGTGTGTGTGTGTGTGTGTGTGTGTGTGTGTGCGTGAGATGTTGAATACGCATTGTCGACACCCTGGTATGTTTCGCTCCCTCCTTTTAGGCCAGGGCTGTCTGTGGCGAGACAAGGAAACCAGGATCCTGTTTCAGGCTGGATGAGCCTATAAGAGACTAGAGAGCACACTTGCACAGACAGACAGATTATAAAGACACTGAGAGACGGACAGAACTCAGGATACACAGATAGGAGCTGAAAACATAATGTAGAGCGTTTGAGAAGCGTGGAAGGTCCCCCCAACAAGTAGAGAGAAGAAGCTTTCCTTGGACGTGCATCCCTCTCTGACGTGACACAGTCAAAAAGAAGGGCTGGGGAAACCTGCAGCTCCTCCTGTTCACCTTGCTCTCTGAACTCTGCCCTTGAGGGGAGGGGGCCACCCTCTGGGGCCATGCTAGCCGCCCGGAGCAGCGGAGGGGGGGTCGGGGGTGGCCACCAGCCGCACCACCCGCACCGCAAGCACTCGGTGGCCTCTCTCAGTGGGACGAAAGCCCATCGCAGCCAGGATGCCAAGCGGCCGTCCTCCTCCTCCGGGAAGCAGACGGGGCAGCACAGACACAAGGCGGCGCTTATCAGAGAGATGGAGACCAACTGGTATCTGAAAATGTTTGGACTGGGCAAAGAGGACACAGTCGCACATAAGACTGGCATGCCCTACAGGTCAGTTGTGATCATGTGTGTGTGTGTGAGAGAGAGAGAGAGAGAGAGAGAGATTAAAAAGTGCCCGTGCAGCCACACTTGACAGTGCAAACAGAAAGAAGGTTTAATGTTTGGTACAGATCTGCTTGTTAAGAGCACACACACACACACACACACACACACACACACACACACACACACAGTATTTTTGCATGTGTGTGCAACACATACGCGGCGTGTGCAGGTATGCTGTGTTTCTGGGCCGGACCATCAGTGCCATCTGTTGATGAGTTGTCCTCCTCCCGTCATATCATTTCATTTGTGAGCATTGTGTGTCACGGGAGTCACGCTGGTCCTGAGGATCTCTGGCTTAGAGTTGTGTCACCTGATCCGGCCCTAATGCTAATAGCCAGCATCTGTCTTACCGCATTAGACCATGTTGACGTCCTCCAATGCCATGGCGACAAAACACATGGAGGCTGGAGGGAGCGATCTGATTCTGGTGTGACCGACAGACGGAAAGCACCGATGGCGTGAGAATGTTGGTGTGGTGGTGATCTTGTGTTCCCATCTCCTCCCTTTCTCCGTCTCCTCTTCTTTTTCTCACACATGGATATTTTCAGCGTTGGGTTACCGCCTCTCCCCCTTCTTTCTTGCCACGTCTGTCTCTCTGCTCTGCTTTTTTTGTTGCTAAATGCCTAATCTGTCTTCGCCCCATTCCAATCATTCAAGCCTAAGCTCCACATTCATAGGTCTTTATTCCAGCCTTCCTCCTTCACTCTTATCTCCCCTCCTCTCTTTCCCCTCTTTATTCTACGGGCTCCCTGCTGGTTTGGTGCTCTGTTCACTTTCTAATTTAGAAAAAACAAAGCAGAGCAAAGACAAGACACTAGGATGATTAAGAGCAAAGGGTGCAGCGAGGTCTCCCGAATAATGAAAGGATCCATTTATTTCACGGAGCGCCAAAAGCAGAAGATCTTATAATTCAAATGGATTTCTATAATCCAAACTTGCTTGTTATTCAGACACCATAACTGACAGGAGCAACTATTTCTAGCTGCTAGTATGAAGAGTTATAAGTGAGTACTGTCTCACTCTCAAACAAAGAAATAATGCTTGTAGCCTGTTAAACGAGAAAAAAAAAAACGTGACTCAACAAGTGGAGTCCCTTGTCAAATCAAAAAGCATGTCAACGTTGACCTGCCACATGTTGCGTCTAATGTTTTTTAGGAGTTGGCGACGTGTTAGTGGTTGTTGCACAGTCGTCCTTATTTACGGGCTCATAAAGATATGATGACAGCCTCTTGGGGCTCCGCTGACAGGCTAACAGGTGGAGGGTGGAGGGTGTCGCCTGGTGTGTGTGCGTGAGTTTAATAGGTATGTTTCCAAAGTGATGAGCTCAGTGGAAGATCCAATAAAAAAAATGACTACGTGCGAATCCCCATAAGATTAGCACGACCTTCACCGCACACAGGGAACAAAAAAACCCCCACATTATAATGAATCCCCTCTGGAGGATCAATACTGATCATTAGGGTCTGATCACTGGAACTCCATTAATATAACAGGGAGGCAGTCTGCTGCTTGAACGTCTCAGTCTGACCTAGAAAAGATGTGACCATGAGATCAAACACACACACACACACACACACACACACACACGCACACACACACCCTGTTGTGGTTGCCAAGCAGCAGGCGATGGTTAGATATCTCCTCTGTCATTTGAATCACAACAATTGCTATAATTCTTTAACTCTTCAGTGATTCCTCCTAAAAAGTGGGGCAGAATTTCACTGCAGGAATCCCAGACATCTAGAGCTGAGCTAAAAATAGCCCCCCAAAGATGCATGTTGTTTACTCCACTCCATGTGCTTTTGATACAGTATTTGAAATATTCCTTCTCTTAATTGTCTTTAATTTAATGAATGTATGCTGCCTTACGCGATCAAGGTAACTGTATTTGATTTTCTATAACTGGCAAAAAAACTCAAACTCAAAGGGACTGATTTTATTGCCCATCAGAAATCTTCTAATATGTTTGATTAAGAAATCATCAAATCTTGGAGAATAAAATAAAAATATTTTTATAAAGAAGAATATGAACTGTGATAGACTTGCCTTTAGAACAGCTTCAAGCTGCAATCAACTCTGAAAGTTGCCAACAAGCTAGAATTCTTTTCTCATATTTGTGTTTTTGCCAACAAATCGTATCTTCGGACTTTCATGTCTGTTGTTTTGCTATTCCATAAAGACTTGAGAAGATTTGGTGCACACAGAAACAGAAAGCATGCAAGGCAACTTTGGTTGGTTAAATAATAATAATAATGTTTACGTTTTTATATTCATGCTATTTTGCAGCAGGTTGCAGCAGAAAGAATAAGGCTGAAATGTAATAATTTTGCCAGAGGAACGAATAAACATTTATTTATTTATTGGAATGTTGGAAAATTTTATGGAATACCCAAACAAGTAATTATGGTTAATTATTCATTATTAACCAATTAATTTGCACATTCATAAAGTCATGATTAATTGTCAGCTGTCGTTCCCGCATTAGGCAGTTTGAACCGTTCCTCCTTATATTTGTCTAAAATCATAGCTTTCTCTTGGTTTATGAAATATGCTGCTCTGCTTCCGTGCGAACGCGCTCACACTCAGCCGGAGGAACCCTGGGTATTCTTATATTACACATGTCCCTCCCACTCTTGGCCAGAGACAAAGGTGTGGCAACACGATGAACAAAACACATGTTACAGCTGAGCTTGATGGATGAAGCATGAAAGTGCTGCCAGGATTAGCGGTTTGATTCACACAGCATGACCTTTGCCTGATAACAGTATCCTCACACTTTCTGATGTCACAAAATACACATCCATAATGTTTTTATTTATCTCCTCAGTTCATCTTTTAAACCCTTTTAGATGATTAAAATAACAATGAAATAAGAGAAGCTGAAATGTTGATTATGCAATACCTTGGTGTATAGTCCATATATTTTGTACAGTCAGTGTAATATAATGTTGTCATCATGGCTTTGTTCTCACTCAGCTTGAAGTGGGTTTCGATTTTCAGTGGTTGTAACAATGGGATTTATTGGAGTATGTAGGCCAACGCACTGGTGTTAAACAGGAGCAGGACGCTCCCTCAGGGCCCGAGACTCATCACTGGCATATTATTGCTGCCATAGAATCAGACGCCATAGAAAGAGCTTTCTTGTTAAAGCAAACAACGCAGAAATATTGTTTTATACACTGCAATTCACTAGTGAGAGGTTACAACATGAACATGAATTTCACTCATTTCATCTTTCATTTTTTAATTCATCCTCACAAGAAAGTTGCACATTGTTGCTCTGTGGCGTGCTGCTCTGCTTGTTGTGTTTCTATCACGCTGTGCACCACTGGATCATTATCAGACTTTTGCGATTATTGTAAAGGGATTCGCTCACTGGAAGGAGTGCATGTGGGAGTGGACGCGACGAAAACATGAGAGAGGCAGAGGAAGATGGTTAATTAGTCTCAGGGAGCACGGAGTGATGGAAACATTCAGAATGTAAACAGCAGACGGGAAGAGGAGGTGAGGAAGGGGAGAGCATATTCCTCTCTAATAATACATGACGGCCATACTCATTGACATAACAGACAACTGGACCCCCAAACTGACCTCTCCCTTCTCTCTCCCCTCCCTCCCTCCCTCCCTCCCTCCCCCCTTCAACCCCACTCTCTCCCCAATCTCTCCCCACTCTCTCCCCTCCCTCCCTCCCCCCTTCAACCCCACTCTCTCCCCAATCTCTCCCCATTCTCTCCCCACTCTCTCCCCTCTCTCTCCCCTTTCTCTCCCACTCTCTCCCCTCTCTCTCCCCTTTCTCTCCCACTCTCTCCCCTCTCTCTCCCCATTCTCTCCCCACTCTCTCCCCTCTCTCTCCCCTTTCTCTCCCACTCTCTCCCCTTTCTCTCCCTCTCTCTTCCCTCTCTCTCCCCACTCTCTCCCCTCTCCCTCCCTCTCTCTTCCCTCTCTCTCCCCTCTCCCTCCCCTCTCCCTCCCCCTCTCTCCCCTCTCTTCCCCCCTCTCTCCCCTCTCCCTCCCCCTCTCCCTCCCCTCTCTCCCCCCTCTCTCCCCTCTCTCTCTCCTCCCTCCCCCTCCCCCCTCCCTCCCCTCTCTCCCTCCCTTCTCTCCCCTCTCCCTCCCCTCTCTCCCCCCTCTCTCCCCTCTCTCTCCCGTCCCTCCCTCCCCCCTCCCTCCCCTCTCTCTCCCCTCTCTCCCCTCTCTCCCCCCCTCTCTCTCCCCTCTCCCTCCCCTCTCCCTCCCCTCTCTCTCCCCTCAGACCCCCTCTCCCTCCCCCTCCCTCCCCTCTCTCTCCCCTCCATCTATCCTCCTGGTGTTGTTTTTTTGGTATTCCTGTCAGTGACTCACCTGCCCACGTTCTCATCGGCTCACAGGAGACGGAGACTATTCTCACCACCAGCATCCACAATAAAAGAGAAAAAAGTAACAAAGACATCAAAGTGAGACACGTGACATGACTGTAAAATAAAATAGTGTTTTGATTTTTGAATCTTGAAAAAATAGCATTCATTCTTTTGATGGCGATAGTAAAGTTTACTTAAAGTTGATCAAAGTTTATATATGCATCGTACGCTCCATGTGTATGGATGTGTACGCTCCCAGTGACTATAAATACGCTGTAAACACTCTGGCGTTGCATAAGCTCAGCTGACATTCCTGCTGCCAGGCAGGATCAGTTTTTCCACCCATCCTGCCGGACAATGGACACAGCTGCCCCTCTGCTTCAGCCTCCCTCTGTCTGTCTGTCTGTCTGTGTGTTTGGGTGTGTGTGCATATACTTGCTCCGGTAGGAGTCAGTCCACGTTTTACAAAATGTATAAAAAAAAAAATCTAAATTGTGGTTGTTTAAAATACACTGTGCTGTCTTTGAGCAGTTCTTTTTGAAATTTTGAAAAGGATATTTCGAGAATGAAATGTTATTCCAGGATTAACTAAAAACCCATGCAGTGATGCAGTCGATACCTGAGCAGAAATCTAATCCTGATGAACAAAAGTTACACTTTTTGGATGGATTTGTTTTATGATAAACAGCGTCGCTAGCACATTCACAAGTAGCTCCACGTGTCATTCCTTCATTTTCGGCTTTGCTTGTATGTGCACAATTATTTGTACAAAGATGAATATGTGTGTGTGTGTGTGTGTGTGTGTGTGTGTGTGTGTGTGTGTTTATACTGTAGAAAAAGTGACAGTGTGTGTTTCTAAACTCAAATTTCCTGATATGGGAGAATGACATTCCTCATGATTCCCACAATCCACTGAACAACCAGACGTGATGTCATTGAACACTCCCAAGAGGAGGCCAGAGGTGAGAGATTACATGCGTGTGTGTGTGTGTGTGTGTGTGTGTGTGTGTGTGTGTGTGTGTGTGTGTGTGTGTGTGTGTGTGAGTGAGACAGAGTGAGAGAGTAAGAAGGAAAACAGCAGAATAAAGAGGCTTCCCCGTATTATTTTGTGGTTCATTTCATTACAAACAAAGTGCCCACAGACTGCATACAGTTGGGCAAAAGTTATTGTCGGCTTGTGCGAGAGTGTGTTTACTTTGGGTGTTTGTTATGGGTGAAACTCCAGAGTACACTTTGTTTAGAGAGAGAGAGAGAGAGAGAGAGAGAGATGGGCAGATGGGAGAAAGAAAAAAGGAAAACGGGGAGACATAAAAGCTGGAAGAGAGACAACAGAGGAAATCAGGAGAAAGAGAAAGAGCTTGTGACAGAGAGAACACTGAGAAACAAAGGAGGGATGATGGGGAAAGTGAGAGCTGGAGAGAGGATAAGAGGGAGTCGGAGAAAAAAGGGTAAAGAAGAGAGAGAGAGAGAGAGAGAGAGAGAGAGAGAGAGAGAGGGCGGCAAAAAATGTCCCAGATTCCCATGCCATTTAATAGGGAGCAAAACCAAACTGAGCTTATAATGTAGACTGGCTGAGCAGGGGGCAAAGTGACAGCGTGTGTGTGTGTGTGTGTGTGTGTGTGTGATAGAGAGAGCAGAGGAGAGAGACTGGGCTATCTGTGTCTCTATATCTGCATGTAGAACATATGTGGCACAGCCAATGGAGGAGCACATGTAAAGAAAAAGCCTGTTTCTCCAGTGTGGACGTGCAGCCTGCAGACAAATTGGACTCAAGTTTAATTATGGACTCTTGAATTCTATTTTTTTTTTTCTCTTTTCAAATGATGTTTTTCGAAGTTGAATTTTCCTGCATGTCTTCTTTTTCTTCTTCTTTTTAAATAAGAGGAATATAGTTCATTTGGAGCCTCATCAAGAGGAATACTTCACTTGCCTTTGAGCTTCAATCACACTCACACATACACTAGAGTCCTCCGCTCTCGGTGGCGCTGCGTGGGCGAGGCGGCCTACCTGGATTACTCTGAGCGTACATGTTTGCAGGACAGACTCACAGAAGACGGGAGAGACTGAAAGAGAGGATAAAGTGAGGAACGAGGCAGGAAGATGTACCTGTACAAAGCAACGTGCCCGGACATCCCCAACCCCAAGCAGAAGGGGTCCAGGGGTCAGGCGGGAGGGCAGGGCGGTGTCCAGGCCCAAGGCCCGGGTCAGGGGAGGCTCGCCAGGCAGACGTCCGCGGGGACAGGCCCGCGACCCTACGCTCCTCTGATGTTGTGGACGCCACACAAGTCAAACAGTGTGGTGCAGCTCAAACAGCTGGAGGAGTTTCTCAACTTCCACTCGCTGTCGCTGCACGACACGGTCAAGAGCCAGACAGGCATGATCTACAGGTAACCTCACACTGTGTGTGTGTGTGTGTGTGTGTGTGTGTGCGCGCGCAAATGTTTGTAGGACTCTCATGGAGACTTTTATTGCCGTCCTCCAAGGCAATACCTGTTGTAATCTGTTGCCATGGCGACCCCAACAGCATTACAGCTAAGCATCCCGCATGTTGTCTCTGTCCACTGCTGACATGAGATTTTGAATGTGTTAACTTTAGATCCCTCTTCCTCATTGATTGATTATTTTTGATATTACTTTGTCATCTCTGGCTCCAGAATGGACTTTCTACATGTTACGGCTGAGGGACGTGTCGCTCTGCATAGTTGGACGGTTGTGGGGCTCGTAGTCATTCGGCAACTGTTTGTTTGGCAATTCTTTGTTTGCATGATGTCATGTCATGTGTTTGGATGCCGGGATCTGTAATAAGAACGCACAGTGGCCACGTGAGGTGTGGCCTTAAAACGTTGATTTGGTAGCAGCGCCCAACAGAAACCAACAGCTGATTGATCGCCCTCAGAGAGCACATATCTATGTCAGTGTGTTGTATTATTAGTGGAATTCAATCACTGTGATCTCGTTCATCACTCTATGGTTCTGGAAAAATGAATTCTTAATATATTTATATATTAAAAATACATGAACATTTTTGTAATGTGTCACATTTTTCATGTTCTTACACAAGCTGGATTGAACCATATTTTACACACAAATGTATCCTGTGGCGTATTACTGAATACATCAACATGTCTACAAACTGCACCAAACTTTAACTTGAGCACAGTTTTAAACTGGACATAAAAAAAAGTGTAATGTTAAACACGTTATCGTACCATCAGAATGCGTACATGTGAATAGGAAAAGAAATGGATTAAATCATCCCCAGAATGACTCCTGTTAAATATTACATAGTTTTTATTTTGATGACAGTCGACTTCATGACAGAGTGCTTCCCACCGCCGCTGCGTGCTTGTTTTTTTCCCTCTAGTTTGTCATCTGGGACAAAGCATCCTGTTGGCGAGAGGTTTGAGTGAGTGTGATTGGAACATTGTGGATCTCTGCTCAGCCCTCCGGCTAGAAAGCAGCATGTAGCCGCTCTGCCTTCATTGTGTTATTGTTCCCAACGGAGAAGAACGCACTTGAATGCAGCATTTCATTCTCTGATATGAGTTTGTTGTTGGTCACTGCTTGTAATGAATCAGAGAGTTGCCTGAACATGAATGTGCGTTTTGTGGACAACCCTCACAAATTTCATTTTGTCATTTTATCAGATGTAATGCCAATCACACAATATCCAAATTTAACTCCACCGTGTTTATTAGAAATGAGGTGTCCATGAGTGTTTTATATTTGGAGAGACTTATGGCTTAACATTTCCATGAGTTACATTCCGGTCATTTGAATGGCTCGTTCATTCCCCGGACGCTTGCATCACTGATTCAGGGGTTATATTCTGCACATGCAAACACATTTTACAATCAGTGTAATAATAACACAACCTCAACTGGTTGTGTAGGTGCAGAAGAAATGACAGCATGGAGCGTGACTTTCCCTACTTCCCATGTCCACCAATGGAGAGAGAGAGAGAGGTGTGTGTGTGTGTGTGTGTGTGTGTGTGTGTGTGTGATGGCAGTCTGTGTCCCTATTGGGTCAACCTGGCTATGGGAGCTCATATGGCCATGTGTGCTGTTAGAATTTCTCCTTGGGACCTTGGCATATGTGTGTATGGGCTTAGATCTTGACGTTTGTGTTCGTTGCTATGGCAACCATGATAAAACAGCTGGCTGCCGACTTCCTTTTTCCAGGTCAGTGTGTATTAGCGGTCGAGACCTGTGCTTGGCACTCCTTCTAAGGCATACTCACACAAACAGGACAGAAAAATCTATTTTAGCTTCGGCAAATATTATTTATCAAACAGGAAGAGGAACAGTCACCTACGCATTATTAAAAACAACATATGAACAGCCCAAAGGAAGAGATGCAGTTCAGTGAAGTGCCCTCTGTGCCTTTCCAACAAGTTCTCTGTTTGAATCCTTCTGGCTCTGTAGAGAGTAGAGTTCTGCTTCTTGCCTATCCTGTTAATGATCCTGTAGTCTGACTTACCAGACTAAGCCTGCCATTGGCAGCATATTTCACAGAGCATTCTCTTTACCCTTCCTTCTATTTTGCAAGTGCACCGTCCCTACATCGTGTGCTTAGTGCAGTCCACGACAGCTGGGCAAACAACTGGGCTAGGGAAATAGTAGAAGCACCAAATAACAAGAGAGTTTTTACCCCAAAAGTAAAATGATAATGGGTGCAGTCAGAGCTTTCTCAAGCAGGAGCTAGGTTCTGCAAGACTAATCATCCATGGTGGGGGTCCAGTGATACCATGGTGGGGGTCCAGTGATACCATGGTGGAGGTCCAGTCATACCATGGTGGAGGTCCAGTGATACCATGGTAGGGGTCCAGTGATACCATGGTAGGGGTCCAGTGATACCATGGTGGAGGTCCAGTGATACCATGGTAGGGGTCCAGTGATACCATGGTAGGCGTCCAGTGATACCATGGTGGAGGTCAAGTGATACCATGGTAGGCGTCCAGTGATACCATGGTGGAGGTCCAGTGATACCATGGTAGGCGTCCAGTGATACCATGGTGGAGGTCAAGTGATACCATGGTAGGGGTCCAGTGATACCATGGTGGAGGTCCAGTCATACCATGGTGGAGGTCCAGTGATACCATGGTGGAGGTCCAGTCATACCATGGTGGGGGTCCAGTTATGGTGGGGGTCCAGTCATACCATAGTGGGGGTCCAGTCATACCGTGGTGGAGGTCCAGTGATACCATGGTGGAGGTCCAGTGATACCATGGTAGGGGTCCAGTGATACCATGGTGGAGGTCCAGTCATACCATGGTGGAGGTCCAGTGATACCATGGTGGGGGTCCAGTCGTGGTGGGGGTCCAGTGATACCATGGTGGGGGTCCACTGATACCATGGTGGGGGTCCAGTGATACAATGGTGGGGATCCAGTGATACCATGGTGGGGGTCCTGGCCCCCAGATCGGGAGCTGCTGTACCAACTACAATCCTTATCTCAAACTGAAACCCCTGAAATTAATTCAAATTTAAACCCAACAAAATATAGTTTTTTCAACAACATAACATTGCCGATAAAGTAAGAGCAAAAACATAGAATCAAGTGCTCGTCTGAGTAAAGTAGTAGCTGTTCATCAAGGATACCTTAAGTACAACAGTGCTATGATCAAAGTGCTATAAGTACATAAGAAGTGTATTTTTACCCACTTTCATGCTTCAATTCAGATGCAAAGAGCGCATATGCATCGCACTCATATGCACTGTTTCTTTTTTTTTGTGTAAATGTTTGATTAATTCAAAATCCTATAGAAAGAGCGCAGATGGTAAGAGGAAGAATAGACAAACAAGAAGATGTGAGCCTGAGTTACACAGCGTGCCCTCACTTGCCCTACACTTTATTATTCATGTGTGTGTGTGTGTGTGATTGGTGGCGTTGGTGTGTTTCCAGTTGTGAAGGAGCATCTGTGTGTGTCTTTTGTGTGTTTGTTTCTTCGATGTGCATGTTCACTTCATCGTTAATACGCGTCTTGATGCATTCAACAGTCCCTCGGGCCTTAACGTGGCGAATGTTCACACCAAACATCTGTTCGGGCCCGGATACTGTTGCCATGTGACGACATTAGTGAGCCATGTTAGAAAAGCAGAGATCAGTCAATTCACTTTGGTTTAGAGACGTACTTAGACATCCACCCAGGTTGGCCCTGAACGCCTCCCCGCTGAATGAACGTGGGGCGCTCTGTGTTTACGCGGGTGTTGACCTCGCCTCTCTCACTCTCCTTTGTTTTATTTGTCTGGTCTTGCATAGTGTTAAAAGAGGGTTTGGTATTTTACACCTCTGCCATCTGCCATGTTTAATCACTTCAGTGTGAGGAATTTGAAACACTTTACTAGAAATCAACTCTGCACTGTTTGCAGGAGATGGATGAGACGTTTTATGTTCTTTTGTTATCAAGTTTTATGCTCTTTGGACATATTATGCCATTGTGCAGCTAATATGTCTGTGCTCCACCACATGAAGACAGATTTCATATTTTCATTTGGGGTAACTAAATGAATACTAAGCTGAAAAAGAACTGTTTCTGTGTTCAATCAAACTTTCCCTAAAAAAAAAATGGAAAAGCAGAAATCTAGGACATCCCCTTTTAACCTAAATGGCAAAGGCACTCTGTTGATATTTGATAACACAGACCAAATTAAAGCAGAAATCAATTCAATCAGCCTAGTGGGGAAAAAGATTAATCAAAAGCCCACGATATTATTGGACACAGAGCAGGGCATGCTGGGTAAAGGAGTGACAGTGAGGGAGCATTCATACCTCCAGGGGGCAGAAGGTCACATTAGGAAGCATATGCCATGTGTTCATGAGTGGGCCAGTGTGTGTGTGTGTGTGTGTGTGTGTGTGTGTGTGTGTGTGTGTGTGTGTGTGTGTGTGTGCAGACAGTCTGGATGTTTGTCAGTCCATCTGATTAAATGAGCTCTGATAGACCACGTGAAGGTGACAGAGTTAGCGTCCCCACAGTTGTTCCTCGACTTTTCTGTCACTCATGTTTGTCCTCATGCTTTTGCTCTTTGCAATCTTACTTTTTTCAGTTTTTACATCACAAAATAGATCTTTAGTTATCTATTTAAAAAAAAATAATGGGCGAAATTAGAACATTGCTTTATAATATAAATTATTATTGAGGGTCTGATGATCTGCTGCATAATCAGCAAAAACTTCACTTTGTATGCCATATATATAATCTGAGCAGTTTTTGACAAAAGAAGACTATTTTTAAAATGTATAAACAGCAGTGAAAAATATCCTTTTTGCAGCACGAAATGCAACACATTTCAGATGAAACAAAAATGGAAATCTGTTTAAACTCTTTTCAAATATCTCCTTGTTGCCGAGTACCCAAATGTGCTCTGACACACTTTGGAGGCCGACTGCAAACATACACTTGATTATTATTTGCTCTGTTTGTCAGTTCTGCATTAACACTCGAATTCAAATGAACTCCAGCATTGAAATGTGAAATGGATGCAAACGTACTACGACTACATTGTTCACATGGTTGCAGATGTTTGCTATCGACTCACCCTTTTGATCTTGTGATTCATTTGTAAGGGTGGGTTTGTTTCTGAGCTCCACATTACTGCAGGAGAAGAAAATCAGGACAAAAATAACAGTGCTGTGTTTGAACCCCATATAAGAGGAAGCAACAGTGAATGTTTATTGAGCCAGTCACAGGCTTGTCCTCTCTGGACTGGAGCCTTGTGTCCACTCAAAGTGTTTAGACTCTGGCATCTGCCTTTGTAAGGAGAAGCTGACACACGGCTATTTATTATAGAAACAAGATTTGACGATAGAGGGGTGAAGAGAAAGGAACAAAGTACCAAAAACGACTATTTTAAAATAAAGATAAGAAACCTGATAACATTACCTTAAGGATATCTCAAGGATTTAAAGATGGAGACTGATCGTCTCACTTTATATTGCAGTGATAGTGTGCGTGTCTGTCTTGGTTCTTAATCAGAGTCTAATGACGCTGTAACAAATCGACACTTGAGAAGCAGTGAGTAAATGTGTGCAGTCAGCTATCATAGTTCACGCATGCACACACACACACACACACACACACATGCAATCAGACACTCATACAGATAGGCGTGCAGATAAATGCGTCAATTGCTCATCCTTTATTCATCTTGGAAAACAAGTGAATATTTAACATGGGAGCTTGTATCCTCACTAAATACTTCATTGATCAGTCAGTCACAGAAGTGTGTGTGTGTGTGTGTTTGTGTGTCGTGGTTGTGTGTGTGTGTGTGTGTGTAGGCATGCATTTAATTATTATTATATATAGCACTAGAAACTTTTTAATTACTTCTTTTTTATTGCAAGGGTATTTATTACGCTGCACTTTCAATTGGCAAATAAAGCGTGTGTTTGGCTAACTGGATACCCATTTGCTTCATTCATCAAAATATGCCTTCTTTTGAAAGTGCTTACATTAACTTAAACTATTTCTCAGTTGTTATGTATATACACGTACATGCATGAAATTTAACCTCTGCATTTAACCCATCCTAAGCATTTTAGGAGCAGTGAGCTGGGGGCATCCATTCTTTTATGAATGCTTTTAAGCTTTTACAATCCCTCAGACTGTGATCAGCTTTACACACAAGGATCCTGTGATACTTTTGGCAAAGAACCAGTCATGTAATAAATTAGAAAGAGAGCTCATCATGTCGTAACTATGGGAAAAAAACCACAGCATTTATTTAAAACATTTAATATTCAACTTTATTAAAGTCGTCATATAAAAACATGAACTTTGACCTCTGCATTTAACAACATCCCAAGCATTACGATCAGTGGTTCTGCTGTGAAGCAGCCTGGGTCTCAGTATCTTGCTTAAGGACATTTTGACAGCCATCAAACCCCCAATGATGTGGTAAAAGTACATCCCGCTCTAACAGCCGAGCCACAGCTGCTCAAAGTGCTCGTTAGAGGCACACGCTGTTAAAGAAACAGACTCCAGAGCAGTTTGAAATGCTTTCCCTTTCTGCTACACTAGTTATCAATCTTAACTCAGAAGATTCATCAATCGGAGCAAATCGGTGAAACAGCGCCCCTCTGGCTTGTAACGGCCGGTACATGTCAGTGAGCGTGTGTGGTGAATCATGGTATGGCAGCCGACGCCTGACATCCCAGGTGAAGTTTACGTCCTTTGATTAGCATCATGTCGTCGCTGTTGTTTCCGGTGAATGATAGAAAGTTAGTAGCGGTATTAAAATGAAACAGAAAACTAAAACATTGCTATTATCAGATAAGTAACTCCATGTGAGTTTACTAACATCCGCGGCGTGAAGTTTAGTGGGAACGTATGACATGAACAGACATGGCGTCTTCTTCAAACAGCGTGAGTCAAATCCACTAGCATCTCTGCTAAACGCTTCCTTCTGTCTGCTCGCTCTGGCTCTTTACTGCTGGTTGAATGGGATTACCTGGTTGCGGTGTACTAGTTTGTGACGTAATTGAGGTTGTTTTGGTCGAACGCAGTTGACGCCGCTGTGTCTGGTTACTGTGAGCGTCCACAGAGAGTTTCATGAGTTCAGATTGTCCTCAGTATGCAGGTGTTTTTGTTGGTATCATGTGTTGGAGGTCTGGTAGTTGGTTGTCAGTGTTCATCCTTTTGTTTGAAGCTATGCTGCGTCATGAGAAATTAGCTTTAATAAGTGATTTGTGTCATGTATTGCATACAAGAAGTGCTTTGGTTTGAAAAGGAATTTCTATTAATTTCTATTGCACATCTGGTATTTATTCACTACTAACCTGTACTTGTATACAATTTGATTTGCTATATTGTGCAGTTTATTCTAATGTTAATCTGTGGCCTAAAAGCCTTGTTTTGAAATTCAAGACAAATACAATCTTGACTGTATAAACTGACTAATGATTACAAATGGGGCAACATTGTTAAAGGTTTACATTTTATTTAATTATACTCGAGCTGGAATTAAAAGTCTAAAATAAATGTAATAGATCATTTATAAATATAAAGTACACAATTCACTTTACTGAATCTCTGAGTTTGATACCAATAACAGTAATATTTGAGATCCATGTGGTCATTTGAGAGCAGGAGGAGAATGAATCGGCTCAGACAGAAATACTTTGAGTTAATTACTGTTTGATCAACCTCACTGGCCGATCATTCTGTGCACTGCCGGCTCTCCTCACTTTGTTTAAACATAACATCTTGTCTTATTGATTCCCCAGAGGCGTACCCTGTTCTTCTAACCCTACTTTATTTTGTCGGCCATTACTCAGTCCTGTTTCTGTGCTGGTCTCAACGAGTCTGAAACTGCTAAATGTGACATACGGCGCTCCCCCATCTCTCACGCAGACACGCATCACCGGTTCAAGCAGTCGGCTACTGAGTGAGCTAATGCATGTTATTAACATGACGGTCATCAATCAACTCTACAGCTTGGAAAAATGAACGGGCCTCTTGCCTGCATCTCTGTAACTCTCCGAGTCTACACTCGCACGGGTTTTTGCTTGTGTCAGCATCAGCCAGCTGACTGGATCAATAGGGCATCCGTTTGTCCTATCGACATGCACATTTAGGAGAGTGCCAGACCGTCGCTGTGGACCAGACCGTCGCTGTGGATCACCATGCTCGGCTGACACTCTGAAACTCTTTCAGCTTCAGAAAGCAAAATCCAAACATGGCTTTATTAGATCTGAGAAAGACATAAAATGAGACGGAGATCTGAGCCCTGGCAAGTGGCCTGTTGATGCATATTCCCCCCCCCCCCCCCCCTCTTCTCTTTGCTTCTTTTAATCCTTTTAGCTTTCCATTCACTGGATACTGCAGGCTGTGAAAATGAGGACACATCATCATCTATTAAGACATAAATGAGCCCTCTCTCTGTCTTTATTCCTGCCCTTCTCTCTCTCCGCTCTGGCCTCGCTCATCCCGTCTCTTGGTATTGGTCCATTATTGATGAGAGCTGATAAGCGGTTATTTAAGAGACAGCGCTCTTCTTAAGTCTCGCTGAGGTTGCCTGAGGATAACGGCCCGTCCGCGCCTCGTATTACGCCGCCACACTGCTTCGTGTAAACGGGAAGGAGCCGCGCAGGTTTGAGCTTTGACGCTGCTCATCCTTTCACTTTAAATCCATTAAACTGATGTTCAAGGTGACTGTGACTCTTTGGCACAGCCAAAGCATCGCAAGTCATAACGACAGTCTGTGCGGTCTGAGCACATATTCCTTTAAGGACTGAACTGCTTTCTGCTCGGCCTGCTATATATCTCCCAAAGTAAGAGCAGCAGTTAATAATACCTAATTTGTAATGATGATGCACAAGAGGGGCAATAGTGTGGGTGTGACCCCTCGAGGGTAACCGGAGACCCTTTTAAAGGATGTTTAATAGCGGTGTTGTACATGTAGCTGGGTTAGATGCAGTCTTGGGAGATGCAGATTGAGCCAGAGAGATCTCCCTTAATTCATTTTGGCAATTTCATCACTAGGGGGAGCCGTGGAGCTGCTGTCACCCTGACATCGGGCATGGAGAGTGTGGGGATGCTGATGTGGTTCTTTGTGTTTTGTGAGTGTGTGCCAGAGTCTAACAGCAGAGCGAACAGCAGTGCAATCACTTCCACTTCCTCCGTGTCATTTTGACGGCGTTGAACTAAAGTTGCACTTCAGCACCATCCATGTGGAAAATTTTTTATTCAGTTGTGCACAGTTTAAGATTTGTGCAGGGCTCCATTTCCTTGTCGCGTGTGTTCATTACAGCTCACGAATGAAAGCCCGTGCACAGCTGACGGCAGCGAGGCAGAGCAGCTGAAAGTCAATTGCTTGCGAATTCCCGCAGAGTGTGTTTGCCGAGAGAAGGGAAGATGTGCTACCAACGGTAAATACTGTGTGGCTTTAAGAGGTGCTGCAGTGCTCATGCAGTGCTGGAATCAGTAGGAGTGTCATCTACTGTGGATTGAAGAGAGACCTTTTGAAACCGCGGCTCAACAGGAGGCGATATCATATCCAACCCAGCAGCTCCGGCAGATAAACAATTACCTCTTCTCTTCTCTCTCATTTTACCTCTCCTCCACTAAAACCAATGTTCTCTGACATGTTTTAATCTTCCTGCTGCTGTGTATATTCTTTCATTTTCTTTCCCCCTTCCTTCCTTCCTTCCTTCCTCTCTAGCATTCAGTCTTTCGTCCCTTGGTCCTGTCATTAGCGGTATCCCTCCCTCTATGTTATTGCTCAGTAATACTGAGAATGGACACTCAGTTTTAGTGACACCATATATCTCTGCTTTACAGCACTAAGCTGATCCACTGACTCAGGCAAAGTTTATGCTTCACAGGATCAGCACTTTCCCCATCTTTTCCTTGTGTGTGTGTGTGTGTGTGTGTGTGTGTGTGTGTGTGTGTGTGTGTGTGTGTGTGTGTGTGTTCACAGATTGTAAACGAAGTGGAGCCTTTGCCTCTGTGTGTATGTGTGGATGTGTGTTTTTCGGGTGCAGTGCTATCTTTTGGGCTGAAAGTCCTTTTTAGAGTGAAGAAGTGATAGGACAGGACACACAGAGCGGGATATGAGAGATTGCCGCCATAATAACAAGTAAAGGCGATACTGTAGACCCAGGACACACACACACACACACACACACACACACACACACACACACACACACCCTCTGAACATTACTGCAGCATTTGTCACTATTTAAACACTGCAATAAATGCAGGGAAAGCGGTGCCAATAGATGCACACGGAGCATTGTGTTGGCCAAGTAGCATACATACATCCACATCCAGAAATGAACAGTTTTAGCATTAGCATTTTAGTGGCTCTGGTGCAGCAAAGCTTGTGACTGCAGTCTCCTGTTTCAATGTGTAAGTTTATTGCTTAAAATATTGAATAAATAACTTGTGAAACAGTAATATCTCACACTGGGTTCCATGTGCGCTAAAGTAGATTGGTTATCTTGGTTGGGAGTTGCCTTGCTCCACGATATGTGTGACATGCTTAAAGGAGTCATCACCTGGTTTTATACGTATCCAGCCCCCCTTGGATCGCTTTGGATCAATTCGTAAAACTTATTAGAAAAAAAAAAAAAAATTTTAATCAAACATTGAGCTTGTTCTGACCCTTTTTCGTACCGCGATTTTATCACGCGAGATTACGCGCGAGGTTTTGACTGGTCCGGATGTGCATTGTATAATATGTAATGAGGCGCGCGTTGATTCGCCGCAGGAAGGACAGAGCCGGGGGGGCTTGCCTGCATGCAGACTCCAAAACATAATGGCGGCGCTTCGGCGATTTCAGGTAGCGGACGGGGCGGGGTTGGGTGGTGAAAGAGGGGTGGGCTTATGCAAGTAGCTGCCACGGTGACGTCACCGAAGGCGCAGAATCAAAATCTCGTGCTTTAGGAATGCACACCCTTGTGTGCTATTCCTGTTCGGAAAAAGAGCAGAAGCGAAAAAACGGCGCCACTTTCAAACTCCAGCCTTTCAGGCAAGTTTCAACTGAGGTCAAACACAGATATGCATGTTTTAACAAGAGAAATTGCGATTTCCAGGTGATGACTCCTTTAAAAACTCACCCAGGCCTCTCACGGCATCTCTAGCGCTGGCATTGTTTTTCTTCTGGGAGTGGATTTAAATATCCAGTTAATAGAATAGCCTTCTTGAGGATTTGTTTTGAAATCTGGCATCAAGCTTTCTACTTTTGGACAAAGGACTGAGATAATTAGAGAGACGAGGACAGAGCGCCGCGTTGCTTACTGTGTGTGTTTAAGAGAGAGGGGAAGAGAAGGTGGAAGCTGGTGCATGCAATGTTTCTGTACGTTATAAATAACAATAATTTAGAATGTCAACGTTATGAATGAAGCTTTGAAGCTTCAATCTATTCGGTACAGCCCTCATAATAATCCTTGTAGCCCACATCCAGCTGGAAAGAAGTCAGCTCTCGTTGGCAAAAGGAATGCAGACGTGCCTATTTGATAATTCTTAGGTTTTAAACCAAACAGAGAAGGAGATCCAGAGAAATGTTGGGACTGAAGATACTCCCATCCACATGGACCAAAACTCCTCACGTGAGCAGTCACAATCCTCAATCCGGTCTGCAATGGTGACCTGACAGCAATCCAGTTGAACATTTAGTTTAATTGCTGCATAGTCTCTGTGAAGTTTCATTGTAGCATTATATGAAAGGATTTAATCTCCCCTGCAGGAACAATAGAAATAATAAAATAAAATAATCTCACCTGTTTCACTCAGAAGAGTCAATCAATGTTGCTGAATGAGTCATGTGACATGCGGTGCAGAGATTCCCATCCTTTGTGTGTAGATCTTTGCAGACAAGTGCTCGCTCACACACACACACACACACACACACACACACACACACACACACACACACACACACACACACACAGCAGCGCATGCACGCATTTCTCTCTTAATCATAAGTTTTTATATGTTAAAAAGGCTTTTGCAAAGTTTGGGAATTTTTTCGAATAATATGATGGATGTCAAAACATGTCCCAATTCTTGTGTTCAAGTTTGAACTTCAATCTCGGTGTGACTTCCCTTTCCCTGTGTTCCTCTAACATGGTCTCACGTTGATGAAGAACGTCGAGCACCTATCAAAGGAGCCAAGTGGTTTGGCAGGATGTTCAGAGCCCTCCTTCCTGTGACCGCTTTACCTTCCCATTAACTTCAAGTGGTTTCATTCCGACACTTTTATGGTTTCAGCCATTTTGCCGTTGATCATCCTCTACAAAGTGGGACAGGAGATGAATCTCTCTACGAGGATGAGAAACTGTCATTTTAAAATGTTCCCTCGTAAAAATGAGATCATGCATCCCTTCCATATTTAATGCATACAATACATGTACATTAATGGAAATATAGAGAGCACTTGATAGCTGCGTGGGAGCTCCAAATAAAAGTGTACAGATTGGCTTTCTAAAAGGAATGGGATTCAACATGGCAGTGCCCTACTGCTGAGAAACGCAGGGAAAACAAACAATAAAACTACATCTCTGATCAGATCTCACCCGTAATACATCAGCTAAGGTTACCAATCCAAAACAGACTTTACTGAGGAGGACAGACCTCAACGCTTTCATCAACCACTATTACATCTCCAAAACAATATAGACCCTTAATCAGCAAACCCATCCAATAGGAGAAAGTTCCTCCATTCCCAACAATTAAAATACATCATTAAATTCAAAATTAAAAACCAATAACACATTAAAACCTTCAAAGGTAAGTGACAAGATTATGAAAATCACAAACTCAAAAAAAAGTATAACGTTATAGAGTTATATCTGGCTCAGGTACCACTATCACATTTCCAAGTACAAAATAATGACCGGGCTCTCTCTCCCCAAAACCTGGTTTCTGTGTTTGTCATAATGTAGCCGTCCTCCAACCAAACAAGTAACCTGTTTTTAGATTGTTAGTTTTGCATCAATAAAAGGAAAAAATACATTTTTTTTAAATAATGGAGAAAAAAAGTCACTTTTTACTGACCCAGCCAGTAATCACCAAGTAATTAGAGCATGAAACGAAAGCAGAGGGAGATGCACATTAGACTCGACACAGGTGTTTGATATTTAGTCCAATTAACAAAATGAGGCGAAGCACATGCAATCTACTCTCTCTCTCTCTCTCTCTCTCTCTGTCTCTCTCTCTCTCTCTCTCTCTCTCTCTCTCTCTCTCTCTCTCTCTCTCTCTCTCTCCTCACAGATGCTAAAATGCTGATAAGAAGTAAGTACATGATTGCACATGCAAATTAATACTTTCAAACGCAAACATCCGTTTGATTCTCTTATAAAGTTTTTGTTCACAACTACGGGAGCAATGGTGAGCATTCAGGAATCATTTTCATCCAAACTAAGGCAACCTTTTCTATTTTCAAACACGCTTTGCCTTTGAACAGGCTCTACCGATTGGAGCACTCCTTTCCGCGGAGCTCTGTGTTCCAATTTACCGTTCCTATACCTGCTCAACCAACCAGGACAGGTCTTTTACCAGGGCTTTATGTACCGTGACCCCCCTTCGGCACCATCTTTAATTTAGCAACTGAAAGAGCAACATGACTGAGCAGCCCCTCTCCTTAGGAGTTATGCCGTGTTGACCAATAGTGCAGTACGTGATTTATGTCCAGATCCAACAATGAATGTCTTTTGCTTCATCGTATCTGAGCCTTGAACCCAGTCTGGCTGGTGCAAATTATATTCTGTTTTATAACCCTGGGCCTTTTGATGCAGCTCTCTGCCCTCTGACATCTGGATTATAATTGGATTATAGGAAAAAAATGTTTTTTTTAAAGGTGGGAACTGAACTACATGGAAATATCAGGTCTTGCTACTGTTTTTGACCAGTTGATCCTTAATTGATGGCGCATGATGAGCCGCCATTGCTATTTGGTCTCTGTTTTTGGACACATTTTTGATTGATTTAGATTTTTTTGGATAGTATTTCCATATTGATGTATGCAGTTTAATGTTGTAGAAGCTGCAATGGTGAATGAGTGCGGAGACCATGCTGTAGTTGCCATGTATGTATTGTGTAGAATTAGGCAAACTGATTAATATTGGCATTGAACATATATCAGGTTTTCAGAAGCTTACATTACAGTATGTAATAAATGGCACAATGTACGGTACCAGTGATATCTCACTCTCAGTGTGCTGAGGATGAAGCTCACTAAGCCTTTAG
>NC_139924.1:14402717-14465217 GCF_963514095.1 Eutrigla gurnardus
AAATGATGGGAGCGTCTTGAAATAGGTGCAATATGACTAATAGATCATAGAAATTACTTTATTTAATTGATGTCACTGTAATGGACTAGTCGGTCGATCTATAAACATTTCACACAGATCTGCTGTGCATGTTCTGTTATAGGCCACAGCTGCAAAGACCTCATCAGACCGACTGCTGCATCAGTTTGAGTTTAACTCGGCTGGAAGAGCGGAGCCAGAAATTCCAGGCTATATAGTCGCCTGTCATGAATTATGTGTTGTCTCGACCAACAAACAAGAGGAAATAAATGCATGTCTTGGAATTTATTCATGATATTTCCAACAAATGTTAAATTGTGTGATATTTCACTTAATACTATACGACTGCTGCAGTCACAAATATGACAACCCTACAGTTTAGTTGTAGTAGAGCCTCAAAAAAGAGTATGTCTTACTTAGTTACACCAACATTTGAGAAGATGCACAAGCGGACTAGAAGACTTTTGCGACACTCACCAGAGATTAAAAGACGAGCAGACCTGCTGTCACAGACATCCAGATTCCTCTCCACAAGAACAGATGATCTGCAGCTCTCTGAGCTCACACTTTCTCCTCTTCTGTGAGCTGCAGAGCTGTAAAACTTGCAATGAAACATGAACGCTTGTATCGATTGCTGCTGAATTGTAGCCTCCTTTATTGGGCAACCAAGCAATAAATGTGTGGCGCTGCGGATAATTTAATAAAACCTGCTCCAGTATGTGTTCCTATGCCTTGTGTTCACATTTGTGAGTGCATTCATCCTGTGTTATTTTAGGAATATTGGTTTTAGGCTCTTGCGTACGGCATCAGTCAGATTTGCTGTCGTTATTGATTGTGTGCATGTGTGACTGAGTGTTGAAGCAAAGTAAAGATACTCAAAAGATAAAAGACAGAGAAGAGGAAAGCTGTCCAATGTTACCAGACATCTGAACATATGGTTGGACCCAAACTGTGAAGGAAACCTGCGAGTAGACTACTAGAATTCCTGCTAGTAGATTACTAGAACTCCTGCTAGTAGACTACTAGAACTCCTGCTAGTAGAGTACTAGAACCCCTGCTAGTAGACTACTAGAACTCCTGCTAGTAGAGTACTAGAACTCCTGCTAGTAGACTATTAGAACTCCTGCTAGTAGAGTACTAGAACTCCTGCTAGCAGACTACTAGAAATCCTGCTAGTAGACTACTAGAAATCCTGCTAGTAGACTACTGGAACTCCTGCTAGTATGCTAGTAGACTACTTGAACCCCTGCTAGTAGACTACTGGAACTCCTGCTAGTAGACTACTAGAACTCCTGCTAGTAGACTACTAGAAATCCTGCTAGTAGACTACTGGAACTCCTGCTAGTAGGCTACTAGAACTCCTGCTAGTATAGTAGACTACTAGAACTCTTGCTAGTATGCTAATAGACTACTGGAACTCCTGGAAGTAGACTTCTAGAACTCCTGCTAGCTAGTAGACTACTGGAACTCCTGCTAGTATGCTGGCGGACAACTGGAACTCCTGCTAGTAGACTAATATAACTCCTGCTAGTATGCTTGTAGACTACTAGAACTCTTGCTAGTATGCTAGTAGACTACTGGAACTCCTGCTAGTATGCTAGTAGACTACTAGAACTCCTGCTAGTATTCTAGTAGACTACTAGAACTCCTGCTAGTATGCTAGTAGACTACTAGGACTCCTGCTAGTATGCTAGTAGACTACTGGAACTCCTGCTAGTATGCTAGTAGACTACTAGGACTCCTGCTAGTATGCTAGTAGACTACTGGAACTCCTGCTAGTATGCTAGTAGACTACTAGAACTCCTGCTAGTATTCTAGTAGACTACTAGAACTCCTGCTAGTATGCTAGTAGACTACTAGGACTCCTGCTAGTATGATAGTAGACTACTGGAACTCCTGCTAGTATGCTAGTAGACTACTGGAACTCCTGCTAGTATGCTAGTAGACTACTGGAACTCCTGCTAGTGACTCTCTTAGACTGCTATTGTAACTTAATTCCATCACCTTGCTGCTTTGGCAGTGATGGATGTAGTCTGATGCATTGCACACACTCCAGGTCAGTAAGACACTTTGCAACCGCAGCCCCTTTTCACTCAGCACTTGTGTGCTCCTCATTAGAGGAAAGACGGTTTAAACCAGCTCCAATTCCATATGGTTGGGAGTCTGCCGTTCCCTTGAGGAGTGGGACGCCATCGATCTGGAATGAGCTGCTGAAGAACGGCTTTTCCATTAGGTACGAAATTGATCTGAGGTTGTGAACATCTTCTCAATAAGGTGGGAAAGATTGGACAGGAGGGGTCAGATGATATGAGGAGTTCATTTCTAAATTGAATTTAAAAAAACATACAGTAAACGCAACAAGACATATTACACTTCATAGAAACAGAACTGCATTCTTGTTATTCAGTGTTTGCAAATGTTTTCAGAGATCAGATGGAGTGGTTGCAGGACTGCACAATGAGCTGTGTGCTTTTGAAATAAAATCAATGGAATACTGCAGTTAAAAACAATAGACTAAACCCAGTTCTTATTTTAGAAAGAATATAATGAATTACCTCAACAGGCAGATCTGGACGCTTAAACAACTCCCATTGAGCAGTTCCAAAGCCTACTTTAGATGAGGTCACTTTAGCAGGTGGAGCTCCAGTATTGAGGTCAGTACCATGCATGTATTGATCATGTCACACCCTTTTATTTGACTATTATTTACTCTATAGCCTTTAGGTCTCATACCACTGTTGTAATATTAGCAACAAATACTTATTTAGCTTTGCATTTTCTTTTTGTTTATGTCAAATGTGTGTTTACTTCATAGGTTCTGCATGGTTTAACTCCCTCACCCCTTAAACAATTTATGCAAACAGCTCATGTGGTGAAATAAGACCTCTGCGAGGGGAGACTTACTATATACAACATTGCTTGACGAGATGTGTTTTAACTGATTTAAAGTTACAGTAACAAGCAGTGGAAAGCTATCCAAAGTGTATTCGCTTTAGTCGGTTTAAATCTCATGTCAGCTGCTACTCCTTCCCTCGTCTCATCCCCTGCCACCGCCTGGCGAATGGCCGGCTGGCCAACGAGCTACGCGGTCACTTGGGGCGCTTTTCAACTCCAGACAGGCAGATCACCTCAGGTTCCTGTTCTTGCCTCAGACATTCTCAGAATAGAATTTTGTGATGAAATGGCACAACCAAATTGTAAAATGACCATGGACTGTGCTGTTCCAGTGCTTTGAATTGTGGGATACAGTTGCTGAGGTAGACTGGTCCATTATGCTTTTGTTTATGCTACATTTTAGCTGAGTTGATATGTACTGCTAGTGTAGCTGTGAATAGTCTACGAGTCTGCAGTCATGCCAGTTGCACTGTGAGAAATAAATTGGCTAATTGGTTGTATGTTCCCCTGGTAAGCAGTGATGGCGCTTTTTATGTCTAGGGCTTTTATTGTGAAAGGTAAGAACGATATGACAATGATATGGTCCGTTTTGAAGTCCAAACACTTGCATATATAAGCACTGTAGTGCTGGCATTTACATCACGTGGTTATCCAATGAGCGCTCACACACACACACACACACACACACACACACACACACACACACACACACACACACACTGAAAGTGAGACTCATACCCTGCAGCAAAATGCTCTATTTACCTCCACTTGACACCCCTTACAGAGTTAGTGTACACACACACAGAACACACACACACACACACACACACACACACACACACACACACACACACACACACACACACACACACACATGCAGGCACTTGGATGTGCAATCAAACACGGATGCATTAATTCTCTCTCTGAGCTCCGTTTCACCTGCCTGCTCTTTTCTCTTTTCCGTGATTTCCGTGATTCCAACGTCTGCACACCTCCCCCATGTCGTCCATCCGACCTCCTCTCGCTCGCTTTGATTTGAAGCTGCCTGTGGGGGTTGTATGAACACTGTGTGATGGGAATTTGGGGAAAGACATATTACTTTATGTCAGCAAATATGTTTCTAACTCGCACCATCTGTAGTTTTTGCAAAATGTTATCATTTATTCGTGTGCATGTAGAAAAAAGGCACTAAATATGACTGCATTTAAACAAATCTATTACACTTGCCAATTAGAATGCTTCACCAATTACTGTATTCTGTCTTTGAGGGCAATTTTAAAGCAAAGAGACAAAACGTGGCTCAGTTATAGTGGAAGGATGAAGGGCACAGAGCCAACAGACAACAGAGGAAAAGAAAGGAACTGAAGAAAAGTGAATGCCAGAGAGAGAGGAGAGTGCGTGGAGTGAAGAGGGGAAGAAGGGTAACTGCTTTGCTGCATGGAAATTATCGGAAAAGAAGAGAGGCAGAAATCCTTCAAAGACGGGTGACAGGTGAGAAAATAAATTGAGAGGGTGAGTGAGATGGGGGGGGAGAGCGAGAGCGTGTTGTGCTACATGCCTCTCCGTTCCCCTGAAGGTGCGCTGTCAGCGAAGAAGACGCCCCGCTGAGAAAAACAAAAACATCAGGAAGAAGGAAAAAAGAGTAAAAAAGAAAAATATCAGAAAAGAGAGCAAATATCAGAGAGCGCTGGAGACCCAGAAGGGGAGAGGAGTAAAACTGGGGCACAAGCACATTAGTGATACGTATTACCATCGTTAGGCAGGAGGAGCGAGGGAGCAGATGAAGAGGGAGGAGATGAAGAGCGAGGACAGGAGGACTAGAAGTGAGAAGACGGTAAAAAGTGCTGATGGCGGGATTGTGTTGGTGCACCCAGCCAAAACCTGAGAGTGTCCCCCCCTCCCCTCCTTGTTTCCTCCTTCCTCTCTGCCCTGTCTCCTTATCCCTTCCCTGACCCGGTCCCCTCCTCCTCCTCCTCCTCCTCTCTCCTCTCTCTCTCATGCAAATGCTCTCTCCCTCTCTTCCCACACAGCAGACCATTGAGAGCAGAGCGCCTGGGTCTCCGTCTCTCTCTCTCTCGTTCTCTGCCATCCCTCCGCACTCTCCCCAGCTCTGCTTGTCGTTCTGCAGCTGAAACCCTGTCAGAAAATCCCCTGAGCATCGGCATCACAGGCAGGACACGAGAGCCGGGAGAAACGGCGGGGGAATTAATCGAGGATTCCTCAAAGAACTAAGGAGTCTTTTTTTTTTCTTTTACTCGTTTCACGCTCTTGATGATTGACCCGTTCCGCTCAAATGGCAGACTCCAAGTGAGAGAAACAGAGCAAAAGCTTTCGCAGCTTTATTTTGCCTCACTGAACAAAGTGATGCAAATGGAGACACGGCTTTCAGAGCAGCTGAAGACCTAATTCATCTCCAAGAAAAAGAAGTGCGAGAGAAACACGACAACCTGACCGCAGACAGAGGACGAGAACCCTCTTTGAGACTTCCGGCGTATCTTTGGGTCTCCATCTCTGTCCCACCCGCACTTTCCCTCTGCGTCCCGGGCTCCGCTCCCTCGACCGAAGCTCAGCCATGCAGGTGTCCATTGCCTGCACGGACCACAACCTGAAGAGGGGGAATGGGGACCACAGCAAGCAGAGCGCCACCAGCCCCAACGTGGTCAACCAAGCCAGGGCCAAGTTCCGCACCGTGGCCATCATCGCCCGCAGCTTCGGCTCCTTCACTCCGCGGCACATTTCACTCAAGGAGTCGACGGGGAAACACACGGGCATGAAGTACAGGTGTGTTTAGAGACTGTTGGGTGTTTATTGGAAAAGCCTGTTTGTTGTGTAGGTGTAGTTTTTTTTCCCCTCCACGTGTTTGTTCGCGCTTCCCTGCTACTCATGTTTCTGTCTATATTTATTTTCTTGTCCACGCCGTCTCAGCTGCTACATCTTCATTATTCTTTTATCATGCTGCTCAATATTTCATCACAAGCTACTTGTCCACCCTCTTGTGATTTTGAATGCAACTTAAGTCCCTTTTGTTGTACAATTAAAATGTTTAAAAGTTTAAAAGATGGGATCAAAAACTTTTCAAAGAAGTACACGCTGCCTAGAAATAAACTTTAATTAGCTTGGTCATAATGAGTGTTTTAGTGGATTACAATAATGTAAAACACTTTAACATATATCAGAGGAATATCCGTATTTAATATCTCAACACTGATTTCAACCATATTGCAAACACCTATCGATGTAGAACCCAGAGACATTTATTTAGTGCTTTAAATTAGTGTTTTTTCGTGTTAACGTCTCCCTGAAAGCGACAGACTTCCCCTTTTTTGCCGTTTTTTTTTTGTTGCCATCGTATTGTGGCGTTCCATAAAGCCAATCACACCATCTGAAGCAGCTCCTGCCAAGCCTGCAGTATGTATCAGTGAGCTAGCGCTGCACATTTCACATTTGATCCTGAGGCTGCAGACTTATCGTACAGAAGTGAATGAGCTTGGAATGTGACAAGCAAACCTGAGGATTAACAATGACACCACATACCTTTTTTGTGGGTTCACGTCTCCTCCCTCCTTTCTCCTTTCTCCCCACAGTTCATTTACACTTTCTCACGTATGCCGCCTGCATCACACAAATCTTAAACCTCTCTCCCTGTTTTTCTTGTCTTACTCACAAATACTCAAACTCGAATGCTTTCATTTCCCATGAATGGCCTCTTCGGCTTCGCTCCCACACACCTCAACACCTCTTTTGCTTTCCAAACTCTCTCTTCCTCTGCCTCTCTCCACGGTTTGGTGAGACAGCTCTGCAGTGTGGGCAGAGTGTCTGAGTCGGATTTGACCTCAACAGCGCCGTTGCTCAGCTGACTCGTGTGTTTGACTCTCGCGGCCTCAAGCTGGGAATCTTACGTAAAATATGGTGGCGTTACTTTCTTTTCAGGCTCTGCAGCTCACTGTGAAACCAGACGTGTCAGAGTGTGTATGAATGACATGTTTTGTGTCTGCATGGAGACGAGATGGCGACAGATTGCATGCTGAAGGCAGTGCTGAGTATTCAGAACTTCTGTGTTTGAGGGTGTTTAATATTCTAATTAGGACGCTTTCTAAATCGCTCAGTGTCAATACAGGGGGGTGAGACACATCAGCCTTAAACCAATCATTGCTTTAGTAGGTACATGTTAGGGTATTTGTAGGACTTCCTTTTGTAGCTGATGCCACATGAAAGTTCTGCAGATGGACGGCTGTGATAAACAAGCATATGGTATAAGTTAATGATGCTACGGAGTTTTCACAACAAGGGGAGTACATTTGTCATCCACAGTGAAAAACTAAAAGTTATCAAGTATTCTTGGACTATTGTAACGAGGCTGATAGAAAACTGACAATCTTGGCCGGTGTTTTTGAGAGAGGACTTACATTACATATTGACCCTGAAGTAGTCTAGACAATATGCAATGTAAGTGAGCCGGGATGTGACCAGTAATGGGAGCTGGGAGATGGATGAGCAGCGTACATGCCATGGCTCGGTGCCACGTCACTCACACTGGAAACAATAGTCCCGAGTGGAGGGGGCAGCGAGCGAGTAAACACGCCTGGACCAAAAGTGATATTTACAGACCTAAACCTGGCAGGCGACATTGGTTGTCCAGCTAGCAACAGATCGATTCAGTTCTGGAGCGCGAGAAGAATCTGAAAAGGTGCTCTTTAAGGTCCTCTAACTTCAGTGTTGAAAGAATTGATCAGGCTTCGTGAAATGAATCATACAAGCTCAAACCGAGGTTTCTGAAGATTAATGCCTCAGATGACCGACAGGCGTCTGTGACTGAAATCTCAGGACTCCTCCTGATGCCGTGTGATTGAAGGGTGTATTGACCGGTCTGCTTTGAAAACGGACACGAAAGCAACGGCTTCAGGCACTTCCATGATACCACTGACACTTCAAACCCTTCTCAGTCAGGCACAGATTGTAGAAAGTTGTACGCAATATCTAAGGCGAGGAAGAAAATGTTAACATCCTGGAAAAATGAGAAATATGTGGTGAAGTCTACTTTTACTTTCTGAGATCGTGTTCGTATCTGTAGAACCTCTTGGGATGAAAAGTAACATAGAAGCCTAGAAAAGATGTCATGTCAGGGCTGGGTGTAATGATGTTGCTGAAATGTATGTTTGGAAACTTTGGCTGCGGGGAACGAGTCGGCCCCAAAACTCCTCAGGCTGGATTCACTCCAATGGAAGACTAATACATTTATTTATTTATTTATCATTCTCAGTTCTCCAAAAGAGGAGATGTTTATTTGTCAAATGTCTTGATCATCATTTTAAAGATGATTTGATGGATTATAGAGATGTATGTCAACAATGCTCTTACATGGTAGTCTCAGATGTGTCTAACTGATTGTTTATTGGAGTAAATGTGAATATTATATAGCAAATATGTAACATTCTTTTCTTTTTTTTGGAACAATGTTGATGTTTCGGCGTTCTCATACCACGAATAAAGCAACCACCACGTTGTGCCTTTAAAAAGTGCTGCAGGAATGAGTCCTGAAACCAGGAAGTGAGTTAGCATTTCAGGTTCCCACATCTCAAAATCTGAAATCCACTGAAAAAGTCCCATTGGGAGATAGATACGCAATTTGAATTGGTTATTGATAGTGATGCTGTTCTTTCACATAACATACTATTATGTATTTTTTTTATCCATCTTTTTCTTTTTTTTACGACTTACCGACTAGTGCAGAACTAAATTCAATTGATCTCCTTCTTGGAAAATGCATTAACGGGTGTGTGAGCAGTATTATAAAATAAAACCACACACACACACACACACACACACACACACACACACACACACACACACACACACACACACACACACACACACACACAGTACACTACCAGTGAAATCTTCCTGTCAGTGTGTCATTAAAAGTTCAGTAGGTAGACGGTCGGGAAAGTTGCTTCTGATGATAGATGAGGATGGGTGAAAGCATGACAGGCAAGGAGGCGTGTGTGTGTGTGTGTGTGTGTGTGTGTGTGTGTGTGTGTGTGTGTGTGTGTGTGTGTGTGTGTGTGTGTGTGTGTGTGTGTGTGTGTGTGTGTGTGTGTGTGTGTGTGTGTGTGTGTGTGTGAGAATCACTCAGTGCTGCATTGTCTCCTGCTTTCTATTGGATGGACAGTATGGGATGTCTTCCCCCCCATCTCTGTTTCTGTTTCTTTTTGTTTCAGGAATTGAACTCGGGGTTGTACACACCATCTGCTCTGGGAATGCATTGTAGGTGAAAGCATGACAGGCAAGGTGCTTCTTGGTGTGTGTGTGTGTGTGTGTGTGTGTGTGTGTGTGTGTGTGTGTGTGTGTGTGTGTCTAGAAGTGTCAAATTGACAGAAATTACAATGAGTTTGAGGCATTGAATAGAATTTGACTGCGTTTGTTTTATACTTAATAAAAGAATAATTTTTTCGGTGCAGTCACTGGCATATTCGCTGATACCCAATCAACATTTTAAGCTGCATCGGAGGCATTTGGGATACTGGCCTCAGTACTGGAACAGCCCTTGTGTGTGTGTCTGTATTAATAGGAATAGATGCAGGTGAATAGCGCCACAGTCTGTGTTTTTTTTTTTTATTATTTCAACACCTTTTTTAAACTACTTTTCTTGATGCCTGATTGACTGTCATGATGTGTTGTTTACTTACTATGCCAGCCCGACTGAGTAGAAATCATTTACATTGTAATAAGTCCTGACCACAGCGGAGCAGTAGAGTGGGAGCAGGCTTGCTTCGTGTACGTGTGGAAGGGTGGGGGTGGTGCATCCATCACTGTGCATCTGAATACAGTGATGGAATGCCCACTCTTTGCACGTCTGACAGCACGGCAGAAAGAAAAGGTTCATTTTCTGAGTTACAATCAAGTGTCCTGCCATCACTCTGATGCACTGTGCCGAGAGCTCACTCAATTGATTTCTTTTACTGTAAGACCGGCTAAACAACTTTCACGTCAGTCGGAGACGGGGATTCAAACCACCACAGCCACTCGTATAGATCGAGCTGCCGGGGTGCAACCTGCTCCCTGTGGCCCCGTCACTGTGTGTTGCAATAACGAGCTCGGAATCAACCCGAGTTCCTGCACCGAACAATAAAAAAAAACTAACTTGGTTTGGTCCATAGCACATCACCTTTTTTATATAAACGTCCATGCTGTTTACAGCCCTCTCTCTCCTGTTGTTTTACAGAACTGCCTCTTTTCCTGTGATGTTAAGCCCACAATGATCTAAGGCTTATTGGAAATGGTGTTCATTAAAAGATGGGAAACAGACATATTGTAAGAACAAACTCTACTTTTCTTACGTCGACCGTTTTTTTCTTTAGGCTTCCAAACTTTTGGGTTTGAGAGGTTTTTAAAAAAGTCCCTTATGGTTCTCTGCTGTGTAAACATCTTTTCTGCCCTGCCAGCAGCCTTTTACCGTGTATTCAGATGAATATCACATTCAGGACAGCCGTTGCATATGTAATTTGCCAATAGCAAAATATGAGCAGCAGTTTACAAAATGTGTAATTATTTACTTGATGTGACTTCCATTTCCACGTGTGTGAGCATAGTCCTTTAAAAGCAGCTGGCCCCTTGTTGTGAGGTTAGTGAATACACGGGGAACAAGCTGGCAGGCTCTCTAGTGTTTAACATGGGATGCTTCCACCTGATTGGACGGTGAGGGAATCAATCCGTCTCAAGGCGTCCAGATGGAGCCTTGAAGGGGCTAACCATGCAACCGCCGTCTCATTTTAGGCTGAACCCATGTTGGCAGAACCTGCATGCTTATCTGCACATTGTTGAAGCATATTGTGTGACACACACACACACACACACACACACACACACACACACACACATCTCCCCTTGTTTTTAATCATGGGAGTCTGGATCTATTGGTATGTGTATCGTCCCCCTGTTTTCCTTCACATTGCTGCCGTGGTTTTGTTTTTCAGTGAAGAGAGAAAAGAGAGGCAGCAGATGTGGGAGATGGGAGGCGTATAATGGCTTACAGCAGTCAAGGCCAGAGACTAGTGATTTCTAAAACACACAAAACCAGTGAGAATACAGCGAAAGCCAAATATGGAAACACATTCATCACATGATAATGACATACAATAACATAGATTCTAATGTTCAGTTATTAAAACTAAAAAAAAAGCTAATTGCTGATGACATTTCAACAAAAACAAAGCTTCTGCAGGACTGACTGCTAATTTGGCAGAAGAGTGTTGGTGTCTGCTCACCTACGGTACCTAGCCTGCTGAAAGCTGGTGGTGTGAAAAGGCCAGATTAGCAACTGCTGTAAAGGTGTGAAGCTGCTCTGTTTGTACAAGGAAGACCTAAATATTTTAGTTTCAGTCTAAGTATTCTTCAGTAACTGTGGAAGTTTGTGTTCTAGAAAGACGGCAGCAGATTTTCACATTTCACACACGAACGGGTTAAAATGAGAGATGATAATTACTAAAGGAAGGAATTCTTTGTGCCTGCTGGTCGTGCTCAAAACCACACCACACAACAAATACTCGGCGGCCCTAACCAACGCATTATCTCTGCTTGTTGCTATGGTAATCATGTCCTTGGCTCCGGAGTGCCATCATTCAATTTGTAAAAAAACACACGAAAAAGCAAACACACACTCGCACAAAACAAACACATTCAAGAAAGTCTTCAAGCCAGCGGGGGTGAACTAAAAAAAGGCAACTGAGCTGGAGAGTGACAGGAGTAACAGGATTGGGGGAAAAGAAAGGAGTGATGCGTTGTGATGGAAGCAGTTGAACACTCAGCGTCGTCCGTATCACGAATGGGTTAAGCCGTTGGAGAAACTTGTGCAGGTGTTTCCCTTCAGAGTGATGCAGGGATGGTGAGATGAAGAGTGTGTCAAATACTTACAAATCACCTACAGGGGCCGATTATATTGCATATTATATAACAAACACGTTTTTATAGTTACCGGTCTGCAGCTGAAACTCGTTCAGACGTTTTTATAGCAGTTGATAATCATGACTAATGCCTCAGGAGTTACAGGCTGCTTGTTTGAGAGTTATGGATATAAGATTGAGGATACAACAATAAATCATTTTATAGTTGTTCTCGTTGGTGTTTTGGTCCCACTAGCACTGTTGTGAGGATAACAGGGTCTTCCTGATGCAAGAACTTTCGTCACTCACTTTTCTCCCACTTTTGCTTTTTAATTAAAAAAAGTGCTTGTGATTGCTGGTCAGGTTGCGTTCCACAGTGTGGCAGGAGAACGACTCAGCAGAATGGGAGCCAACCGGTATCACAGATTTGATGGCTTAAGTCTTTAGCTACCCAACGGGATAGGCGTGAAACGTAAATTCATCATTTTAACTTAAGAAAGTCGCCCTAACTGTGTTTGAAAGTGCAGTCCTCACAAATAATCTTTTGGTTGGTAATGAATCCTCCTTTCTATTGATTGTTAAAACAACCTGCCCAACAGCAGCAATGCAGCTGTGACTAACTGTGATCATGAGTTTGAAGCATATTCAGCCCTTATATCAAAATGAAACACATTCAATGCTTTTGCCTCTGGATTAGCATGTATGGATAATTAGTTAGGCTTATCTCCCCCGTTCTTGACTGGATGCCAGGTGGAGATTATAGGACTGCAGCGTACACAGCGGTGCAAAGGAAGTAGTTTAATGACTCTCCGAGCAGATATGTTTGATGTAAACTGAGCTGGAGATCCATAGTCTGTCAGTAGCAGCCTGTTGCTCTCTGGGGATCACTTACCGGATCCCCGTCCTCTTCTATTGATAAAAAAAAAAACGGTATCTCTAAAAAGCAGAGCAACTACTGAAGCAGCACAACATCCTCATGTTTTCCAGCTACAGGCCTTCCCGTCCTAACAACCACGCCAGTGTTGGACCATCGGGTGCATCGGACTAATAAACCGCTGCCTATAACAACCGATATCCCCAAGGCACCTTTTTGCCTTCACACAAGCTTTTCCATAAAGCTCTATGACCGGATTTACAAGGATCCACTCTGAATCTGGTTCTTCTGGCCAACAAAAGGAACGAGAAGTGTGAACCAAAGTGCAGCTGCTGCTCGGAAATCAGTTTCAGCCAGCAGTTTCCTCTTATTATAATCTGTTTGAGAGTAAATGGAAGCAATTACATCCTCACTTCTCATTTTCACCAATAGTGAAACGAAGAAGAAATGATTGGTGGGTGCTTGTAATTGTAGCTGACTCTTCTCATTTCAGACCCTCCTCTCTTTTTGCAGACAGCAGAGACAGAGTCTGTTGAATGCTTCCACTAGTCAATCACCTACAGGGGCCCATTGGATCCTATATTATATAACTGTGGGCAAAATAACATCGACTGTCTGAAGGTTGTCAGTTTGCCTGTGAACTGTTGCTGCACCCGTGTGACAGATCTGCAGCTACAGGCCTTTTATAGCAGTTGTTAATAATGACAAACGTCTAGATGAATAAATATATTTAATTTCTGGCAGCTGAAGTACCACATATACAGTGCTATGCATACATTTAGGCACCCCATGCTGAAGTTGACTAAAAAGAGGAATAAAAATCATCTTTTGTGAATTGTGAATTCAAAAACCCTACCTTTTAGGACACCAATTTTCTTTGTGAATGAATAATGTATCGTAAAAAAATAAACGTTCTTCATTAAAATACAGGGTGCATAAGTATGGGCACCCCTATGTTAAACTCCCACAGAGATTTTTATTTTCAAAGGCCAGTTATTACATGGATCATTTAACAACTGCTTTGATTTCTGGCATAGGCCTATAGCAACCAAAATATTACCATCCAGCTCCATGAGGATGTAAATGCCAGCTAGTCATCTATTTCTTTCCTCCACATCGCTATTTAACAGAGACATCCTGCTCATGAGATGTAGTGGAATTTCATTAAATTACTGTCAGAATTAATAGTTAACAGTAGGACAGAGGTGAAACTAGGAGAGACAGTCAGAAGTATTATGACTTGATTCTATTCATTCTTATTAACTGACTTTGAGTGAATACTCAGCTTCAGTGATCAGGTAACTGTAGATCCTTCCAGACTGCCTTTTCGTTGTTCTATCTAACCTCAACGGTTCACGGCATATTTTGACTCGCCTTCCTGCCATTACGGCGGAATCGTCTGTGTAAAAGGGGCTAGTGGTACGCCTGCCTGTGAGTGTGCGGTCATACATGAGTTTGTGAGTCCTAATGTGTGCCTGTGAATTGCTCACTGTTCACTCTCTGTATGAAGTATGACGCTTCCTTCCCTAACAGATGTCATTTTTCAATTTGCTTTCTTCTTCCTTCCTCAGATTAAACCCATCACTCTCTTTTTCTGTTTCTTTTTTTTTTCTCTTCCTTTCTCTCACTTTTCTCCCCCCGTCCCTCCCTCCACAGACAGCGGCGGCATACTAAACGCTGTGAGGAATAGGTGTTGCCGTGCAGTGTCTGCTGAGCTCATTGTCTCTGATCCACGTTGTATTTAAAATCACCTAGAGAACTGAGCCCCGGGGCTGATGTCATGTTTCCTGCACGGTGGGCTGAATGTTAATATGCACAGGTGCATAAAATGCAGACGTGGTAACACCTACACATTTCATTTACATTTTTACACATTGAGCTGGTGAATTGACTTTTTTCATATATATTAATTCCGTTATTCTGCATGTACAGTGCGTGGGGAAGAGGAGCTCTGCTTATGTGTTTCCATATGAAGGCCATATAATTGACTTCTGTCTCCATGGAGATGTGAAGGAGTGCAAAAGCTGCAGTCGTGTGGGTTTGTCTAATGTGTTTGTTAAATTTTACTTGGTGGAGGATTTGTGGCTCCGTTTTGGTCCGTGCAAACTGTGGTTCTACAATGTGGTAATAAAATAAACCAGTGGTGGAGAGTTTGCTATTTTATATTTCGAAGATGAACATCCAGTAACTTCTGATCTTTGTGCCGGCCAGAATCCGTTTGTGTGTCATCTTTTTAAAGCTGAGATCTGTGATGTTTTTACATTATAGATTTTCTTACTTGGCCGGTCTTTCTGTTGCCTCCATCTCTCTTTCACACACTTATACACTCAGGCGTAATAACACTCATACACATCATGAAATCACACGCATCGTGTGTGTGAGATGACGAGTGAAGCTGGATGAGATGCAGTGAGTGAACACTGGAGAGCAGTAAAAGTAGAGATGTGAGAATACAACTAAAGTTTTTTCACATCTTCATTTGTTAACATCGAAGCTAACACAACACAATCTTCCCATACGAGCCTCGACCTCTCACGGTCCTCATCCTCATGCAGTGCCATGGAAGCAGTTGTAATTTTGAACCATGCAGCATCATTAAGCACCTGTCCATAAAGGTAGCGAGTGTAACTTCAAATGCCCATTATAGCTTCTCATCTGAGGAAAGTAGGGATCTTCTCCTCACTGATTTCCACGCAGAAAACTTGTGTGTGGCCTTAGTGAAGAGAGCTGAACCATGCCAATGTGGAAGCTGGTTCATATTCCACCTCTCTTGGCTTCACTTTAGCCGCTGCTTGTGGATGCTACTGGATTCTCTTAACCCCATTCTGTAGGGCTTTATTAGCCATCACTCACTTGTGGCCGTACTCATTTGAAACAGCAAATACATTTTGAAGGAATGTAGTGACGTCTGTTATTATTCCCCATAAGAGTTACAAAAAGGCATAAAAAGGTATGTTGTTTATTAACATCTGTATATGCGTTATATTTTATGTTGCCACATACCTGTTGGATCTTCTTCTTTTCTGAGAGAGAGAGAGAGAGAGAGAGAGAGAGAGAGAGAGAGAGAGACAATAGAGATTACATTTTAATGATGTGATTTTGCATGAAAAATCTGTTTTTCGGTTCATTATAGCTTCGCCAGCCAGCACATTTTTAATCGGTTTGTATCACTTAGCACCTTCTCTCCTGAAGCCTAATTTATCACATTCACTCCTTGAATGTCTAATAAAGGTGTTACAGAAACAGCTGGCAAACATCAACATACCTAGGGACTGCAGTCACGTGACCCTTACTTACATTGAAGCCTCTATCTCTGACCCAGTGTTGTCTCTTATAGGCCGTCTCTGGGAAACGGCAGGAGCAGTCCAGCACGATGGGAGAAGTTGAAATTATGAACTCCAGCCATGAGTTGGTGAATAATTGACCCAATGAGATCTGCTATATAAAGTTAACAAATCCATTAACCTCATATATTATGATATAAGATTATATTGTGACCAAGTCTAGGAGGCCGAATCACATTGAAAACATAAACTGACAGCAAACAAGACCATTATTTTAAGGTGAGAGCATAAACAAGGTAGAAAGAGAGTCCAGGATGCTGCAGTGTGGTGCACGGCCAAACAGCCGCGATGCTTTGTGGTGAATAATGCAGGACGGAGTGATCAAGGAATCTTCACTGAGTGTGCATACGATTCACAGGAACTGATTCACAGCTCACCTGGTGGGTCGACAAACAGCCTGGTTCATGAAAAGACGTACCGTCAACAGTCATCAGTTTAGATCTACCGGAGTTAGTCGATGGTTATCCATAAAAGAACCCTACAGGCTGTATGGTATATTTGTTATGGCTCTCTTCTGGCGGTTCTCCTTGTACTGCTTGATCCTAAAAATGTATTCTAAATGCCATTCAGCAGAGCTCGTCTCTCCCCTGAAGGAGCTGAGACTTGTGTACTATACATTTTATGGTCCACAGCAGTTTTATGACATTTATTTATACACATTTGTGTGTGTGTGTGTGTCTGTGTGTGTGTTTCTAGACTTTTTTTAGGGAGTGCAGGCATGCATGTGCGTATCTGTACCTGCATCCACGTCAGCTTGTGCGTACGTCTACACTTTGCAGCAAGGTCTATAAGGTAGCAATTTAGCGAGAAAGCACCGGAGCGTTTCAGGTCTGCCGTTCTAGGGTTTATTGATTGTGTCCCACACACTGCAGCTCCCCAACATGCACCATGATGGCCAGAAAATCTGCTAGCTCCGAGCTTTCTCCATATCCCATGAGTAAATTCAACTCAATCTCTGCACTCTGTGGATTTATGTGTGTGTCAGTACTACTGTATGTTGGGTTGCTAGCAATTCTGTATTTTAGGGAAAAAAATCTGGGTTGTGCTGTGTGTGTGTGTGTCTCTCTCTGTGTGTGTGTGTCCACCTCACAGGACGTGTTCCTTTGTGTATTTAGATGCTTTTCTGATTGTGTCAATTTTTATAATTTTTTAAACGTGATGAAAGCCCCCTAAACTACATCACAGCCTATCAGAACAAAAACATATTCTCCTTTAATCGTAACGGAACCTTGAAGTAAATCTCTGGTTCGTGCAAACTTCAACAGCAACGGTGTGTCTTTGGGGAAGAGGAAGTCTTAAATGAGGTTATTTATTTAAAAAGACATTCATATTTATGACGTTTTTTTGTTTGTTTTCTGGGAAAGTATTGAGGGAAATGAAGATCTAATTACTTACAAGAAACCCCAATACACAACAATTGTTTAACATGGTTAAAAGTTCTATCTGTCCTGAGTCTGGCATTTACACAACCCATTATTCTGTAAGGACACGCTCACATCAGTTTCTGCTCAAACCTTAATAACAAACTTGCATGATAAATGGCATCTGCTTCAAAATGTGAGCCGAACTACAACAATTTGATTTATTGTCAGGCAGAATATTATCGTAACAACAACAAGAAACAACCATAAAACATATGTTTTTGCCATGTTTCCACAGCTAGAAGGAGAAGGAGATGATGGCAATGCACATTCTGATCATCCTCATATTCAGCTATTTCCTCCATGCATTCATCGCGAGTAGCATTTGCACCATGGAGGGAAGGTCAATGAAGTACATCATGCTTTTCTGAAGAAACACGGGCTGATGCATCGCTTTTATACCTGCAGAAACTCACTCAATGTGAGTCCATCTGCCTTTTAGTGAAAAGTGGTGTGAACGTCTCACTGTCTTCTTTGTCCATCATTTGTGATGCAACAATATCTGTAAATGTTCCTTTGAAGAACCGCGTGCCACACCAATGCCTTTCAGGAGAGACTATCTGAAGATTTTACTGGTCAAAGGTCACTGTGATCTCATGTCCATCCCTCTTTTGTGATGTCTCAGGAACGCCACGAGCAGATTTCATTACATTTGGCACAAACATCCACTTTGAGTGGTCGTTAGAGCTTAAAAACATCAACAAGCTTCTTTATGTGTGTATATGTCATTGTAATCACTGCATCTACAGGAGGAAAATGGGCCAGCTGGAATGTTAAACATGTTAATTAGCTGTTAACAGTGATTCTATGGCACACATGAAGCTCTGGCAGTGGGTCTGATCGTAGTTACAGCACTGGCGGAGTCCTTATCACGGCTAAGATGTCTTCTCATTAAACTTAATGAAAGTGATCATTTTTGCCACAGCTGATATCATTTTCTGTATTTTATTTCTTTGTTCCAGTGAATTGCAGAGATCCGACTATTTCTACGTATAATTCTATTATGATGATAATATGCATTCTCTGAGGAGAAGCCTACATCTACTATATAACTACATCACATTTAGAAAGCCAGGTCAAGTGTTACTAATATTTCTGGTGATTTAGAGAAAAAGTAAGCTCAAGTTTTCTTTCTTGGCAGTTTGGATCGGAAACAACAAATCAATATTCAGATTGCAACCATCGCCCCACATATTGTGATCCGTTTCCTTCTTTTAAATAGCGGTAGCTAATTGTCTTGAATATTCTATGCGCTATCCTTCGAATTCGCCAATTACATATTTTCATTGATCAGTTCTGCATTAAGACGTTCCTGGTGGACTCTCCCATCTATTCCTGTAATGGCACGCTCCTTTGAAATCCTCCTTCTGTTATGGAACGGCCATGACCCAGTAGATGAAACAAATTCTCATCAGTGTAAATAATTAATTAGAAGCTTGGTCTCATTGTCACATCGTCATTGGATCAACATTGTTTCCCTGCTATAGGCTGCATAAATTAGACCAGACCTGAATGTGATGTGAAAGGGGGGTAATGTCAGGTGGTTTGATTGTATCTCACTATTAATCTCAGACTCACTGACAAAAATGCAAACTGATCCCCTGGAATGGTATGGTGGTGTAGCTTTAGCACCAAACTATTCTCATAGACTTAAGACATGTGTTCAGTGTGCATTAAAATGGTCCCGCCGGATCTCATTCACTTCTTATTGGATGTATTTAGTTTAATGGAAAGAAAGTCCGATACTTCAGTTTTCCATTTCCATAGAGGCTCCCAGGCTACTGAAAAATACAAGGAATAGTGACCAAATAGTGCTAATGAATTATTACTAATAATTACTAGAGAATCAAAAATACCCCAGTTTGTAAAGATGTAAAATTGTGTTCCGAAAAGCAAGCGTGAAGTGTTGAAAAGTTGTTTTCAAGTATTTCGTAAATGAATAATTGCTTTTGGCAATTTAAATCAAAGTAAATTGTGCAGTAAACAAGCCATATGCAGAATTATTGTTATTTTTTTTCAAATATAATTATTTTGTTATCTTAGTGCCTTGAGACCATGACAAGTAATAATTAGAACATAAATTGCAGTGACAAAAGCAAGTTGGTATATGAACTATGTGGGCATGCCTGTGTGTGTGTGTTTGTGTGTGTGTGTGTGTGTGTGTGTGTGTGTCCACACATCAATCTCCTTTATTGATTGAACTGAAGTCTAAATTGGTGTATTTAGGGATGAATCCCATCAGGATTAGTTGAACATGCTGCAGGAGGACAGAATCACGAGCAGAATCACGAGCAGAATCACAACGGTCTCTCGTGGTATTGCTCATCACTCTGTGGTTTTTGTGATCGATCACATTTTCATTGCGGCCGGAGTCATTGTCCCTGGCCGGTTCTCTGTGGCGCAGCAGAAAGATCCACCTTGTGTTCTCCTTTCCAACAACAGAGAGGTGCAGGTGGCAACAGTATAAGCAGACAGATCTTTGGATATCAGACAGAAAATTCTGCTGAGCCGTATTTCAGGGCCATCAGCCTGGCTTGATGCCCTCGTCTCAGTTCCTAATTTGTGACTATTAATCATAGACAATGCAAAGTCATCACTGTAAGCGAGGGAGCCTTCAGCCTGTATTAATGGCTTTACTCCCTGCTTTAGAGTGGGAACGTACAGCTCTATAAGATGGACCATATGTCCTCTTTTACATTTCATTTATTATAACAGCGTTGGGAGTTGGTTGTTTTTTATTTTTCAGCAGTTTCATTTCTCATTCGGTTGCAGGGAACTGCAGGCAGAAAGACCCACTAATCCCTTTTTAAACTGGATTAGAGCCCTGAAATAGTGGATGTTGCAAGTGGCATCCTTAATTTAATCCAATGTGAATCTGATGTGGTTGTAATGTTTTGAAAGCCTTTAAAGTACAAAATCCAGAACAACCTACTTGTGCTCAGCCCACAAATAACAGTTAAACGGACTAATTTGGCCCGACGTGTGAAGTAATTCTACATTGTGTTTCTGTCATCCAGCAGATTGGAACCAACTAACTGACCAGCTGTCTTCCATCCAGGCTGAGAGCTTTATCCTGTACTAAACCTCCTTTGGAGTTTTACACCTAACATGGGGAAATTACATTACAGGTCCCCTCCAGTAAAATGAATCCAGGCTGAACACTGATATAAATCCACGCTTCAAAATGCAAGGTCCTGAAATCAATATCACTGGAGTAGCATGCACACATGTATCTGCGGTGCATTTTATAGGCACATCACTCTATTATAGGCACACAAAAAACACGGCCTCACAGTGAGGGATGTGTCGAGTCAAATTAACTCTCTCACCTGAGATCTGAAGGGAAACTTTGTGTGTATTTGTGCCCACGTTGATCTGTATAGTATCTACAAACACGTCTGTTATATTAATGCCACATCCTTTTGGTAATACAAACACGAGAATGTCTGTGACTTAAGTATACATACAAACACCCTAAAGACCTCCTGAAAAATAAAAAAATAGTAAAAGCAGCAACGAAAAGTGCTTCTCTGAAAATATATTTTGCAGATTGTTGTAAACATACTGTACCATCAAAGGTTTCGGATGATAATAGGATTATTTTGGTATTGCTGGAACCAATTAAGTATATTATTTCTTGACTTTGATATCCCCCAGCTGGCTATGGTGCCCAATAGATGCCCACAGGACTCTGAACCGCTATTAAATACAGGAGAGGCCTTCATCAAAGGGGAGAAAGTAAGCGAGGACGGCAGCTAACCTCTTTTTTCTTTCTTTCACTCGGCCTTTGGTTCGGACCCCGCAGACCTCCTGCCCTCCCTCTGGTCTCCAGTAGGGTCTGGGAGCCCTGGCTTGAATCCCAAACGCTCTATCCCACAGCCCCGAACCAGCCTCGACCCCTCGCAGACTTGTGGAGCTAAATTGAATCTACACTGAAAAACTTGGAGCAAATTTTTTGGAGCAAAAGTTGATTTCAGTTGATTTCTCACCTCAAAATGTTTCCAATTGTATATTAATGATAATATAGCTTACGATAATGCAAAACCTTATCATTGTTAGGGTAGCCTACCTTCGGACTACAGGAACAAAAGTCTCCCAGTTCAACCAATCCGTATCAGGCGATCCATGTGTACACATTTAACAATCTGTAAATAAATACAAAAGAAGAAGCCTTGAGGAAAAGGTTAGGACAAGCTACAGGCTATAAAAGGTATACTCCAAATATAATTGATTACTGTATTAAATTGCATGTATGCTGGACTATTATAGTCCCCTTTGTTTTTTAATTGATACATTCATGTGGGGATCAGAGGCTCAATGACATCGAGCACCATTTCTTTGGTAAATAATTGATTTGTGTTCATATTACATGCCAAATGAAACGAGGTCAGTCGGTCAGCTGGACGACAAGTCCCATTTCAACAGCATCATCATGATTACAGTGCAGAATATCACACTTAATACAGGATAGCATTACAACTGCACAGCTGTCTTTGTGAACGCAATTCTGGGATCTTCCAAGAATCTCATTTGGCGTTTGTTTTGTTCTGCCTCCGGGCTCTGAGTCATCTAGGTCCACAGTCGAGGTTTTGGGGAAATTAAACCACAGCTAGTTGTTCTGCCACATGAGGAAGGATGCATTGATTTCTTTTCCCTTCTCAAATAAAGAACTTTTTAAAGTTCTGAAACAGTGTTTTGTTGAGCACACAAGTGTAGTTTGAGCCACTTGGTGCTCCTGTCTATATTGAGAAGTTCCGAAGAGAAATTGTGAACTTCCTTAGTAGGAGTTACCCTTGAGCCGCACTCCAATGCGAGTGTTATAATTTCCATATCTTTGATTCCAACAGAATTCTCCACTCCAGCTGTTGTCGGAAACTAAATCAGTCTGCGCAGCAACACAAATTAAGTGCCAGTTCTTTTTAAACAAACCTGTAAGGAAGAAAAGTTTCTTCCACCGCATTTTCTTTGTCAGCATTTCCTCTGCAGTCTGTCCTTAGTTTGCTCTTGAGGTTGCTGCAGCTCCCCACTATCTCCCGCCTTACACCGTGTTTGGCTATTCTTCTGAAATGCCTTGGATTCCAGTCAGCACACTGAAAATGTAAGGGCAGTTGATTTGTGTGAGGGGCAGGTGGGAGGTTGTGGATGTGGACATCAGAGCGGTGCCTCCCTGCCTCCTCCAGGCACCTTGCCAACCTCTGCCATCAGTGTATGTGGGAGTGAATGTTGACATGTAGTGCTGAGAATGGTCTAGAAAGACGTACATGTTTGGTTCTACAGGCACAATAAATGGTGAAAGAAGGGAAAAAAAGAATTAGCTGACTTTCTGCCAAAGGAGCCTCCTGTCGTGTTCTGGATCTTGGTTTGAGGAACGTGCTTGTCCTTTCTCAGATATACTGGCTTTACATAGCTTTGGAAACCATTTAGTCTGTGTTGCTGAACACCGAGGCCACTTGACGACAAATAGATCAGAGACTTTGGCAGAATGAATTCTGCAATGTGAGGATCTTTTGCCCGTGCTGCCACTCTGAGCCGCTGCAGGCACATATGGGCTTGTGCTTGTTGTGTCCTTCTTGTTGCTACTCAACAGCGCACACAATTACTGGTATTTATACATCCATATATGCAGTGTTTAAACATCCTCTCAGCCTCTCATCAGTGCCAGCACACCGATGAACACCATTTCATACGTAGAAATACTCGTCCCTGTGTTGGTGAAGCTAATTGTGTGTAATTTGCATTTTGAATACCTGACTTAATGCAAATTTGCCTCAGGAGAAAAATCAAAAGATGTGTGTATATTTTACATAACAAGGGACCGCCAAGACAGCAATCCTGTTCTAAGAAACCCGTAAGGATGGAAGTAGTTACAGTGATAATCTATGATGGTTCCCGGTGGTTTGTTATAACAGTGGGGGATAAATTACAGTTCACTGTAGGTCATTTGTTAGAGAGCTGAATTAATTCCTTGTGTCCAGGTTAGCCTCTGTTGAATGAGCTTGCATTTCTCTCATCACGCTCTGAAAAGATGCCTTCAGATTAGGGTTTAAGACACGTGATTATCTACTGTGTGGATGGATGGAAAAAGCTACAGGTAGTGTGTATTTAAATACTATCTGTGTAGGTGGTTGACACGTTGAATTAGTACGTTTGCAGAAAGCGAAGAGTGAGGAGAAGGATGTTGAACACGAGCATCATATTCCCTGTGTCTTCCTATTTCTAGCAGGAGGCGTTGATCTCTCGACACAACTGTGTTGATATAATTATTCTTCTTATTATTAGCTATCATTTGGACATGCTGCATTCAGCTGCATTCAGCCGCTAGCTGCGTGCGAGGCAAGCAAGGGTACAAATACTGCACGGCAATGCGTGTCCACAAGATCCATTGCTGAATCAAATGCACAAGCACACATGGCAGCACCACAAATCTCTCCATACCCCCAATCACTGCCTTCTTCTTGGTGTGTGTATATATATGTATATATATATATATATATATATATAGCTGCACCTAGGAAGGCGTCAAAAGACGGGCTGAAGTGTGCTTCCTACTGGTTGTGTTGGCGGTGTTAATTGCCTCACTTGCTAGGTGACAGCTGTTATATTACAGCTGCGTTACTCTGACTGGATGTAGGTTTGAGACCCCCCCCCCCCCCCACTTCTTCCATCACCCCCAACCACTCAGCGCTCAGTGCCATGAAATAGCCCCACTGCTGACATTGCCCCATAGTTCATGGAAACAAATGTGCTCTTAGAGACGAAGCATGGATGCACACACAGTTGCAGATGTGTACAGCTCAGCATGTGCCCCCACCTTTATATACTAATGTATTCATGTGTTTATGCATGCATGCCTGCCTACACACAACCACACGATACAAATTGCTTTCAAAAGCGACTCTTTAAGAATGTCGGCAGTGACTTTGAAGCAATGGAGAACAAAAAGGTGAATGGATGCTGTACGTGCTCCGGAGCTACAGTTAACAACTTGTTTTCCACCACCTATTTGAAAAGTTCAGAGATTTTTGAAATTAGAAGCGGTCATACTGGCTGACACTGAAGAAAGAGTCAGATGCTTTTTTTCACTCCCTCCTCATTGGGAAGAATTGAAAGAAACAACCAGTCCATTAGTCTTGGAAAAGGAAGAAGCAGCTGATGTACATTCATGCGACGCTGTTGCCATATCAGCTTTTTTAATCTCATACAATAAATCAACGTGAATTTTACTGATAATGTTTCTCAAACCTTATGAGATTTATTACAGCAACAATGCAAGTATATATTAGTTAAAAGACCCATATAGCATCCACAGTAATCCGTTTTTTCTTACTGAAGGCAACTTCATCACTCATTTTTTAACCCCTAATTATAATTTATTTAAATTGGTACATCATTAATCATCATATACACAAACTCACTGGTGGTCTTTCTGATCTGCAGCTCCGTGATGCAGTTTATCAGCGTCTTCCTTTGCTCTGTCTTCGTTTCTCTCTCTGGTCCTTTTTCCTTCCTTTTGTACAATTTTTCCATCTGGTCAACATATTTGCATTTGCACATCTTACATACATACATACAACTTGACTAAATACATTTATTATTATTATTATTATTATTATTATTATTATTATTATTATTATTATTATTATTATTATTATTGTATTATGACAGGACAGTCTATGGACATTAATGTGGGTTAGGAAAGTGTCTTATAGTTGATATCTCAGCATATTTGTTCCGGCTTTTTAGTTTGTTTTTTAATCAATCATCAAGAATGTCTCTGTCTCTTAATTACTCAGTCAGTTAGATATGGAGAGATAATTAGTCCACACAGCATAATGATTATCCACAGATGGCTTTCTTTTCCTCTCAAGATGAAGCCATTAGCATTGCAGCCTTTTTTAACCAATAAAAGATTTTATGCAAAGATATTATTACAACTTGTTATTACTGATTATAAATATGCATATCAGATTATCTGCCCACAAATTACAGCTGCACAATCGAATACAATGACTTTCTACTGTGTGTACTTGGCACATTCATTCTCTCTGGTGATGTAAACTAAGCAAAGATGGAGTTTGATGAATCTTAGGTGGAAGATGTTTAGAGGAGAACACAAAAAAAAGTAGGCAGTCCAATATGTGATTGATATTGATGGATGTAAATTGAACTGGTTGCAGAGCGTCTTCATGTTTAATAGATGATGGCATGCAGGTGGGAGGTAAAACGAGGGGAAGAGGATGGGGAGGTTGTTGGTCTCTGTGACAGGAGGAGAGAGTTGCACACATGCTAAACCAAATTCTAGTCAATGTAGTATGAATGTTGATCACCGGCAGAACGCTTTCCAGTTGAAAAGTATTGATTGTAAAATATGGAAAATATGACTGTTGCCTAACTTAGCCTGAAGTACAGACGGACAAACTGGTCATGAAGGCCGTGAGGATGCTATGAAGATAAATCAAAGGCAGATCAGTGCAAGGTGATCACACTGAAGAAGGTTGGACAGGGGAAATGACATGGGTGAAGATGGCGGAAATGAGAGAATATAACGGAAACTAAGAGTGCAAATAAAAAAGGGCAGAGAGAGAGAGAGTCGGTGTGGAAATAAGGGAAAAGAGAAACACTTGTAGAGGCGACATAGATGTTGGATTCAAACGATGGTAACTGGATTTGTGAGGACGGCGCTGAGCGAGGTAACCGCTGCTGTCGTCATGTGATTACTGTAACATGGTAACCGACATTATCTGGAGCTCATGTGGCCTCAGGCACACACTCCTGCTTCCTCCTTGTCCTCTCTACCCCGTCTCATTCACTCTCTCTAACACAAACACACACACACACACACACACACACACACACACACACGGGCTGTTTCACACTCGACGGAGAAGTGTGTCAGATGGTCTCTTGTGGCTCTTAACTGTTTTTCTGTATCATAAACAACAATTCAGTGTTCATTTTCAAATTTGTCACCAAAGTGAAACCGGTCCCTCTGGAAGGCATCCACAAATACAATTAAAGGAAAAGTACGCCTAGAAATAAAACGCTCCGGCCGTGCTTACAAAGGCAGCCGAGTAGGAAATCCTCCATTCTTTTTTAGGTGATGCGGTAAAGTAAAAACAAATGCTCAAAACCTTACATGATGCTCTGCAGTTAAAAATAAAGGAAAAAGCATAAATAAAATGTTTTTATAAAAGATTTTAAATAAATAGTTACAACCAAGATGCCACAATGTGAAATGCTTCACTCTCATTGCGTTTCCATCATTAAATACAGTCTAGTGCCAGTAATAAACATAAATGGACCAGTCACTGCCTTAATGAACAGCTTAGTTGTTAATCTCATTACAACATTGACAAACGAGGAAAAATGCAATTTGTCACCGCAACACGTAAGACTTTTACCAAATTTAAGAGACGATGCTCCAACTTCTAATGACTTTGTGGCCAATAACAACCCACTGTCTGGTGAAAACTAATCTGATAAAAAATGCAGACTCGAAGCATAACCTATTTTCTCCTCTTCCTGAATACTGAGTGCTTCCTGCTGCTACTATAGTGGAGGTTACTGGTGAATCAGTGACGGATCTGTGGTGATGACATGGAGGAGAGAGAGAGGGGAAGATATGCCATAGTACTGGCTTATTAGAAGAAGTCATTACTGTCCATCATCGAGGAAATGAAGCCATGTTTAAGTGGTGATGAATAGCCTCATCGATGGGGAAGGCTTGTTATGGTAGATGTGTTTAGAAAAGCGGCTACGGGGGTTTCAATTTCAATAAATATTTGATGACCAAGGACAGCTGTTAGTGTGGGTGTGTGTGTGTGTGTGTGTTTAGCGGTGGGGGTTTGGTTATTTATGTGTGCAGATAAGCTTTTGCATATCTATGGGGACCCATTTAAAAGGGGTTTTCAAATGAGGGAGAAGATCACTTCCTCACTCCATCTCCCACGTGGGGAAATCTTATTTTCTTTTCTCTCCATCTCATCTATTATCCTCTCCGCTGCCGTTCTTTAATCCATCGCACGATCGCTCCCCGTGAAAGCGGAGAGGAGGAGGGGGATGCGTTGTGTAGGTCCAGCAGCATCAGGGGCAATCCAGCTGATCTGCGAAAAGTTATTTGTTCCTCGATTACTTGAGTCAACGCAGGTCCAACGGCAGAACTTTCCACAGAGGTATTGGTTCTAATGAAATTGTTTTGATTGGGGAACATTCTCCGACCCCGAGCCCAAAATGTCAGCAGCATTGTTGTTGATAAAACAACAACATTATGAATTGCAATGATGCACAGACGGGGGCATCGTCATTAGATGGGCTACTTGGGGGAAATAACACCTGGCAGCATCTTGAAGGTGGTGCAGTAAGCTTCCCCCCCCCCAGACCCCCGATGGCTGGCTGATCCATATCACTGTGGAGAACCATGAAACAGTGAGTAAAGGTATACCTGCTAAAAAGTCACGTGTACCGTGGTTGCTATAACGCTCATCGCTGTGTGTCTGTGCTTTTGAGCTTTTCTCTTTAGGTCTGAGATAGAGGTCTCCTGTGTTGTAATCATTCTCTTTTTTTTTTTTGTTCATTCACGTTCATGGTCGTGTAATCATTCACCGTCGTGGCCCGTGGCACCAGTGACATCATCATTAATCGCCTGCAGGGCATCCAATGCCTGACTCAGCTCGAGTCCCCATGAGCTAAATTCAAAAGATTGCAGACTCTAGGAACGCCTGGAATTACAGTGTTTGAAACCTCTTTTGTCTTTTTGTGGGCAAGAAAATCAACCATGCTTAAGGATTATTCATGAAGTATTTATTCATTTTTTTTACCTGTTCATTCGGGCTCTGGGATATTTGGTGAAGATAGCTGAAGACAGAGCATCAATGCCTCACATTCACTGACATCAGACATCAACTGTCTTCCTCCTAATTAGGACCTGGACTATAGAAAGAAACAAGGAATCTCAGGATATACTGGTATTGTAGGATAACCATGATATTAAAATATCATGTTAATAATACACATATCATAACATTGTGTCCAATCCAGCTGAATTCATTCTACTCTGATGGTTACAGACTCTCTTCACCTCCCTTCAGGTGTATTCTTAGTAGTTCATTGGCCAATAAAGAGACAATTGCACATTGGAATTTCAATGATAGCATCTTTAGCTTTCTTTCGCTTGTATTAACATTAGGGATGTTCCGATCCAGCTTTTTGCACTTCCGATCCGATACCGATATTGTAGCTTTTAGTATCGGCCGATCCCGATACCGGCTAGGGCTGCAGCTATCGATTCTTTTTGTAATCGATTAATTTAGCACTTTATCGATCGATTAGTCGAGGAATCGGATAAAAAAAAATTGTGTTTTTAAACAACCAAAACAAATAATGCATAACGAAAATGATGTGGCTGTAAAATGATCAAGCATTTCTAAAAAAAACGTAGAAAGTTGCACATGTTACACTTGTTTGGATTATGTTAGAAGTTATTTGAAGCTTCTAGCTGCTTCTGTCTATGAAATATGGATATTCTTTTGAGTAGTGTCCATGGGTGTTTTGTTTTGCCAGCAATGGCCCTTTCCTCTCCCTGCCCTAAATATGTGTGTATATAGTGTACTTCTTCTGTGCCATTTATGTATTTCGCTTTCTCTATCACTACAGTAACTGTTTGACCATTCTTTTCTCTGCTTTGAACTCCTCCGTCCGTTTGGGCAAACACAACAACTCACGGCCAAGCGTAAATCAGGCTTTCCGATTGGCTGTAAAAGCTGCTACGGGAGCCAATACGAGCGTCCGATGCATAAACGTAACTCTATACGTCACTCGCAAGATGGCGGATGAGAAGTGATCGATATACATAAACAAAACGGAGAAATGCGCCACGGAGACGAGGAGACATCTAGTCACACATTTTACTACTTTACGCATTCGTTTTGTTGTCAGAAATAAATCGCTCACATGGGCAAGCAGGATACCGTTATTTAGCCCCGTTTCTCTAGTTTAAGAGGAAAAAAAACGCATGTTTCTAGCGCAAACCATTACGGAGTTATGACGCTCTAAAACAACATGATATTTTGTAGCGTATACGCTACAATGGGTCTCAGAGGGTTAAAATCAGCGAACATCAATGTAAAGGTTTAGGCTACGTTACCTTGTTTCAGCGACTCTTGGTGAAACAGCATGTGGATGTTTTCGATTCAGATGTTGAATCATTGACGTCGTACTGCAGTGGTAAGCCAGGTCTGCTTTGCAGTAGACACACTGCACCTTGTTCTCTTCCTCCTTCAATATATACTGATCCCAAACTTTTGATACTCTCTGTCGTTTACCGACATTCTGAATCTGACTTTCCGCCATCGCGCCAACTAAATTCAGAATGAATGACCGTGTATGACGCGCTGGTGTGCTTCCTGAACAACGGTCCGTGTGGAACAATCAGATCCCTGCACATAGGCGCGTCATAGGAATTTAACGAGGCTTCGAGGCAGATGTTTTGCCTCGAGGAATTTTCATAATCGAGTTAATCGAGTAACTCGATGAATCGTTGCAGCCCTAATACCGGCCGATCCAAGCATGTATTAAAGATTAAAGATATTTACTTATTTTGTTGTCAGACTCGTGTTGAAAAGGGTTTTACTCTTAAGAACAACTAGCCAACTGAATTAGGTTAGTTTGAATAATCCACAATGGTTGGTAATGAGAAGCTGACCTGTTTATTCTTAACAGGGTTAAATATAGACAAAATAATAAATAGTCAATTAACCACACAAACTGAATTGGCATCAGTGCTCTGCTCTTGAACAACAAGAGTGTAAACCAAGGCTTAAAAAGCCATCAGTGCAAATATTGTAAACTGTATAAAAAAGCAAAACACACAGAAAACCAGAGTAGAAAATAAATAGTCAATTAACCACACACAAACTAAGTCTTTTAGGGTAAAATAATCCCACACAGCTGACATTTTTATCGATAACTTTAAATTCTTAGACAAGTCCGTCTTGTTGTTGTTTAGGGGATGCTGGACAGGTGGCGAGGTGTGCGCTAGGTGTGCTGGAAAACACGGATTTTCCTGTGCAGGCCGATCCAATATTGATATGCATTTTTTTGCTAATATCGGCGGCCGATCCAATCCAAATATCGGATCGGGACATCCCTAATTAACATAATTATCATGAGTTCTTTTGGATCGTGTAGCGACAATCTGATATCGTGACAACTCTGAAGTAAACATGGGAGGAACATGCAAATCGGACACAGAAATCCACTGTAGAAAGCAAAGCCAAGCGTCCGTGAGATAAAGCACGTATGCTTCAAACCATACTCATACATGATCATCTAGTGGTGCTGTTTTTGCTGAGGAAAATGTTCGGTGTCCTTTGTGGATATTTTGTAGGTTACAGGGATCTAATGCATCACCCAGAATCGATTTTCTGAGGGTGGCTTGATTTTTTATGCCCAATTAACTGTTCTTATATCCAAGGATATAGAGGTGACATGTCAGCAATGGATACCTAAAGTGGTTTTGACAGGTGAGCAAGAAAATGACTGATTGCTGAAAGCTGTGAATAATGTCCTCTTTGATCAATACGCAGGGCTGAGCCTGTAGATCTGATGCTTTCAATGGGGCCGTTCCACAGTTTTGTTTTGAGGGCAGAACTCTATGCATCCACGGGGACTCGGTGGCCTTTAAAAACAATAACAAGCTTTGAAATAGAATGATGACGTGGATTTTAATTTACGATCAATTCTCAAGTTTCCTCTCTCTATAAGGTTCCTGAACAAGTTTGAAAGTGCAGACAAACCATATTCCAAGCTGTGCCACCTGCCTGCATGCTGCGCTGCGTTGATGAATTAGAGCGGTGGTTTTAGCTTCGCACCTGCTCAAAACTGGGAAGTCTGTTTTTAAACGTGTGTGCAGGTGTGTGCATGTGTGTGTGTGTGTGTGTGACACTCTCACAGGAAGCTAACACGACAGGACAATAACAGTTCCTCATGCTTGATTGGAGGCGGCAGGTCTCTGCTTGTCTGCCCACTGTAGTGGAACAGTCCGGAAGGACAACCTTGGCTGTGTGACTCTTATCCGAGAGTGACTGTCACTTTTTCAAGGCCTACAACTTGTCACTCCTGTCTGCAGCATCATTTCCAGGTGCAGTAGGTGTGTGTTTTTAACACGAAAGCTCTGTAGAGCCGTCGGTACGCTGCCTGTCCAGCATCAAGCAGCAGACACACAACGTTAGGGGCGACCTGGTGAACGTAGTGGAGCGAGACCGGACAATATCTGGACACCAAATGAATGTTAATGTTGCTCGTGTCTGCTAAACGTGTAATAACATGTGGTAATATGTTAGTCATATTAGCTTAAATGGCTAAATAATAATAGTAACATCGGCAACAGCAACAACAATACTGGTAAAAATCATAATTATCTCAGCCAGCCTGTGTTGAGATCATGCATTCTGTCCTGTGGGTCATTCCGTGTCATTTCATCAAATGCCTCCCACCTGACCATCTCAGAATGTCCTGAAAAAATTCAAGTACAAAGACACACTTGTTAATAGGACAAATCCAAAATATTAGGTCTCTACTGTCAATAGTTTTCTCATGAAACATCATTGAATGAAGGGTAGTTTAGACGGTTTTTGGCATCATGCTCTGAAAAGCCATTTTTAAACGGCAATATCTAGAAAACTATCTCACCTGTGGCCTTCAAAATTTCTACACTGTATATCTGTTACTAAACGCCTCCAGACATGGAATATCAGGGGTGTAGCTCAATGATAACCTAGTATGGTAGGTACTTAAAAAGGGGCCTGTTGAAATAAAGTAGTACATTTGAAGGATGGCTGAGCTCCCATTTTTGCAGATAAAAGACTTCTATCACTTCTGCCTCTATCTCTGGTGTTAGCTTAAACATTCTACAAAATATGGTTTCTCTCAGATGATTAGTTTCACAGATATTAAGGCTCAAAAATGGAAGTAAACACATCTTTGCCCAACTTCAGAGTCATATTCCAAAAAACTGACAACACGTATCAGGTCCAAACTTACTTTTTTTTTAAAGATCATATTCTTGTTAAAATCATATTAAAAAATCGGGAGGGTGTTTTGCCTCAATTTGTCGCAGTGATTTTTTAAAATCCTGATATTGGTGGGGGTTTTGTGGCTGGTTTTGGTACTGCATGTCCTAACAGCCTACTTGTAAACATCACAGGAGGGCAATTCAATTGTGCTTTTTATCATTTACCAAAGACTTACATGTGACTAAATGCTACTGATAAATTTAGCCTCACGAAAACATTAAAATGGATCACAGTTGTAGTTACAGAGGCAATACGTCCTTGAATGTGAGTTAAACATGGTGAAAGCAGCTTTTAAGGTCTTAAACCATGAACAAACATAGCAAAATATTGAAGACTGTACATTTTGTCATACTTTAAGTACATACATTACACAACCAAATCAAATAATAATCTTAATTTGAGCATACATATTTTACATTACAGTACAAAAGTCTCCAAAGTTTGATATTGAATAACAGTTTGTCTCTATGCTCACTATGAGGGATCACACATTTTTCATCTTTTAGATCCAATTCCTTAGTCACATTCATTAATTTGGCAGTGACTTTACAAATAGTCTAATGTACATCTCTGCTCTATTGTGCTCATCTTTTTTGATGGCATACATGTACCCAGTTTCTGTAGAGGGAACGTCAATCCTTGCAATTCTATGCTGCAGTGGGACATTGCACATGTCTTCTCTTCTTGGCCAGTAGAAACTCTTGGCAGGGCCATGTGGGTGCATGAACTGAACCAGTACATCTTCATCTGAAACATCTCTGATACTTCCTATCCACCATTTCTGATCATACACACAACTCACATATTGTCTCATAGTGAGCACAGAGACAAACTGTTATTCAATATCAAACTTTGGAGACTTTTCTACTGTAATGTAAAATCTTTATGCTCAAATTAAGATTATTATTTGATTTGGTTGTGTAATTTATATACTTAAAGTATGACAAATGTACAGTCTTCAATTCATTTGTTCATGGTTTAAGACATTAAAAGCTGCTTTCAGCATGTTCAACTCACATCCAAGGACTTATTGCCTCTATAACTACAACTGTGCTACAATTTAATGTTTTCATAAGGCAAAATTTATCAGTAGTATTTAGTCACATATAAGTCTTTGGTAAATGGTAAAAAACACAATTGAAATGCCCTGCTGTGATGTTTACTTATAGGATATTAAGACATGCAGTACCAAAAACGGTATTTTTTGGTACTGCAGGATTTTAAAAAATCACTGCGACAAATTGAGGCAAAACACCCTCCTGATTTTTTAATATGATTTTAACAAGAATATGATATTTCAAAAAAAGTAAGTTTGGACCTGATACGTGTTGTCAGTTTTTTGGAATATGACTCTGAAGTTGGGCAAAGATGTGTTAACTTCCATTTTTGAGCCTTAATATCTGTGAAACTAATCATCTGAGAGAAACCATATTTTGTAGAATGTTTAAGCTAACACCAGAGATAGAGGCAGAAGTGATAGAAGTCTTTTATCTGCAAAAATGGGAGCTCAGTCACTCTTCAAATGTACTACTTTATTTCAACAAGCCACATTTTAAGTACCTACCATACTAGGTTATCATTGAGCTACACCCCTGATATTCGATGTCTGGAGGCTATTAGTAACAGATATACACTGTAGAAATTTTGAAGGCCACAGGTGAGATAGTTTTCCAGATATTGCTGTTTAAAAATGGCTTTTCAGAGCATGATGCCAAAAACCGTCTAAACTACCCTTCATTCAATGATGTTTCATGAGAAAACTATTGACAGTAGAGACCTAATATTTTGGATTTTTCCTATTAACACGTGTATCTTTGTACTCAAATTTTTTCAGGACATTGTGAGATGGTCAGGTGGGAAGATTTTCAGAAATTTGATGAAATGACACGGAATGACCCCTGTGTGAGTGAGTGTGTCTGTCTGTCTGTCCTCCTGGACTCATCAGCCTGATATAATTTTTTGCTGTATACATGTATGCTAAAGAATGCTAAAGTTGTGGTGATTCTGACCGGTGACTCCTCACTCTTTACTGGGCTGTTGGGACCACAAGTGATCAACTGCTTCAGTTTCAGCTTTTCCCCCAATCAACTTGGCTCAAAGCAAGTCTCTCCTATAATCTGTTGGAGGCTGACAACCATAGAAAATATTGGTCTCATTTTGAACTCTCATGTGCAGATTAATCCCAAATCTGAGTTTCTCTGATCCATTACATTATATTAGGCACGGGACAAGATTAATCAATCCCCCAAAGTTTTAGTTACTGGATTATCGCCACGACTACAAAGAAACTGGGAGGGATACGTGAGATTCAACTCTTCTTTGTTTAGGAGGGGACAGGGAGACACACCTGGTGGAGATTTACACTCCACTGAGAGTCATTATGTAGTTAATGATTTATTAATCCCACAGGGGATACTTAGATAGATAGGCTGTGACCCGAGTCATTATATAGACATCAGCATGTCCTTGATGTTGCATGTGAAGAAGGACAGACTTCATGCTGTGTATATACTGTATGCTATGCATCAAAAAAAGTCTCATTTCAAGCAGAGATTGTGTGACACGGCTGATGAGGATGATGGTAATGACACGTGGAAGATGCATTCAATGTCGGCAGCACACAATCTACATCCTGCGGTAAACAATTTGCAACTTTCTTTCTCATTGATATTTTCCACGTCGGCATGCGCTGCTGGTTTGATTGGTGTTTTGCCTTTTTTTCTTTCCATCAGCGTCTCTTTCTATCTTCCCATTTTCTCTCTCCATCATTCTGTCTTCGGGTGTCTCTCGGCGGACTGGAAGGCAACATTAAAGGGCCGATGGCCATTTCATTCCACTCAGATTTTTCCTCCTACATACGAACACACCTATTTACACTTGATGGAGAGTTGACAGAATCAGAGAGGTCGGGGGAAGTGGAATTCAATTTTGCGTTGTGGAGAAATCAGAGGAACTGTCAAGCTGTCATGTGATAGTCTGAAGAAACGCCACTTGTAGAAAGGAAAGGCCGGCTTGTTATTCACTTGACTGTCAGTCTTCTTGACATCGCTTTGCATACACAATTCTTCATCTACAGCAAATTGAACTGTCCAACAAAATACCACTCAATGTGATTAAGGTAAAATTGGATTCATAGCTGAATCTTTCTCTTTCAATATTGTCAACAAATAATACAGATTTATGCTAAATTATTAGTATGTATTATACATGTGTACGTTTGATTTTGCATATGTGTGATTTCTTTTTTTTTTTTGTGTTTTTGCAGGAATCTTGGAAAGTCAGGTCTCAGAGTATCTTGCTTAGGACTGGGTGAGTAGACTCTGGGCTTCACTACCCATAATGCATTTCTCCTTATATTTCCCTATCGTATCATGTAGAATATTTGCAGATCGATTAGTTTTGCATTAAATTATTTACATACTTAATTAAGTCACTTGTTAGGACATGGCAAAAGTACAATAAACAACATTAAATTCAGAATTGGGCTGGGAGTTTAACTATTATGTTCAGCCTGTTTTGTTATTAAACCAACAAATCTACTGTGGAGGTTTAATTCCCCTACATCCAAACGTGTGTGTGTGTGTGTGTGTGTGTGTGTGTACAATTGAACATCTGCTCTCTCAGACAGAGTTGAACAATTAAGTAAACTCAATACAAGCCAGGAGGATAAACACTATATACATTATATTTTGAAGGGATTTTAGATGGTCAATGGTTCAATTTAATAAAAAAATCATAAAGCCTGCTCTTTTTGGAGCCTGCAGATAAACGGAGACGGAGAACACTGCTTCATGAAACAGCAACCCCCAAATTGTGGTTTTCCTTTTTGTTTGTTTTATTTTAATAGTATTTCAGTGCTACGTTGCTTTGCCCAGCACTTTATATGGATTGATGCTGATGATCTTTCTCTGCCGGTTCTTCAGGAACCTTTCAATAGAAAAGTGACGAAGCTGACAGGATGGTAGAAGCTTTTTGGCGCCACGTAGAACTGTTTTTTTTCTGGGCATAATGTTTGGCCCTCAGGCTGCCCCGGCGCCCTGCTGGCCCAGCTGGTTCACGGTAGACTGAGAGGTCTGACTCAATATGCCTGAGCTGCATGGTGCAGAAAAAAGGTCAGCATGATGTCGTCAGGGGAGCGGAGGAAGAGAGGGTGAATAGCAGGATGCTAAATGGTGTTTCACTGATCGATGATGATGTATTATGTGTGTGTGTGCAGATTTTCTCATCATCGTATCAGCATTTTACAGCAAAGTTCAGCAGAAGACACACACACACACACACACACACACACACACACTGAAAAGTGAACAAAACACAAATTCAGTCACGTTAAATCGTGATCAGGTGACTTTCCTCCGCTTGCCGCTGGTTCTGCGAACGACAGCCAGGAGACGATGTAACCGGAGTCACACAAAAGCCAATCGGCGACGGCGTGATGACGATGACGCCCCGAGAGAAACCCCGTCTGCCCGCTGCCATCGTTTACATAACAGAGTGAAGAGCCCTTCAACCACAACACTGCTTACTGTTCACAATTCCCACATCCTATTTCAACAGTCACACAAAGAGAGATGCTTTTTGGGAGCTTGTTGTTTTACACCAAAACGTTAGTTTCAATCAGAGACTTTGGTTGTTTGGGACATTAAAAGCGTACTTCGGAGTGCTTTGCTCGCTGGATTACAGCTGCTCTGTTACTTTAGACCGCCGGCTGCCTGTAAAACGTGCGTTATGTAACAATAAAGTAGCAGACTGACCTTAATATGGAGTGGCTGGCTAACACTTCACTTTGTTGCTACGAGGAAAGTGATTAATGATTGCTGGACCAACATCTTTCAGTAAAGTCATGTGATAGTGTTCATAAGTAGGAATGTTACTGGGATCTCATATTTCTTTTGTGGTTGCTATGATTTCTGATTGCCTTTACTTTTTCTGCATCTGTTTTCAATTTATTTTCATGTTTCGGTCCTAAATATATTAACTTTTACCACTTAAGTATGTTTAATAAGCTACACATGAAAAACAGCATTACTATGTCAGTAGATAGAAATTATCATATGCAACTTCTTGCTGTTGAGTTTTTAAATTTAAATTTGAATTTAGATCTTCCTCTCTTTTGAGTCCATTAAAAATGTTCAGCGGAGCAGATCATTTAGTTAGAAGATCTTATACACATTATTATGTGGCTGCTTAATTCAAGATCTGATCTTTTCTTACTAATACAATTCTTCGTGACGGGTTCATCTTCTCTAATGTAGAAGAGAATCTGAACAGGCAGATGAATTAGTATTCATCACACACACACCGTCATTATCCCAGGGACAGAGTGCAGGGCCGAGGGAGGGGTGATGAGATGTGAAGAGGGAAGAATTAAGAGATGTGACTCCCCTGGAAGTTTATCCCGACAGTCACTTCTTAAACGTCTTTCTCTCTGTGAACTGCACTTTCTTTCTCGTCCTCTCTGATCCATCTCAAACTCTGTCCTCCATCCGTATCCAAATTCTTCCTCAACTCTGCGTTAATGTCGGAAAAGAAAATAAAACAAAATAAACATTGAGACCTTTTTGAGATAACAGAGATTGAAATACGTGCCTTAATGCCTAAATAAACTCTTTTGCAGTAACCTTTACTCTTTCCCGACTCGTCCTCCCCCATCGTTTCCCCCTTCTGCTTTCTCGTCCCTGTGGGGATTGTTCTCCAAGGACCCAGCTGCTGGTAAGAGCAGCTTATTATTTGGTTAAAGAGGTTGGATAGAGGTTAGCTCTGTGCTCGGGCAAGATCAAGAGGGCGTTAACACACACACACACACACACACACACACACACACACACACACACACACACACGTCGTACAGCAGACATTTGCAGATGCTACTTTTTTCCTCATATATAAGAAAATCCCCCCAAAACTGACTGTAGTCCTGTTAATATTCAATCTCTTGCTTAGTCACATAATAGCCAAACTCTGGGAGTCAATTCAATATCAGTTATTCACACTAACAATAAAAAAGAAGCTAATTTCACATTCCACTGGAATACAATTTAATACTTGTTAAATTTATTGGCATCTGGAAAGGCCAATGTTCTCTCTCCAGAATCTAAAAATCTCTCAGCAATTATTTGTAAGTTGAATTGATTTATTAGAAAACAGATTATCCCAGGAGAGAAGCCTGGATGGCGGATTAATTGATAAGTTAATTGATTGGTAAAGTCATCGTGACCTTATAGCACCGGCAGTCTCCCGCTGCAGATGATGAACTTCTTCTTCATTCACCGATAATAGAGCGACCGCAGGGAGGCGTGCAGTGGCTTCAGTGTGCCGTCAACACCCTTTTTCCCACGATGCTAACTGGTTGGGAAAAAACAAGCGTTTTTGTGCGTTGGCGTCTGCACACCCGTTGTAATTGGCTTGAATAAATAAAAAGTGTAATAGGTCCATGAGCGATTCTGTGTGAACCCGTAACGTCACACTGTCCAGCTCCATGTTTGCTCCTGGATGCTTGCTGGACTGCTGCGGTGCTATTTACGGATGAATTATTAAAATGGTTCAGAAAATCCTGCAGTGTAGGAAAGAGAGTGAGGTTGGACCTTCGCATGCTGCCACTGTGGTTCCTTTGAAGGGGAGATATGGAGTGGATCAGCATGTACTGTATAGCTTCTCTCCTTCTACTTCTGCACCACTTGCCTTCTTATTTCAACTGTTATCTGTTGAAATCCACAGCTGTGTGACTCAGCATGCTAATTTCTCATTCCTTCTCTAGTTTCACTGAACACTAACAAATACAAAAGAATAGTCGATTATAAGGTTTATCTTTATAGATACGTCCTTCTCCGCTGCAGCTGAAGTAGAAAGTAGCCTCTAAAGACTTATTGCTGTCATCACAATGTCATTAGTAGAAACGTATGTCCGTGCTGCGTTGCATCGTTAAGTGTTTTAAATAGTTTTATTCGCCCCGCTAGGCCGCAGCTGGAAGAGTAGACAAGACAGAAACAGATGGAGATATAACAGTAGACGAAGGCGATTCAGGAGAATAATCGATCCAACTTCAAGAGGCTGTACAGGAGACGGGCATGCAACTGAAAATAGGTGCAAAGGCTCCACAAATATATAAGGTGCCATGCAGGATCCTCAAGCTTTAACTGGAAACACTGGCAAAAACAGACAAGAAAGAAGTCTGTTACAACATGTCATCGTTTAAATTGGATTTAAACGGGTTTCTGCACAACAAAAACGAGGGCAAAGGCTACGGCATATCCAAAATGTCAATGGTTTCAACCATTGAACTTTTGCCCCCCAAAAATTAAAAAAGGTCAACTGCCAAAAGCCTTCATTTATTATGATATATATGATTAATTCATTATTACATATAATTAATGTATAACCTTTTCTAAAAAAGATCTGGTACAATGGACATCTTGTGTTGGAACTTAATTCAGCTCCCTGGATTGTTAAAAATCTGTCTGATAGAAGACGATGCAGATCTAATTTTCCACAAGGCCAACTATAATTAGCTGTTTTGTGTGTCTCGTCCGTATAAACTTATACTCAGCCAACTGTGCACCTCAGAGATGTACTGTACCTTTTTTACTGGAGCTGGAAATGATTCCAAAAGAATATGACTCAGCTTTTCTCGCTGCAGGCAGACAAGCTGAAAAATGCTGAAGAAGAGAGTTAGGAGGTCAGTTAAACTGAGAGCGGAGAGAAATGTTTCATCTAAATGTGTGCCATCTATCCCGCTGCCAACCGCACAGACTGGATTTATGACTGAAGAATCAGGATAAAAGGATTCACAACAAAGCTGGAAAAAAAAATAGATGACACTTCTCGCCAAATCTACAAATCTATGTCATCATTTTCTCACACTTTTCTTCCCTTCACTATTTGCCTCGTTCAGTTAGTCTTCTGTAAACGTGTCTCGTTTCTTTCAACCTCTCCAAGTACTTGACGTGTGTGGATACATGATGGGAAACATGAAAGTACAACATTGCTAAGAGGGGAAAAAATAGAGGACAGTGAAGTGATTTTTAAATTGGAATCAAGTCAAACAAGGATGATGCATCTTTATAACAGTTACATTACAACCTCAGTTACTTTATCAGGCCTTGGCTTGAGAAGCTTGTTGACTTGAACCCCCTTCTGCTTGATGAAAAAGCACTGCAAGGTTACCGGATTTACTATTGTTGCATAGCAACGCCAAGTGCTACTTCCAGCATTTCCATTAGCAGCTGCCAGTCAGAAAGCAGAAGAGCTGTTTGTCGTTTGTGGGCCATTCATTTCCATCAAACGGGGAAAAACTCTGTGGAACCCATAAGAACGGTGGCCTTGACATTCGAGCGGGCCGTTCGTCCCACGCTGAGCCCCCCCGGCTCAGGAACAACTCCTTACTGGAGCTGCCGTCGTTCATGCATCTGTGTACCAGAAATAATGCACAGCATCGTGCACATACTGTGTGAGTAATAATCCGTAATGACTGTAGTGTAGGTGGAATTGAGATTTAAGGGGGTCGCCATGGTTACTGCAGTAACAGTGTCCAAAAGCAACTTTTCCCACCAGTCATCGCTGTTATTTCGCTCACCCCGCCTCCGCTGAAAGTACCCCTATTGTGATTCTGCTGGTGATGCATGATGGGAACCGCTGCTTATTATAAGGTGAAGATAATATCGCCAACAAATCCAATTCATCCCGCAGGGTGTCATCTATAAGTTAAACCCCAGTGGGGCTGATGGGATTGCGGTGCATGTGGCATAATGAGCTCTATTGTATGGTGACATCCTGACTGTGGAAAGGAGCAGATGGTTAAGTGGCGTTTCATTGTCACCTGTCTCTGAGGTGCATCCATTGTTTTCTCTCTGTAAAGCAGTGGAGGTCAACGGGGTTGGAAGGAGAACTGTGTATTCATGTGGTGTGAGATTGTGATGCACTGGAGCACCGGGTGAATGGGAAGGATTCAATGGGGGGATATAAATGGAGTGATCATGGCCTGAAGGGAATTAATAAATACCTCCAAAGAAGAAGAACTCGTGATTCTTCTCATCACTATTCTGATTGGATACTCTCAGAAGAGGCTGTGGTCTTGTTTGGTGTTAAATCATGGTTGTGGCATGCAGTGCTCATCATCTATTATCAGACGACATCAGCATTGTTTTTCATATGATCATTGAATATAAACACATATTTTATGTTTGCAGTAAGTAAGAGTAAAAAAACGTTCACAATATGGCAAATGTATGAAAAATCTCAGATACACACACAGCATCATTGACTGCCTCATAGTTTGTGAGCTTTCCTTTCAACTCCCGGGACACACATAAGCCACGCAGCTTTTAGAGGTTTATCCTGATACCAAAAATAAAAAAAAATACATAATCTGAAATGTTTCGCGCCACAACAAAGCTACGCACACGATTCAGAGAGGGAGTATGCAGGGGATTTAGCATCTCTCCTGGTTGAGGTGGCTTAGCTTTTTGTCTGGTTTATCAGCATTGTTTGCACACACACACACACACACACACACACACACACACACACACACACACACACACACACACACACACACATAAGGACAGGGGACACAAGGTCTTCCAAATAAGCCTGACAGCGCTCACTGAAGGTGATCTTCCAGTGCCGAGCCACAGATTGTTCTCCTGAGAACTCGACAGCCTCCTTCGTCGGGTGACATTAGCAGTGATTAGTCCCGGATGTCAAACTCACACATGGGAATGTTTTGTGATGTTGAAACTTGTTTTTCCCCTTCCTTGCAGGTACATGGGTGACATTCGGAGGACAGATAACAGACGAGGTGGGAAACATTTTTGCTTTACTTTTGCATGTTTATTTCGTCTTCATGGACGTTTGCTTGTTGATTGTGTTGTGTCTGCTGAAAATGTCTCTAGAAAACATCACACCAGTGACCATTTATACGCTGACAATCACTTTGCCCTTTGGAGATGACGCCTGCAGGCCAACAAACATGAACATTTGGGGAGCGACGGTGTCCGACATGCCAGGCACACCCCCCTGCCTCTCTTGTAATTTGTATGCAAACTGTAATATTTAGTTTGACTCAACCTTAATATTGATTGTTGTACAATCAATTTGTTCAGAGTTTTAAACCCATTTTTCAGTCGTCCATCACGTTTCCAAAAATGCACACACAGCTGTTTTCGCAGTTGTCCTTGATCAGACCATTGGACGGCTGGCAAAGTTATGCTGCTTACAGGCTCAGTTAGCCAACGGCTTCGTTTGCTCCCACACACATAATGGACAACCTTCACAAAGACTCGGGGTGCGATGATTGAGATTATTTGGCGGACTCAAATTTGACGTTACACTGGACATAAAAAGTCTGTACTTCAAATCCCCTTTACACTCATGTTGATGAAGTCTAACATGCTCTGATGTTGCTGCTGGGGTCTTGGCCTCGGGCATCACCCACACAGATACCAACACAAATGCACACTCTTGCAGACACGCAACGGTGCGTTCATGCCTTTGACAATAACCAAAGGAAGCAGCCGGAGAGGATCTGGATCAAAAAGTCCTCGTGTGTCCTGGAGGCCCCTGTTCAATGTCAATGTTATCAAAAGCACTCTAAATATAAGACATGTGTCCCTGTCATTAAGAAACACAATAAAACACTAAGGTCGTTTCACAGTTGTATCATTTCTAATTAGGCACTTTTCATAGAAAGTGTATACAATACAATAATATCAGCCAGGAAAACTCTTCAAATGGACAATCAGAATACTGGTATTCTGCAAAAGGGCTGCATAGCATCTGGACCTAAATCTCTCTCTCTATCCCTCTCTCTCTATGTCTCTCTCCCCCCCTCCCTCCTCGTTCGCTCTTCAAATAGGAGCTCTTCATCCGTATGTTCTGGCTCAGATAAATATGGGATGGCTTTCACTAAGCTATGCTCTCAACAAACTCACACGTCACCTCGCGAGATTTCACCAGACTGTCTTCATAATGGCAGACAAACCAACCAGAGCCTGTCGGTGGCAAAAACAATGACGTAAATGACGTTGGCAAATCGCCCCCATGTGATTACAGTGCATCCCGGTCTTCGGTTGCCATCTGGAGTGCTCTGGCTCAATAGTGGGCCAGTTTCAGAAACTGTCTCTATAAGTCAGACACGACAACATGAGGAAATCAGTTGGAGGTTACTCTCTAAACAGCGTTCTGTTCTGTAACTTAACATCACCGTGAAATGGCCGAGAGTGAGTCTTTGCATCCAGTTGGTGAGCTTTAGAAGCTTGTAATGAGCGCCTCATTAGCAATGATACAAATGAACTGTGTGTTGTTGTGTTTCTTAATGAGGACAGGGACACATGTCGTATATCTCGAGTGCTTTTGATAACATTGACATTGAACAGGGGCCTCCAGGACACACGAGGACTTTTTGGCCCGACAGCACTGTTCGCGTTAGAAGCTCACCAACCGCAGCTCTGTGGATGAACTGTGTTTATGCTAAGCTAAGCTATTCTCTTGCAGGTTACCTTGCAGAGTCGTGCAGCATCCATCCATTCATGTACCACAGTATGTTGAATAAGCACATCACTAATGACAGGTCACATACTGAATAAAAGCTTAATAAAAGGCGTGCTCGTATGCGTCATCAAGGGCGAGTTTGTTTGGCTGCAGTCTCGTCTGCACATTTTCAGACAGCTCGCAGGAGTGCTGGTGGGCTGGGCGAAACGCGGATCCATAAATCACAAAGTGAGTTGGAAGAAAGCGTGTCTTTGTAACTTTGATGTAGGTGGTGTTGAGGGGAGGCGGCGGCGCAGCCATGACACCGTCTCGAGGCCGCGTGGGTCGTATGGTGGGAGGCTATCGGGGCCTTGTTTCTGGGGTTTCTTATCACGTCTGTTCTATGTATGGATGTCCTGCACCTTTTTGTGCCCCAGAATCAAAGGAAGACAGAAGCCCGAAGCGCAGACTCCCATGTAACTGAACGATGACTCAGTGTTTTTTTTGTTCTGAAGGTGAGGGTAGAGGTGCGCGCGTATATGTTCGTCTCTGCAGTTTGTCCTCCCTTTATTCCTTTCATCATTCGAAGGCTGTTGGTCCAAAATGGCCAGCAGTCATAAATCTGTGGAAGCAGCGATGCTTCATCATCAACACTCACTTACTGACCTTGCGGTGTCACTTTAAGGACAGCGATCCACCTTTTAGTGTCTGACGAGACTATAGAGATTATATAAGTTATCGGCAAACTTTTAGAGCGTATTTGCTCAACCTCATCCCTGCTCTCTGGAAGTGTACTCGTCTCTTCATCCGTCTTCATAACGCCATCTTCACCTGATCTAACCTCGCCGGCAAAACCTTTATTACCCACGCTGTTTGTTCTGAAATTCTCTCTACTTTTTTTAACTCCTCCATCCGGCAACTTTTTCTTCATCCTCCATCTATTTCGCTGTCGCCCGCCCTGACTCCCCTTTATTGAATATCACCCTTCACTGCCCCCAACAGTTCTGACGGAGATTGTTTCCCACATGTGTACTCGGCGGAGGCGTCCCTCTTTCCCCCCCTTAACTGACCTCTGTTTTCTTTAAACTCTCCGTAATCCAGCTCTGTTCATTCTGCTCTTAATGGCACTCCTTCACTTTCCAGCTGTCCTACTTTTTCACTGTCCTCTCACCCTTCTGATCACGATGCATTAGTTTTAATTTGCAGACGCCACATGGGAGCAGCCATTAGCTTTCATTTTTTAACGCCCATTTTTATGTACTATACATGTACTCCGAAATTTTAAAATATTGAATTTAATTCTGTTAATTTTATCATAGACTTTTTTTCCGCCTTTGTTTGATCCATTCTGTCATGTTTAAAGACACAATTCAATAACGTGGATAATAATTGTGTCATTATCACACCCGGGCTTGGACTGCTACCCAGTCTGTGGTTGAGACAGAACCTCAGAGGAGAGATTATCTCATTCTTTTACAAACAACACCTCCGCTGTCTGCCGTCACTGAAACACAAACACACGCAGCACACAAACACACGCAGACAAACAGATTTCAGGCACGGGCGTAAACAAACACACGAGCAGCGGATGCACAAACACACAACCTTCTGTCAGCACACGTTCACACACTCAGACACGTAACTCCACAGGGAGACGATGACAAATTCACTTAGTCCCCACGTCGTAAAAAGTCAACCACGGGGGGATTGGATGTCGTTCTCCTGATTTATGGTCACCGTGTTTGCAAAGAAATATGCCACACACACACTTTTATGAGGCGTGACACGTTATTTACTGAAGAGGAATGAGTTGACACTATCGTACATTTTTCACAGAATATTACGCTGTGATATTGAAAAAGAAAAGATGAAGCTGCTCTGATGTCAGTTTTTTGGATATTTTGACAACTCTTTTGTGTGTGTGTGTGTGTGTGTGTGTGTGTGTGTGTGTGTGTGTGTGTGTCCTGTCCTCTTTGACAGGTTGCAGAGCAGCTAATGACTATTGCCTACGAGAGTGGAGTCAACCTGTTCGACACAGCTGAGGTCTACGCCGGCGGCAGGTGAGCGTCGAACGAATCTCTCAGTTCAGTTGAGCCCAAGTGTGACCAGGTGCAGACGTCTGGCCCCACTGTGGCTCCAGGAAATGAAGAAATAATGATGCTCATGCAGAATCATAGGTTAATCTCTAGGATTATAGGAATTTGGGGGGGGTTTAATCAGATATTTATCATTTATTTAAACCGTCTGATGTCGGAATTGGATGCAAACATGAGGAAAATTCTGCGAAACATCTTTCTAGCTTTATGCTAGCTTTACCAGGGCAAGTGAGAAGATTCTCATCACTGGCTCGGAATTTAATAAGGTTAAATTTGTGAAAAGTCACGGTGACCAAACATATTCACACTGGAGAAATTAAATTAGAGTGAAGATTTGATTTCCACTGCTAAAAGCAACACGGAGTGATTTATTGTGACCTTCTAGAAACATAAAGCAATAATAAATACAAATTCTACACATAGCTGCTACTACTAGAAGATGGCACTTGTGTTATAAAAAGTTTGTAATTTTTTGATGGAAAATGTGTTTTGCCATCTTTTTTCATACAAAGGGGGGGTTTTGTTTGGTAATAATGAACAGCAGGGTTGATATTGAGGAGCGAGTGTTATTGTTGTGAATTTTAAACTGCAATTTAATAACGCCGCCTCATTTGCATTGCCTTGCAGGGCCGAAGTCATTCTAGGAAACATCATCAAGAAGAAATGCTGGAGGTAATAGTCACATTAATGTGTGCGGCGGCTTCATCACTTTGGCTGTGAGGGAGAAAGATGGAGGACGACATCACAGGAGCGATCAGTGGAAGATGAAATAGTTAAAAGTTTGCCTGCAGGCAATTCTTCACAAACCTCAAACATTCCCTTTACCGAGTCATTGAAACTTGCTCAGTCTTTGTACTTTACTATTGATCACCTCTGTAGGAAACAGGGACGACATGAGTGGACATGAATGTGCCGCTTATTATGCTTCTTTTGATGATGATGATGTAAAATGCATCATCTTTTGCTCATTCTGATGCATCTTTCTGTATCTTTCTCTGTTCTTTCTTTATCTTCTCAGGCGATCCAGCATGGTCATTACAACTAAACTCTACTGGGGAGGAAAGTAAGTAAGAGCCTCTCTAAAGTGTCGTTTCCATGCCTGAAGTCAGATTGTGAATAGTTGATTCAGTGTTGGTTATTTACCATCTTCATAAACCGCCTGATCTGCACGTTCTCATGCCATTCCACCCAGCCAGGTTCAAAAAAGTGATTTAAATGACAGATAATATTGAAATCAATGCACCGACAGCCACAAACACAGCAATACGCAAGAATAAAATGGGTTCCACTCATGGTGTCTTTTTTTTTAGTTTTGTGCAGCTTGCAAGGACACAAGAATAAGAACTCTTTTTACAGTCAGACTCAAAAGTGAATCAGTGGCTGAAACGGTGTGTTTGTCCCATCAGAGCAGAGACGGAGAGAGGACTGTCCAGGAAACACATTATTGAAGGTGGGACGTGGTCTCACACACACACACACACACACACACACACACACGAGATGAAAACCCTTTTTTCGCTTACAGCCAACCCTTTTCTCCGTTCTTTTCCATCACAGAGTGCTTGTCAATTCAATCCCCCTCCAATGTCTCAGCCTTTATGTCTCCGTGTCTCTCAGGTCTGAAAGGCTCTCTACAAAGGATGCAGTTGGAGTACGTAGATGTCGTTTTCGCCAACCGCCCTGACAGTAATACTCCCATGGAGGGTGAGTCATCCAGTCAACATTCAACTTTACACCAAAGCAACTAGTCAAATCAATCGATTGATGCAGGGCTAGTTTGATGTCAAACACAGAGTTTTTTGATGTTGAGGTTGTTTGTTTCCACACTTGTGATTTGAGACCTTTGCTGTTTTTTTTGCTGAATACTTCTAATGTTTAATCACATTAATTCTCTGACATCCAAATACACAGTTTAGAAACGGTGGATTTCTAGTGTGTGTATGTTCTAATATACCGACTATATAACGAATAATAAGGCAGGAACATTTATAAAACAGGACTGAATATGTTTTTGTTATGGGACCGTGGAGAGGGGTTGCTGCTTTGTTGTGTGCTGCCCAGAGGGCAGATGTGTACTTGCTAGAGACATTAGAGGGTCGGCCTTGGCCTGAAACACAAAGGTTTCTTTAACAAAGAAGATATTTCAGGATAACCGGTGATGTTGGAGCTGCTGTGTGTCTCTTATAATGAACTCCACGTCAGTTTCTCTTCAGCCAAAGTGAGGTGGCGGTCCTGTAGAAGTCGTCATCTGTTTATCGACATGCATGTTAATAGTGCGTTGGTTCCTCATTAGTCATCTTAAAGGAATTGTGTGCTATTGCATTCTAGAGGGTCAACTGAGGGTTTTCTTTATTAATTAGTGCTCACAACTAATCAATAAGGAAGTTGCATGTTAATTAGTTATTTGCTCTTGTTTTTTCCCAGAATTCCTCCTCTCTTGTTGGATGAAATGCATTCCCGTGAATTATTTTACACTTTTCTTTATAGATTTCTCCTCTGCTGCAAACCTTTTACACTTACTTTCCCCGCCATCTGCACTCAATGTTCATTTCCGGTGTAATTCCTTCAGCTGTTGGGTTCCTCCAGCTTCCTTCCTCAGACTTGTTTTTCACTCCGTCTTCTTCTCGCTCTTTTGATATTGGCCGGAAATTGAGGCCGGGAACGTCTGAAATGTGAGCGTGTTGCTGGAACTGGATGGAAGGGAAGGAAGGAGAAACAAGAAATGTTTAATAGTGTGTTATCTCCCTCTCTAGGACGGGTTTACGTAAGGTGTCTGTGTTTCAGGTTAATTATTGTTTACCAAATTGAAGGGAAAAGGAAAAGTCAAGTCTTTTGAAGCCCTCTCGATTATACATCCTCGTGCACATCTACTTCCTCTTTATGTCTGTTGGTTAACCTTTTTCCTTTCTCATCGTTTTCTCCTCCTCCCTCATTTTCTGTCGATTTGCCAAGAGCCACTTACACAGAGTGAAATACAAGAGTCCCGCCATCGTGGAGGATTGCAGTGTAATTGGAGTGAGCGCCGGGCGATGATGAATTACCTTAACGACGTTCCTAATCTGAGTTTTCGTTGGCCCTGACTGCCTGTTGGCCCGCGCAGTCAGCACTGTTGGAGCTAATTGCGTCATTAAAAATGCAGCGGCTCGAGGGTGATCAGAGGGGCTTTAGCATGCTTGTTAGTTTGTCCCTGTAGGCACGGTGATGAGCCGTCAGCAGGTAACACAGGTCCAAGTGTATATATATATATATATATATATATATATATATATATATATATTCCCCATTCCTTAACGTGTGTTCTCTCATTGTTTCTGTTAAATGTTTTCTGCTTTTTTGTTTCTTGAGTTTCGTCCGATCTCTCTCTCTCTCTCTCTCTCTCTCTCAGTTGTCGTCAATTAAAAGAATATATTGCTTGCCTCCGGGCAAATCTTTTCTGATGATCGGACTCATCTTTCGTTAAAAAGAGAAATAAAGCAAACTAACAAGACATATTTTCTCAATCACTGTTTCTTTCCTCTGTTTTGTGCTCTCTGGGTGTGGATTGATTCATCTCATGGATACGATGAAACACATGACAAAGAAACGGTCTATCGGACCGTGTGATTCGGATTTCCTATTTTGAAGATTTACATTAGAAAAAATAATCTGTGCTGAGTGATTTATGGCTTTAAGTTATACATTGAGTCCTGTTAACAACTGCTTCCGAGGAAGAGGGCGTTTAAAGTTGAACCAGCAGCGACGGATATGTTTTGTTGTGACTGCAGCAGTGTGTTTCTAGCATTGTCCGATAAAGTGTTCACTGCTGATCCCACTGACTGATCTCTGCAGAGATTGTTCGGGCCATGACCTACGTGATCAACCAGGGAATGGCGATGTACTGGGGGACGTCTCGGTGGACGGCCATGGAGATCATGGTAAGAGGCACAGAGCTTTGAGTTTCATGTCCGTGTTGGAGACAATATTTATCAGGATAAATGTCTTACTTAGGAGCTAAACCTAATAATCATACATTCTGGAAGTAATAAAGGTTTGCCTTGAATGTGAGCCAAGCAAAGTTTCTAATCAACACATAAGTAGCAGAATGAGTATCACCTTCACACGTATTAGTATTTAGTTGCTGTTCTGCCATTTTAAACCTCAGCTAATCAGAATTAAGGAATGAAGGTGAATGTTTGGAGTTTCGGGGGAAAGTTTCACGCCGCTTTGGCACATTAGACATTGCAAGCGTGTGGGAGAATGGGAGAAAATGGGACTGTGTGAATGTTTGAGGGAACCCGTTATTTCTCTGGGAGGTGTTCCCACAGAGGCACAGTGGTTTCCTCCCGTACGGTAATGACACATGCACGGGCAGCGTGAAGCCAGGGCGGAGAGTTGTGGAACGATCACACGCCCAAAGTGCCATTTCCAGAGCCAACACCCATACTCCCTCCCCCTCTGATGTGTTGACATCAGCTCTCTGTGATCACAGTGAAAAGGAGCAGATATCTTTGCAGAACACGAGCTCAGATGAAAGCCTTGTAATTTGTAGCGTCGCTGATGAAGGGGGGGGGGGGGGGGGGTAAACACGTCCTGTCAGGGAGACAAGGCGGCCGCCTCGAGGCGCATGTCACGGGTTGCTGCACAGAAGGGCAACATGTAATTTGTACGCTGAGTGATGGCACCGACATTATCCTTGCATTACAATAAATAGACACCCCCCCCCCCCCTCCCATCCTGTCATGTGTTTCACAGCGGGACACCTCCAAAATTAAAGAGTGGGGGAATGTTTAAAGAAGCAACAAGCACATTTGCATGCGTTTCCTCTCCGCCACGTGTTCTTGAAGGGCACAAGGAAATCCAGATAAGGAGGGATGGAGGGAAATTTGAATATGACGCCTCGGAGAGTTGTGATATTGAATATTGATTGGGGGATTTGCTGTGAGCCGTGCATTTTGATTTGCACCACGTTCCCCCAAGCCGACTAGCAGCCTCCCATCTCTTCCCTGAGCTCAGCACATCGCTATCCATGGGCTCCTAATGATGGAAACGTTCATGGGACTTCACAGTAAACGCTTCACAAAAGGGGGATCCAGCATCGTAACAACCGTTCATTAGTTCTCGCCCCTTTTCTATGTCCTCCTTTTTCCTTTTTCATCCCTAGGAGGCGTATTCAGTGGCAAGACAGTTTAATCTGATCCCTCCGGTGTGTGAGCAGGCGGAGTATCATCTCTTCCAGAGGGAGAAAGTGGAAGTACAACTGCCTGAACTTTATCACAAGATCGGCAAGTATTGTTGTTGTGTACTATTGTGGTGAATTAGTCGATCAATGCCTGATGGGGAAATATTTGGACCCAAGACAAACATCCTATGGCCAGAACATTCTTACACTCAGTTTATCATATATGAGTAAAATTAATTAAAGAGATAAATAATCTCTGTCTGATTTTTAATCATTTAAGCCTCTTTCCTTGTCTCATTTTCATTTTCCTACCTCTGTTCTCGCACTTTTTTTTCACACCTGTTCCTTCGACACGTCTTATTAAAACTCCTCCCGTTTAACTCCCTATGGTCTCCTTGGTGAAAGGAGTTGGAGCAATGACGTGGTCACCGCTGGCGTGCGGCATCATCACAGGAAAATATGAAAATGGCATTCCCGAGTCTTCCAGGGCTTCCATGAAGGTATGCAATTAACTGCATCACGGTTTGGTTTTCATAACACACAGGTTTTCTGCTGCGCTTCCACTAGGGTCGACATGAGGGAGGACTATGAAAAAATGAGACCTGGGGCCTAGTTTCATGAGGAATAATTGGTAACAGTCCTTCAAAAAAGCAAATGTTTTCTGCAGAGGGAATGAAGCTGTAGCTTGTTTGTGTTTTAATTATCCAGACTTCACAGATAATCAGTGATTTATAACCTTGGGGTTTGGGACACCAAGATCAAAATCACAATATCTGTCATTGTTACCTGTAGCTTGAGTCTTAAAATTTGAGTTAAAGTCTTATAATATCTACTGAATGCTATTCTGTCCTCTGAAGCTCTTTACCCCCCCAGGATGAATGCTCACAGATCATCCGTCCTCACAGCATCGACCTTTAAATTTCTCACATCTATTACTTCACTTCTTCCCCTTGTCTATCTCTTAATATGTGCCTCCATACCTCCATGAACCTTGCCCTATTTGTTTTCTTTGACTTTATCTTCCTCGGCGACCTCTCCCACTCGCTCATTCAGTCACCATCCTCTCCTCTCTTCCTCCAGTCGTATCAGTGGTTGAAGGAGAAAATAGTGAGTGAGGACGGAAGGAAGCAGCAAGCCAAGCTGAAGGAGCTCAACCACATTGCAGAGAAGCTGGGCTGCACTCTGCCTCAACTGGCTGTGGGTAAGACATCGCCTTCTTGTAGCAACGCTGTGGAAGCTGCCTGAAGAAACAGGGTTTAGATAAGAAGAAGTAAAACTGCTCAAGGCTCTCTGACAAAAACCTTTTCAATGTAGGAGGCGAACAAATGCATCTGTTTGCTTATTATTCGCCTTGTGGGTTTGATTTTCCCCGCAGCTTTCCCAGAGATGTTGTACTTTGTGATACATTCATCTAGGAAGGGCAAATAGAGGATGAGACCAAAAGCTCTGTTTTATGTGTGGTTCGCTGTAATAATCAGGAGTGTGCCATCAAGTGGGCTCTGCGTGAATCTCAGCCTCTTGTTCTTCCTGCAGCCTGGTGTCTAAGAAATGAAGGCGTGAGCTCAGTCCTTCTGGGAACCTCCAACCCCGAACAGCTCACAGAGAACCTCGGGGCCATACAGGTGGGAACACGCCAATCACATCGCAATCTATCCCATTTAAAGATCAGAAAGCTCTCTTTATATGCTGTGTATGTCACCTCCTTCCTGCCTGGCATGTGTCTCTCCCCTCTCTCTCGCCCAGGTCCTTCCTAAGATGACATCTCATGTGGTGTCTGAAATCGACCACATCCTGGGCAACAGACCGTACAGCAAGAAGGACTACCGCTCCTAGACCGGGCTGGCGGTCTCACCGAGAGGTCAACCTTCCAACTCGCCTACCTACTTAACCACACTGCTACCACGGACCCCACCGTTCAATGTTTAAGTCCATGGTTTCTCTCCTTGGGCCCCGCTCAGCCTCCAGCCCACCTCCGCCTGGAGCAGACCAGCGTGGTCCTGCTCAGATCAACTCGACCAGGTTCATCTCAGGTCCCGTCCAGCTCAGCCAAGAGGCAGCTCAGCAAACCCAGCTTCTTACAGCCTCAAGCGCAACTTGCTCCCCAACCAAGGTGTCCGTTCAGATATAACTATGCAGAGCTTAAGTCTTACCCATTCCCATTGAGAGCACGACATCTCGGTTCATCTCCATCCAGGAACCTCGTTCAGAGAATCCTTTGTGACGCACATGCACACAATTCTACGCATTAACAGTTTGGATTTGAGTAGGACAGCAACGAGAAGCACCGCAGGAGTGTTTCAAGTAAAAGTGCCTTGCTCAAGGGCAACGTGATAGTAGTAGTTGAGTGAGACGGTTGTGTTATTTATTCACTTTTCCTACCTGCAGACCCTCGGGTCTCAATCCTGCTCTCTAAAGCCCAGACTTCCACCCACAAGTCATTTCATTTCAGCGCAAAAATTCGCACCGAGCGTATATTTTATTCATGAGAATTGCTTTACCACAAGCTGAATACATCAATACAAGTGCCGTCAACTTGTACATTAGAGGCAGCTTAGGAAAGCAGACATTAAGAGGCTTTGTTGCATGAACACGCGTTCAGTCCAGTGGTTTAGTGCTTTCATTCAGTTGCTATGCAGCCAAGCAAAACAGAAGTACCATGTGAGCTCAATCCTCTCACCTCTCGTGTCGTAGGATCTTTTCCCATGACATCAGGGGTTAGGGATGACAAAGTTCATACTTCTTCTTCATACTACTTATGAATGAGGCCAGACCCGTTAGCTTTGAATTAACTTCAAACTACCTACCAAATGTACTCCGTACTATATTTAGCAGAGCACAGTATTCAGTACATATTATAGGCTGCAAATCCTGGGTATATTAACCGACAGGTGCATGTTTCTCCAGCTATAGTGTGCCTCTCTTTACTTTTCTACAAAGCACATGAGGAAACTGAGTGTGATGAAAAACACCACAAGCTTGTCCACCGGCTGGGAAGCAAAGGGTTGAGGTCCATCGGTGTCGGTGGGACTCTTGTTTGGGGAGAGAGGGAAGCATGTCGCCCACGTGTGGTCTCTTGTAGGAACTGCTGCTCTGCTTCTGTAGATTATAGAAGAGAGAAATAACGCTTCGCAAAAGAAGTGGACTACTTTTCTCTAAGTTTGCATTCATTATGGAGACTTTTGTCTCCTGTTTTGCCTGAGACCTGAACCTGAAGATTGCCTCAATGAACCTTGCAGAAAAGGACTTTAGCATATAGTTAATCTATGTAATAAAGGATGACTGACCTCCAGGCCGGTCATGGTCATAACAACTGCAACAATTGCGTGTTTAATGGCACAAAGAGGCAAATCAGCAAGGTTCTTTGGGATGTGGTGAAGATTACAGTATTTATTCTAGAGTAGTAAATAGATGTTAATTTTGACAATTTGAGATATTGTTTGGAGAATTATGTACATACATTGTTAAGGCATACCTTGTAACATAAGCAAAACCATGAAGAAGCCTCTCGTGCATATGAGGACTTCGCAGTACTGTATGGCTAATATATAAATAAGATGTAAATAGTTATTTTGTTGCTCCTCTGCAGAATCAGCGTTTGATTCACTTTTCATCGCATCCTCCTGAAGCCCGACTTGACACTGTCACATAATTCATTTCCGGCTCCTGAATGATATTTCCATAGAAGGATTGTGTGTGTGTTAAGTCGCTTTGTTTTTGCATCATGACGCAGAATTACAAAAGCTCTGTCTATACTGGTATTTAAAGAAGCTCTGCGAGTAAGGAGCTTCTGTTCAAACTTGAGCGTCGAGCTTGAATCATCATCTCAGACCAGTTGACTCGGCTCTTACGGTTCACGTCGTCTTCGTCGCGTTGTTGTCCCGGTTCTTTTTTTCATCTGGAAAAACAAGCCATCACAGAGATCAGCAGAGACGTTGGCCAGGTTCCAGATCAGTCACGGTCTTGTCCTCGGCGTACAGTTGTTGACTTGTAGCACAAACTCCCCCCAGATTTGAATCCTAGAAATTTCAGCCAATGTAGACTTCTGGCAGAAATGTTCCACATATTGGAATGACTGGTGTATTTTATGAAGTCTGGCCTTGGATAACGATGTTTCACTGACTTGGTGTTACACAGAAAGAAGTATGACCTGACCTCACTGTATCCATATAAACACACAGGAAAGTCATATTACTGACAGCCATTTGGCTCTACTGATCTTATGTGATTCATATACTAAAATATGAATTGATGAGCTGATAACTCCTGGTTGCAGAATGTGTGATGTGTACTTTTAGTTTGGTTCCAAGTCAACAAGCTGCCTCTCAGTTTGACCCAGTGATCATGTTGGAATGCGGCCTGCTGGTGTGTGTGGAGACTTCTCCAGCCGACAGAGTGCCTTGACTTGAGTCCCACTACGGGAAAACAAAATCAGGGAATGTCTGTCATTACAAGTTGTCAAATGGTGTTTGGATGCTGTCAGACAAGCAAAATGAGAATAGAACAATGTGTTCCAGATTCTGGTATCATTGGATTGCCAAATCTATGGCATATATTTACTATAACCTAATTTGGACAAAAGGAGCAAGACCCTCAGAGCATGGTTTGTGCAGAGGTATGCATCATTTCCCCTCCAAAATATACAGAATACTTCCTTTCCGACACCACTTATGACTGACTGGAGGTGTGCATTTCTCTACCTGTATTTTCTCTTTTCTTCTCATTTTGCTGTGTTTGGGACCTTTCTGCATCAGCAAAGAGCCTTTGGGCCCCACGTGGATGTGTAACCCCAGCCAACATGCATTCCCAGATCGTCAAATACCAGCACTTTGTCGTGTCCTTCAGCATCTCATCACCGAGGCACGTTTTAGGGTCGATCAGTGTTTTCCCCTTCCCTCCCCTCTCACATCCACAGAGCAGAGGGGTCACGGCAGCAGCATTTCAATTATACAAAACCCGGCAAAGCGGCACCTTGCTGCAGGGTTGTGTGGAAGATGTGGGTGCGTTTATTTCTGCTTTACAAAATAACCGCTGTGAAACAATCAGAAAGTAATGGTTTATTTCTCTGCTTTGTTTTCACCGCTACGCTCTTTCCCTCTGTGGCTCGTTGAGCAGGGAGAAGGGGCCGACACTGAACGCTGAGTTTACAGCCACCGATGCTTTAAAGTATACCGTTGAAATGCAGTTAATCCCTGAAATTGTCATCCTTGTAAACGTAGTCCCTACGCTTCAGCTCGTTACTGTACGGCAATGGCTTTGTTCCATTCTGGCCTCTTAGGCTGTTTTCCCCACAATCTTACAGGAAAACCTCAGTCATGAGGTTAAAGTAATTGAGTATTTTCTGCTTCGTGAAGCATAGGTTTGTCTTCAGAAAGAGGGAAACCAGCGATACAGTTCTTGTGGTTTGAGTGGCTCGTTCTTCAACGTGTACACACACCGGTCTGACGGTCAAAATGGAACAAGGCTAGAAACAAATAAGCTGTGGCTGAATTCCCAACATTAAAAATCCTGCACTGGTAAGAAGCCAGACTAGATCAATTCTCATAAAAATGTCATCTATTCTGCAGTCCAGTGGAAAAGACTTGACAGTAAGCTGTTTTTAAGTGACATGGAAACCATCAGTGTATCATTTCTCTCCAGAACCCTGTAAATAGTCCATATGAAAGTGTGATTCTAAATAAATGCATTGCCAATGGAAACTGTCTAACTTGTGTCTCTAACAATATAAATTAAACTTGGAACACTTCTTGATATCTCAGAGGGCTCTGAAGCAGACTCACACAGAAGACAAGTATACCTGGTTGCTTTAATTGTTACAAAAACAGGACAGACCTGGAGGCACACCCTCCAGACATTTGATCATGGAATTCATGAAGTTGAAATGTGACATCTGGGTCCCTTAAACCCCATTCCCAACTTAAGTAAAAAATAATAGCGTATACCCATCTTTAACCCACTTTTTTCACTGCTACTAAATCCCACCCATCCAGCTTCTAGTCCCTTTACTTGGAGCCTGTGGACAGCAGAGCGATGAGTCCCGAGGAGGCGCTGATTGACAGAATGTAGTTGCTGGAGAAGAAGTAGGTTAAGGCAGATGACATGTAAAGATGAGCTCTTGACGGTAAAACAGTGTGCAAATGTTATTAGTGCTGACGACATTAACATTGTGATTAAAAGGATACACAGTGGGGTTGAAATTCTTGAGCAAGAAGAAGGAGGCGACGATGACGAGCACCAAGAAGAGCGTGTTGTTATAGAAGATGGAGAAGGTGGTGGCCTCGTAGTCGGCAACCTCGTTCTTCTTCCACAGGATCCTAGACAAACCAAAAGGAAACAGAGTTCATGGTCATGTACCAATACAGGACACTGCAGAGAACCCTTTACTAACACTGAATCAACAGGCTTTTATTCTAGAACATCAACATGGAGAAGCTTTTAATCGTTAGCCCACGACCATATGGTATTCCTGGTATTCCCTTTTCACAAGTCTTTATGTTTTTGCCGTACTACGCCGAAAACACTTAAAGTTTCCCAGACATAATTGTGAAACCATCAGTGCAAATGTCCAGCGCAACACACTGTATTGAGGTATGACTTTACAACACGACACCCGCGTCACCTCTCGTCTTTCTCCTTGCGGGACATTTTGCGGTTGTCTGCCTCAGACAGCTTCCTGGTCACCTCCTTGGAAACGGCATCCTCACGTTTCTGGGCAACTCTGGAGGAAGAGGAGAGAAAGTTAACAAAACCTTAGTGTTGATGAAACATTAATTAGTCTTTGATTGCATCAACAATGTTATTGGAAACAAGAATACTTCCAAAGTCTGCGTGACAGTAATCCAAGTACACCCTGATCTGACGAACGTACACAGAGTAGTGTTCAGGCTTCTTACTTGTGTTTGAGAACAAACTTGACGTTCTTGTAGGCGAAGGCCACCAGGTATGTGCTGACCAGAGTCATCACAGCGTACAAAACTGCAGACTGTACAAGGTCCATGTGCCAAATCCTCCAAAACAGCCCTAGAAAGATCAAGTCAATCAATATCGGCCAAGTGATCTAGTCAGTAAATGTAGTACGTTGGTTCAATACAAGCAAGTATCCAGGTGTGTTCCAGTCATTTAAATATATGCGGGGTAAACATGAATGCTGGTAACACACATAATGTACTGTACCTGCAGTAACAGCAGAGTTAGCAACAGTGATCTATCTTTAGCATTTCACAGGCGTTCATATCGACAACCTCGCGTTATTCTGCTCCTCTGCCTTTGAAAGTTCAAAGTTAATTCAGTGTACTCTTGACGGCCACGTCATTAAACCGTGGTTTACTCCTCTAGTGCAGTTGTGTCAGCTAAGCTAGCTAGCATCGGCTAGCTGCTACAGTCTCTGGTACTCACAGATGGGGATGGCAGAAACGATGAGTGCATTTCCGTAAAAGAGCGCGGTGGACTTCGCTGAAAGGTTCCTGCTGAAGTCCTGGAGGAGGAGATCTTCCTCCGACTGCTGCTTGTTGCCGCCTTTGGGAGCCATGTCTGCCGGTTCACTGCCCTGTCTGCTGCTCGGCTCGGGACACAAAAAGACTGACACGTCGGAGTTCGAGGAGAAGAGGGACGCGTCAGCATAAACCCGGAAATACGCCGACGTTCTTCTTCCCCGCTTTGTTTCGGGCGCCTCTGCTCTTTGCTGCCCCCTGCAGGGCGTGGATTCGATGTTCAGTTGTCGGTCTGTGAGCTCTCTGCAGGATTGTCTGAGGTAAGAGCAGCTTCTCTCTGTGGACTTTGTGTTGTTGTAGTCCCAAGAACTCCAAAGTGACTCATGTTGAACTTTGATTCATATATTATCAACACTTTAAAAGATGAGGTGGTAAGAGGGGTCTGATATATGTGTAATAGTAATGCATTTCCTAAAATAGTCTACTGTCGGTTCTGTGGTTTTCAAGCATCAAGTGCGGCGCCTCGTGTACGGGCTTTATCCGCGTTTGTGCCTTTAATGTCGGCAGTGAGACTGGAGTGGTGAAGGGGGTGGCTTTCGGCCAAAGTGCTCACATTCGTCTCAATTGCCCTGCAGTCAGGCGTTTAATAAATGCCTTTCTAATCACCACCAGGTGTTTAATAAATAAGGGCCGTCAAGTGTGTTTTGAAGCCCCGGTGGCGTTTGACAATGAATGTCCGCCCTGTGGTTTTCACATCGGAGCATTTGAACCGTAAAATCACTACAGAGAGAGCACACTCATCAAGCACTGATCTTTGCTTGTTTGTTTGGGTTGCCTAGATAACACCCTCAAGTATGCATGTGGGCGTTATTTTGTTTGTTTTTATGTGTTTATTTATTTATGATTGTGTGTTAAAATATGTGATGTTATAACACCCATTTAATAAGTAAATGCTTTTCATTTTTGCTAGTTTTGGCACCTTATTTACGTTAAAAGTGTCTTAATTATTTTGAAACAAATAAAGGGTGCACCACAAACACAGTTTCCAGATTAGTAGTTATTACTGATTAGTATTATATTGATTTGAGTGGTCTGCTATCGCATGTATTGACCTTTTTTTGTTTTTAGAAATGTATTTACGTCTACAGTTGTGGAATGTTACTGAGTGCATTTACTCAATTAATAAACTTAAGTTCAATGTTGATGTAATACCTCTACTCCACCACACCTCAAAGGCCAATATTGTACTTTTTACAGCACGACATGTATCTGATACCGCGAGGATCGCAGTGCATCTTGTTAAAATGTGAATTAGTGATGCAGGTTGGCAAAAGGAGCAAGCGGTGTCTTCTCCAAACCTCTACTCCAGGTTCATCTGCCAGATGTCACACCAGCTGAGTGTCCTTTCTCCAGGCTCTGCCAGCTAGTCCATTGGCTCTGCTTTGACATTGAAACAGCCTTGGTGTGTTGCTCTGCCTCCTCCTGTTTTATCACCTCCTCTACTTCAGCCGTCTCTAATGTTGCCCTGTGCCATAGGAGAGCTGCAAGAGAAAACTTCAGCACTCTGACCGGTTGAGATGAGGACAAAGACACTGCACCTGCATGTAAGTCTTCAATATTTGACACTTAAAGGGTCAGTGCACAAAATAAAACACAATATTTCCTGTTTCCTCTTGGTCATATTTGGGATTTTCTTGTTTGTTTTTGTTCATCATCTCTGAGATTTCTAATATTACCCTACATTTATCATCACTGAAACCTGGTCAATACACATTCGTATTTCCCCTCCTCCATGCACCTTGGAAGTATGAGTCATATTTCCTGTATGTGTAGGCCTCTGTACACTTTCCGATTCTGATTTACTCTAATAAAATGGACTTGAATTGACTTTTATTTTTGGTCCTCAATGTAAACATCGTGTACAAAAAATGTGTACAAAACATTTAATGTAGAGTGTCTTTCCAAAACAACCCCTGTCTTTTTTTAGGAGGTGTATGGGGGAAACATAGACATAAACAACATAAACAACATTTTCATTAAATGAGGCACTGCAATTGTGGACAACAGAAACATGTATCATTACATATACGTAAGAATAAAATAATCTTCAAATGTAAGAAAGAGAGAGAATAGGTGGGAAACGAGGGATATATGTGAGTAAAAACCATGGTAAATACAATGTTTACTTCCTAGCCCAACTAAACAAACAAGCACACAAACAACAACTAACAAGAAAATGCACGTTGTGTGCAAATATCATTTTCAAAGAAAAAAGATCTGAAACATTATACAGGCTGTTCCTCTTTTTCTGAGTTCTTACTTCTCCATGAATCACTCGCTGGCCCCACCACATCCCATCCTCATTACAGTCACATCAGCACATTTATTTGAGCAGGTCTTTATTACTTTCATAAAAGAAATACCTTTCCTCCTTGCCTGCCTCTTTATCTCCACCTTCCTCTTCAGAAACTCTGTACCAAGTACCCTAAAAACCAGATGTAAGAAACATCGATTTCATCTCTCGAGCTCCTGCAGAGGAATACTGAAATACTTGCAGGATTCACATTTTGCCCACTAGAGGTCAACGTCTACATGTCTGTACATGTCGGTCTCGGTCTCGGTCTCCAGCTGACACACACTCTCTGAGGAACTGAGTGGAGCGCTAGATCTGCAGGTCTTAAAACGGGAGGATTATGAACGATCACGAAGAGCAAGGTCATGACCTCAGCGTGCTTATAGGAACAGAGAAAACATATTTGCGAGTGTTTTCTCGTTTTTAAAGAACGGTCACACAGTGTAGAGAGGTCGACGGCCTTTAGCAGGGAGAGATCTGAGTTTCTTCTTGAGAAAATCAGCAAAAGTTTGGACTGACTGATGAGACTTTTTAGAGATTGAAGGGATGAGCTAAGAATATCTCCCTCAACAACACCAAAGTGAGACCTCCGTCCTCTCCACTGGCCCGCATACTTCAGGCCTGCACGTAAAGCGCCTGCTTTCAAGTGCTCACACACATTCAAGATGCTATTTAAAGCTCCTCCTCCACGCATACACACATCCATCCCTCTGACAAACATGCCGTGGTCCGTAGTGTGCAATGTGAGTGTGACCATGCAGCTACACATGCATGACCCATTAGTAGAGCACGGGCATCTTGCAAAAAGTTCCCCCCCTCTCTCTTCCTTATCTCGTCCTCCACGCCGTCGCATGCCCGCCGCTGGGGACATTTCAGGACGGCGGCAAAAGACCAGACGGATATTTCAGCTCGCTGCTGCTGCCACTGCAGTGCTTAACCGCCCGCTGAGCTGCTCTCCTCCTCTCTGTGCGTTTGCAGCATGTGTGCGTGTGACTGAGTGCATGTGTGTGTGTGTGTGTGTTAGAATGCAATGCAGACAGGCAGGTTTGCGTGATGTCCCTGTCTTTTAAATGGGGATAGAGCTTAGGGATTAACCGTGCACTTCAGGGGTGCAGGAAGGAGGTAAAGAGGAGGAGAGGGAGGGAGGAGATGATGCCTGCCAACACAATGCCAGGCGAGGCTGGTGAGCTCTCTCTCTCTCTCTCTCTCTCTCTCTCTCTCTCTCTCTCTCTCTCTCTCTCTCTCTCTCTCTCTCTCTCTCTCTCTCTCACTTTTCATTTGTGAGTGCGTATGTTTGAGCCAGATTACTTTGGCTTTGGTGGTACCACAGACATAACCACGGGGGTAAACACTGACCAACCACAGCCAACAGGGAATAAGGGGGAGAAAACACACACACACACACACACAAACACACTGGCACACAGTAGACTCCTGCTGGTTTGTTTTAGCCCACTTCGATCGTACTCTAAGCAGCGTTTATGACGGATCACCTTTC
>NC_139924.1:14470217-14657717 GCF_963514095.1 Eutrigla gurnardus
TCTTTGGGATGCGTCGATACCGAATATCGAGCCGCGAATGACTCAACAAGCCAACAAGTTTGGACCAATGTGTTGCTACATTTTAAATGTTAATTTCCGTTGATTCTTTTCTTTTTGTTACATACATTTGCTGGAGAACGCTCACTTGAGGGAGGAGCACTGGTGAAAGAGGCTGAGTGGTAGTTAGGTGTTTGGTACACCTCCTAAGAATATACATCTCAGTGAATTAAATGTTTAGCGATTAGCGGATGCCGAGGGATTGTTTGACCACACAGCTGTGCGGCTTCATACATCCTGCACATGTGTTTACACAAACGCATCTGCGAACATCCCCGGTGTGCGTTTGTGTCTTTTGGATGCGAACAACGCGCCATATGGGGAGCACGAGTGATCAGACGATGTGGTTCCAGAACATGTGCGAGATAACAGAAGGAATTCTTCTTGGATATATTGCATGTCTGACCTACTTAATATAAAAACGGGATCAAAGCTGCGGCGCTCCTGCAGACTGACTGTTTCTGCTGCCGCGTTTTGATTTTGGGGGTTTGTTTCAGACACATTTACTTTAACTTGTTTGTCTTACTCCCCATCTTTTTCCAGTAATAACAATAATCTAACTATACATCAACTTTACAGTATAAAGTACTTTAATAGTACAGCAAAACCCATATCCATCAGCTGCATACGCCTTCATAAGCAGTTGAAGTTCACAGCAGGTAAAATATATTTCTCTGAGAAACGTGTCAAATTATTTTATGCTTTTGTGTTCACAAAGCAAGGTCAAAGATATTCCCTCCAAATGACACCCTGGTTCCATGACATGCGGCTGGCATGCACCGTTTGCATGTGGATCCGTGGGTTTTGCATGTTAAACACCACCTATGGCTAATGTGTGTGTGTGTCAAGAAGGGATTGTGTGCCGAGGCCACTGATGGCATGGTAATAACAAACATATTTGCATGATGCACTGCATGTATGCATGTAAGACTGTGAATACGGGAGTGCTTTGTTTGCTGGTGTGCGTGTCGCTTTGATCATATGTTCAAGGTGCATGTGTGAGTCAGTTAATGTCCAATTCCCTGTGAGAGGTTGACACACTTGCATGAGAGAGTGTAAATGCGTGTGTGTGTGTTTGTGTGCTACTGGGCGAGGCGGCAGCCAAGGTCTTATGAGAAGAGTGCTGTGCGTGTTGGGGGGGGGGGGGGGGGGGGGGGGGATAAACGTGATAGTGAATGGGATGCTAAATGAGGAGTGGACGAGGTGGGCAGGAAATGTGTGACTGCTAGTCTGTGTGTTTACATGTGTGAACCGTTGTCCTAATGAAATGTGAAAGCCCTCCAAGTCACCTCTGCCCTCCCCCCTGCTGTACTGAATCCCATCGGACCCTCTCTCCCCCCTCTGTCTCGCTCTCTCTCACACACACACACACACACACACACACAGACTGACACACACGTTCTCTCTCCTTCGCACATAAACACACATGCGTGCACAGCTCGTGTTAACATGGAAGCGTTAGCGTGGAAAGAGGTCCTCTCTCTGTCTTCTCTATCCTGTGAGACGAGGCTGTCCCTGGGCATGTTGAGAGTACAGCTGGCAGTCCGGGAGCCTCCAGACACACACACACACACACACACACACACGTACATGCATGCAGACAGACAGGCACGCTAGGCAGTAGGTCATGAAGCCGCTAGCGTGAAGAATAGACGGGTCTGACACCAGAAACGCAGACAGCATCGCTGACATGCACTGGGGAGCATTACTAGGATAACAATGGCGTGTTTCACTCTGACTCCGTGTGTGTGTGTGTGTGTGTGTGTGTGTGTGTGTGTGTGCGTTTAAGCATCATTGTATGATAACAACATGTGTGAAACCTCACTGGTGGTTTATGTAAGAACATGTTAATTAAACAATACTCACTAACTGTAACCCCCCCCATCCCAATGTTGAAGTTTAGTCTACAACAGACAAGACTACCGTGTGTTCACCAAACACAGTGGTTAGGCCTCGTTCTGTAATGTTAAAAATGTAAAAGTAATTTAAAATACAAGGAAATAGACTGAAATAACCTTACCATACAATACTAGGCCTAAATATCTTTTGTATTCAAGAAGAACAATGGTATGTATGTCATGTCTTCCACATGGACATGCAGTCTTTTAGCACAATATCATGTATGTAGTCATAAAATGCATATTTAGATATTCAGGCCAAGACTCCCTTTTCTGCTCATTGTTCAGCAACTTGAGACCTGAGATTGAGAGACCATGTGTACGACCGGATTGTTTCACAAGGAGTCAGTTTACAAGCCAATCTTAAAAAGATAAATAATAGTCAAGACAACAGCAGGTGGGGCCCGAGATTGCATTTCGACCAATACGGACTGTTTACCTCCATTCAACCGAAGCCTGCTCGAATGTGATTGGTCAATACTGTTGAGACTACAAACAGAAACCAGATACCAAAATCTTGCACGTTGCCTATAGATACTGTCATAAGACTGCTGGATGTGTTTATAGATATTATGGCAACCGTAACAAACGGGGCTTGGCAAACTGTTAATTTCTAACATTCACCCATGAGTCATATTGGTTCAATAAGCAAGTATTCACTTAAGATTCGTGTCACCAAATTAAAACCCAACAACATTTATTTCCAGTGAACTAATTAGAACAAGATGTGTGCCTTATAGAGCAATGATGTAGGTATTTTAAAAGATGAGTGGGTGAGTGAATGAGTGGGTGAGTGAGTGGACGTGTGAAGAAAACAGGCTAATAAAGAGAGGAACCATGAGTAATCTGTTCTTTATTTCTTCTTGTCAAGTCCTTATAAATCGATCAGGATGAGAGGGTTTCCTGGCACTCCCCCTGACGTTCCCGGGATGCTCTGTGACATTACTGGAAACTTCATAAACGACAGCTGTACATCTGTGCTGGTGGAGAGATCCGGGGCTGCTGGCCCACTGATGCAACATAGTGTGTGCGTCTGTGTGTGCGCGTTTCTGCCGTAGATGACTTGTGGGGGATGAAGCGGTAAAACCTCTCAAGATAGCTCCAACGTTTTCACACATGTTGGCGTTATCTCCATACGTAGGCAGACGATGTGTGCACAGACACATGGACACACTTGCAGCTGTGTTCCAGATGGGTCAGTGGTCCTCCAGTCAATCACACAACAGGACTCGACCGCTGCACAAAGCAGGTAGCAAAGCAGAATATTTTCCGTATTCCCCGCTCCCACGTCAACTCCCAGCCCCGGTCTGTATTTCAGTTTCCCTCTCTCGCATTTACTCCCCTCTATCAGTCTCTATCAGACTGTGTAGGGATTTCTCTGGCCTGTCTCACTCTCTCTGGCTTATCTGATGTCCTTCATTGTTTACTCCATAACAATTTGATGCCACTCCACCGTCCGTCATATATGAAACTGAAGCCAGCAGCCCGTAAGCTTAGCTTAGCATAAAGACTGCAAACACCCATTAATGGCTTGGCTCTGTCCACGGGTGATAAATTCGGCCTACCAGCACCCCAAACCTCAGCAATAAACATGTTATATCTTGTTTATTTAAAGCGTAAAAATGATGATTTTGTTTTTAACGAGGAGTACGTGCGAAAGTCACGGCCCAGCCAGGAAAGTTACCCACATGACAAATTGCTTTTACACTTCAGCTCCAGTTTAATATATGGTGTATTCGCCAAAATGTCAAACTCCTTTGATTCATGTTTTCTGTCTTACACAGAGGGAGGAGGGTGTGGTACTTTCACGTCCTCACAGAAAGAAACCATCCGACTGGTCCAGATTAGTTCTGCGTATCATTTCTGGGAAGGCTGAATAAGATCCTACACACATGTTTAGACTACAAACTCATGGCACTTCTTGTATGTTGAATCCCCACTTAACAGGAACTGAGTCACCCGGATCTCTTTTGACGCAATCTTTCCCTTCATGTCTCCTGTCCATGCAGCAGGTGTATGAAAGCACAAGGCCAGGAGGTGGAGCTAAAGTCTTCATGTTCAGCACAAATGAGTTTAGTGGTATTACTAATGAAATGACAGCTTGTCTCGCTGGGGAGAAACAGTCTCTAGTTTTGCTTCCTTTCATGCGGAGGTTGGAGATCAGGATCAGATAGAGAGCTGGTGATCTTTCTCAAGGACTCTGCGGGGAGTGTGTTTATCCTCAGAAGGTCATGAGCTGCGGATGGAGGACGACTTGTTGTTCATTATACCACCCTGCTGCCTACACTTCCTGGACTTTGTGTCACACCAAAACTAGATTTATCCTCTGCTTTTCTACTCCCCTTCCGATTCCTCCTCTCCTCTCGTGCCACCCTGCCCTTTTGCCAGGAAATGAGGTGATTGACTCTCGTTTCAGACCACGCCGCAACACAAAGGCAACTGCCGTACACACGCTTCCTGTGGAGGATAAAGTTCAACCCCTGTGTGAGTCAGTTGTCCACACACAAACACGCTGGTGCGTACGCGTTTATTTAGCGTCCGAAAAACAGGCACGCACATGCGCAAGCTAACCCCTTCACCTTTAAGTCCAATAAAGAAAGTGAGTTTGTGGCGCTTGCAACGGGAACGCAAACACAACGTATAGAACGCTTAGAACAATGCTTGTGTTCAGGACCCTCTGGTGCATGCACGGAGACAGAGAGGGGAAGCAATAAATGAATAGTCCGTCCTGGCAACAAGCTGTTTTCCTGTCAACATTGCTGTTTCTGTGCGTGAGTGTGTATGTGGGACCATTCTGCCAAAAGTGTTTTTCCAGCCAGGAAATGGTGGAGTGTCATTCTTTCTCTCATCCTCCACCACTCAGTCAGTCAATATACTTGAAATCCTAACACCAGCCAACAGCCCTCTAGCTTGCGTTCTCGTCTTTTTGTCAGTTCTCTCTCCATTCGTCTGATGTCTTTGTACGCACGCCATTCAGAGTGATGGACGGTCAGTGAGGGAGGATGACGAGGAAACTTAATATGACAGGAGAAGGAGAAGAAAAGGGTATCACAGATCAGTGGGAGAGGGGGAGAGACGGACGAGACAGAAGAGATGATATCAGAGTTTTGCACCGGTGGATGCTAGAGCCTGTATCATTCATTTACCGCGTAATTATTACTATTATTATTATTGTAATATACAGGTTACAGCCAGAACAAAACAAGATCATATTTGTCTTGATGGTGAAAAAAAGAGCAGTGGCCATTGCATCTTCAAAATTGGATTGTGAATATCCACAGTAATCATTTGCAATTAAATGGTAGATGAAAGGCCAATGGGTCAGCAAAATCATTGGGAATCAGTCTTTTGGGGCCATAGATAATCTTGCTCTGAAACAAATTTTGGGACCAATGTTTGACACTAAAACCCCCCACCGCATGCAATCAGGGTCACTAATAAGATCCGGAGGAAAATCAGGATGCTTGAGGGAGGAAAAAAAATGGCAGATAAGATTAAAAGTGACATTTGACTTCCTCTGTCTAAACTGGATTACATGTCTCATAGTAACCAAACATAAACAGATATACATGTCTCCATACAGCTAGTTACCATCGCATACGGGGTAATATGTGGCTGATTACACAGTTTAACAGATGTCACCACTTATACCATTTATAGAGATGCAAGCAAAGCAACCTTTGCCACTTCCTGAACAAAAAGAGATGTTTTATGTTCTCTTTTCTGTCCGTTTCCTGGGCCTTCCAGTTTCTGTGGTTAAAACCTGCACGCCAGGGGCGGTGCTGGTCACTATGGCGATGATTGCACCACTTGGTCGAGTTCGTACCCTGGTCAACCGGCTTTACAGTGTCTCAGGCAAAACGGTGAAGGCTTCAGGCTCTAAAACGGACTGAATTTAATGTTGTTAAACACCCATATTCATAGCGGAGGCTTTTAAGCTGAGGAACAGCTGAAAACGCTTTAAATCCAAAGATCATAAAGGCAGCGTATTATCTCATACTGACTGGGTTAGCCTGAGTGTAATAATGTTACGTGGGGATAAATGTAAAGAAGATTAAATTAAATTAAAGTTTTTTTACTTTTTAGTTCAGTCAATCTTAGCAAAGTAAGTCTGTAAAGAATAAAATTCAAATATAACACTAAATAAACACAAACATTCACAAGCCACGTACACACACACGTGTGCTTCACTCAGCAATTCCAGCAAAAGTACAGCAGGACAGTTAAGTTATCTTCTCCAGAACTGATCAGAAGAATGGAAAGAGAGAGACGTTCCCGAAGGCTTTAGTGAAGGAAAGCGCGGCGTCTGACGGAGAAAGGAAACCAGCAGATCACACCACTCTGAGGGAATGTGACGAGCACGTTAAGCTCAGGGGGTCAAAGTTGAACTCGGGACGTCACATGAAGAGGGAAAGGGAAAGTCGATGCCTCGGCTTTCGTATACGGAAACTAAAATGAATCATTAACTTGCTTTTTTGATATGACTGGAAACAGGAATTCTCTTTCACAACACGCAGGGCTGCACAGAAAAAACACACAAACACTAACTTCTATAAACAGTAACATATTATTGATAGCATAACAGTGTAAAGATATAAAGGAGCGGTAGATAATGATGCTGCTAATGCTCCCTGTAAATAATAACTCTTATTTTTAACTTAACAAAGGGGGGAGGGGGAAGTAGAAGATTTAGAGGAGGAGGTCAAGGAAGGTATCTGAGACATTCCTCCACTCCAAACCTGCTGGGCTGGTTTCTGGGTCATTAAAATTCCTCCTCTGCTCTCCTCACTTCTCCTCTCTGAAGCCACAGTTTCTGCCCCAAGCGACATGTTGGCTCATGTCCACCTGCTCAGCCTCACCTCCTCTCCTCCCCCTCTCTCTCCCCCTCTCTGTCCCCCCTCTCTCTCTCTCTCTGTTATCTCCCTGCTGCAGAGCACATTGCTTTTCCTCTGTGAGTCAAGAAGACACATTTCCCTACGAGTTTTCCCTCCGTATCCTTCTGGCTGCCTTGTGTTTCCCCTCTCTGCCACTCCTTTCTTGCTTTTCTCACATCCAGATGTGATCGCAATAATTTCTCCTTGACAGCACAGATCTTAGTCATCCCTTCATTTTTTTTGTCTTCTTTCACTGCCTTCCAACTATTTTTCCTCTCCCTTCGTCTCACCTTCCTCTCCCCCGGTGTCTGCTCTCCCTCCCTGTCCAGCCGGGCGTGTGAGGCGGTATTCTCTGGAGTGTCACTTCTGCTCAAATCTGAGATGATAAAGCAAACAAAGTAAACGTCGAACCTGCCCAGACTCCTTACCGCTTGTTTAAGTTTCCGCTGCCAACGACAACCACAACAAAAACAGCCGTGACCTGACTGAAATATGTGCAGGCAATCCGAGTTCCCCGAGCACTTCCAAATGTCACCTACACAACGGAGAGCACAACAGAAACAGCATGGGCAAGCATGAAATGAAGCTGGCAAACAGCTTCAGTATTTGGTGCTCATCGTTCACATTGATTGAGGATTCTCTTTAACATTGTTTTATTGTGTGATTTGTCTCTGTTTAGTGGCAAATAATTTACAATACTTCACTTTTAAATGGCAAAGCAGGTATATACGAGTCTGACCATCTAATAAACAATACAAAAAAGTGAGCGATGTGATTCAGTTCGATGCTAAGTAGACGTTTGATGAATGAAATAACTGCAATATTTAATACACTTCAAACTTCATTGAATAGTAGACGGTGTAATCACAAAAACTGCCCACTGCTCTTTGATGAATGGCATGCACCCAAGACCTGCTGACCCACAGTGCACATGAACAACCACACACAAGCTCCCCCTCCTCCCCCCAGGCTAATCCCCCCCCCCCCAAGAGCTAGAGCTTGCCTTTGATCAACATACATTGTCAAGGCACACTGGGTGACCTGTGTGTGTGTGTGTGTGTGTGAGGGGGAGAATCAGAAGTTTGGGTGGGGGTGGGAGGTCCTAACCTGAAGTGCCTGATATTGTTGCGCTACTTCCTGCCCTCTAAAGCCCTGACCCGGGGAAGCATGGCCAAAGAGTCTTTTGTTTAGCTGACCCTCCACCTCTCCTCTGCCCCTCCCCGTCTCCCTTCTCCCCCTCTTTCTTTCTTCTTGACCTCTATTCCCTCTCTCCTTGAACCTCAAACATACACTAATGCCAAACTCATGGAATTGATCATCAAAGAGACCACCAGAGCACACGCTCACACAAACACACACTCTCTCTGTCTCTCTCTCTTGCTCTCTCTCTCTCACACACACACACACATGCATTCCTATTATGTTGCCATAGCAGCAGTGATCCCGATATCAAGCTCTGAACCTGTAAGCGAGTAGGTCATTCTCACCTTTAGGGGTCTACTCAGACACATCAGATGTGACACTGAGACGGATCCGTCCACGGTTAAAGTATGGCTAGAAGCTTGGGAAGTCTTAAAGAAGGGTAGCATGCGTTACCCACGGTGACGCGTTGGTGAAGGAAAAGGCGGATAAAGAAGTCACTGATCAGCAGCAGCAACGTGGCGTTGGGGATGCTAACCGTGGTCTGTCCGTCTGTTGGTCCAGACCGAAATATCTCAACAGCTATTAGATGGATAACAGACATCCATGGTGGTCAACGGAGGACATTTATTATGTTCTAGAGAAAAATGTTAATTTTAGAAAACGTCAAATGAATAAACCACGGACCCAAAAGCTCATATTAGGACTCATTCCATTTATTTAAACTTGAGGTTTACACACATCTAAAGCTATACTGTAATGCACCTCCACTGCGTCCCTGGTTTCCAGCCCCCTTCCCAATAGTGCGAACCCCGTATATGCATGCTACTACATGTGACCCAGCTGTAACACGGCCAATGGCACCTAGTTCACTGCGTAAAAGACGCGCTGGCACGTGTGCAGACAACGCATGCAGGAATGTTCAAAAGCAATCTCACGCACAACGAATCTAGTTGGTATTTTAGGATTCCACTCGGTGGACTTCAACTAGCATGCTTGTCATAGCTCTTCTAGTTATTTCTGGTAATATAATGTTGTCAGAGAGAGAGAGAGTGCGAGAGAGAGAGAGATTTACAGGTAGCCTGACTGGTTAGATCACAAAAACAATGAGTCTGTGTGTGTTGTGTTTCAGAGCGAGAGGATAATGAGAGTGTGTGTCTGAGTGTGTGCAGACCAATGTGTTGAAGGAAGCTGAGAAATGAAGCCGTGAAGGGATCCTCATAATGGGGCAGTGCTACTACCACAGAGTTTCCCCTCCAGCATTTCAGCCCATTAACATCCCCGTTCAATCATCTACCTGGTTACATAATCTCATTTTTTTTTTGCCCTTCTTGCCTTTTGACAAATGACAATGTCTCACATATTTCTGGCTGACCTTTTTGCAACGAAGAGATCTCTCCCCGGTGTTTCCAGTTTGTTTGCGTGTGTGCAATTGTAGCACACTATGCAAAGAGAAGACACAAAAACTATTTCAGTCACAGATCACCTCAAATACCTTCACATATAAGCTGCCCTGCAATAAGAATAGTTGTTTAAGTGCCCGGACGAAGGTACGGTTCACCCTGCACGCAGCACAGAGCAGGTGTTGTGAACCAACGACCTAGAAATGTATGATTTAGATTCGAAGCAACCACTGTAAGACAAGTAGGCGTGTTTAAATGTTCTATTCAGCCCCACTGCTTTTGTCTTAATGCCACTTTGACTTACGCATATCTCATATCCTCCTGTTGGTGCTGCGCACATGTTTTCCGGGTGTCGTGTTATGACGTTCTAGCATAAGTTTAGTCAGGAAGAATATACTTTTGCATGATCAGGCCAGCCCATTTTTTTTTATCAAACATCCCATCATTTACTCCTCTACCTCACAATTTCCTTGCTGTAGTTGTCAATCATGATCAGCTGTTCTCTTCTATCCAATAGCACAATGGCATGCCTTCGTTATTAGCCTATCATGTCGCTGCTGTGTCTTCTGAACTATATTTGCCTCTCTATCTTTAGTACGTTCATGCTACTGTTACAACTCCAAAGACTCCGTTAAGACTTTATCATTATCAGTCTTGAATGATAAAGTGTTATTGACAGTATTCATGTGGATATTTCACCCAACCCATGCACTCTTTTATTTCTATGGTGTCTCATCTCTTGCTCAAAACACAAATAAAGGTCATGGCACAGCTCAAAGGTGGTATACGAAGCAGTTTCCATCTGAGAGAATAGAACAAGCTGTGTCTCTGACTCACATACATGGAGCACCTGCTATGGGCGTTGGAAGTTACACATATCTGGAAGTTTAGTCATATAAAGTCAATAGCCTCAGCAGGTTATTCACACTGCTTTCTGTTATGTCAGTGAAGCCTATCGGTTGTGGGAGAATTATTCAGATCATGACTTGACAACAAAGTACACAAAATTGCATTCAGAATGTTACTTGAGCAAAGGTTAACATCAAGTGTACAGTACTCAGTAGGCAGAATGGTGAAATGTGTGTAAAATCCAGATATTTGCCGGTTGACATTCACGTGAAGGAGACGACTGACCATAATGACAATAATTACACAACAAGACTTTCAGAATATTTTTTTTATTATGGCACCCACGGGTTCCACTGCCAATCCGACACCAATTATCTCAATAAAATTTATTTTTATGTTTCCTTGCCGTGGAACCATTGTGTGCTCGAAACAGGCGTGTCAAGGCTGAAAGTCTGTCACCAGCGTTAACTGATCTGCCTCCAGTAATTGTGTTATGTGCAGGCATGTGAACAGATAAGATTCAGACGGTGGGGGCTGAAACGCGGCACCTTCACCCAGCCGCTCTCAAAGACCCACCCAAATGTCCTTTTCATGTGCTTCGGCTTCGTGGACGTGGTCGACTGTTTGTTTCGTTTGGGTCTAAGTGTGGCCGCCGTGGATTTAAAAACAAACCTGGGTTTGAGTTCCTGCTCCGGCAAGCACCCACCCTGCCGATCTGACCTTTGCCCTCCTTTTTCAGGGAGTGGACAGAAATTGACTGATGAAGCATCAATACAAGTGCATTTTTGCTCCGAGCACGATCCTGTATTTGTGAGTTTATCTGAGCTTCGCCAAGTAAATACTTAAATACTTAATACTCCGATAGAACTCCCAGTACACATACTGACACTCTCTAAGGAACATTGTGTTATTTTCAGTCAGCTGATAGTCCTTCTGTAGTGTTTCTATTACACTTCATAACAGCACTCCTTTCTAGGTGTATGAAAGGCTCATCACAGTACTTGTTGTTTCATGTGTTCAGATCACTCACAGACTTTTGTAAGACAACAAGCGAGCTGGGGTTGGCAGGCAGGTATCTGTTTTATAGGGCGTCCTCTGAGACAAGTCAAAACTTGAACAATAGGACGTCGTTATGCATGTCAGCTGAGGAGGAATGCTGGAGATCCGTCGGTATGCAACCAGGCAATTACTCTCATATACGTCAGCTCTCCAGTGTCTTCAGCAGCAAGCCTGTAATTTCACAATTACTAACCCTCATTGGAACTGCTTTAACAGCAGAGCGTTTGACTGGAAGATGGTTGCACATAATTTTCTGTTAATCTCTGACCTCTTAAAACTCTCGGCCTGTACGTGGAGAAAGAAATTAGTAATTTAAAAGGTTAGCAAAGATCCCTTGGTGGTTTGTGGGTGTTTAAAATGGTTTGGATGTAAATTGCTGTGGCACATTATCAGCGTTGTCCTTTTCACCTTTGTCTTTGGTGTTGAGGGGGTGATAAATATGTAATTAATCTCATGAATAACATATTAGATGTGGTGTTTCCTGCGTAGCGGCTTCCACAGAGGTCCTGGGAGGGAAATAAAGGTGACTTTAATTTCCTGTTATTTCACTTAGAACAATAGGAAAACAAGATTGAATGTTTTCTCCTCCTGCTATCTGCCATCCTTAGAGAGCCAAACTGTACACTAAATCCTGATGGATTAAATGTTTGATCGAGTATATGGATGCAGGGATCCTTATATAACCTATAAAAACTCTCTAACTCCTGTTTAAAGGGAATAATAGAGCTGAGAGAGAGACTGCCACATCAGGATTATCGTAAAAGCTCATCTGATGTCACATTATTTGGACACAGTTTTCATAAACGTATATCTCTGGCCACACCAAGCTTGTTCCTAAAAGATTCCCTGGATTTGTTTCAGCTATAATCTGACGTATACAACCAGGTGGCAAATTTGCATTTTGGCGCTAGAGACCAGCCCGTTCAAGAAACCCTCTCTTTGGAAACCGCTTGGTTGAGCAGGCTTGTCTGCACACAGCAAAACTCAAGCCGGAAGGCAGTGTAGCACAGCAGGTTCCTAAAAAAACACTTCTGGTAAAACAGGGAGGAGAGAGAAGCTGACTTAGTGCACGGTCAGTAAATATTACACTCCCTTATGGAAATGTGACAGATCAACTGTGCTGGACAGAATCGGGCCAGGAAATGCATCAAGAAACCAATAAACACTAGCGAAAGAAAATGACTCATTCGCTTCTGCTTTTGGTGTAATTATAATTATGTCTCAACAGGTTTCATGTTTAGTCTCTTGTGAAATGATCTGCTGTGACCCATCCAAATTTTCAACGTAGTTTCACCTTTTCTTTTACAAGACCTGTCATGAGAGGATTAATGATCGTCTTCAAACCAAACTTAATTCACAAAATATGGGAGTTAACACATTTCTTGTATGCAAAAATTACCTCATGTTTGAGGTTGATTATGACAGTGCTTCTAGGTTCATTTACGCGGTGGAAAGTCAATGAGCAGGCTATAGTTGCCTGAGTTTCAAGACACTTCACGCTCCACGTGAGTATTTGCGACACATTTATGCGTTATTTTTCCACAGATACACAGATTTTATACAATATTTCAGATGTTTTACTTTTTACTCCACTACATAACTTTGTAGATTAATATTTCACTTACAAAACATATAATCGGTTTACAAAATGTGATTCATTGTTTAAAAATGTTTGGGAACGAGCACGTTTGTTTTAGAGGTCTTTTGGATAAAGTTATGTGTATCCACAAATTAATTCCAAAGCTCTCTCGTAAGCAATTAAAATGCCTTTATCATAATGTTATGTTTGGCCTAAACGCAAACTCAATAAAACACAATAAAGGCATTTTAATTGTTTAAACTGGCATTTTAATTGTTTAAACTGAGAATTTAATTGTTTAAACTGAGAATGCCTTGACATTTTCTGATGATACATTGTTATTGTTTAACAGCTTATAAAGCAGCTCAAATAAGCTCCAACTGGACCATCTACAACTTTAAGATGCAGATTACAACGTTCTAATAAAAAAAGATAACTAATGGCTTTTATTAACATTCATAAAATTGGTGAATACTCCTTTGTAATGATCTTCACAGTGCTGTTGGAATTACCAACCAGAGAAAACACAACCCACCACAAACAGGCCTACAATTTACAAGGGTGTTGCTCATGTCTTGCACAGGAGTCCTGTGTCATGAGAACCTATTTCTTTAACCTAACTAACTCACACATGTAAAACCTTTGGGCAGGTATTGTGGTCTAATAAAGGAAGCTAGTTGTTTTATCGTTGCTTGTGTGAACTGGATGAAGGGAATTTAGTGATAGTTTGCACACTGTCCCTACTGACATAAAATGAAATGCATGTGTTTTTCTTGTGGTGGATTATTTCTATGTAGATTTTACTCATCTGATACGTTTGCTAGATGTGAGGATCTAAATTAATCTTGCTGCTCTAAATTGAATCGCTGCATGCGTCCAGCTTTTTTTATTACTTCCGGGGCCTGGCAAATACTCACACCCCCATGCAGTTTCTTCCGATCACCGCCAGACGCCTCCCTCCCTCCCACATCTCTTTGAAGCCAAGCCCCGCCTGTGACCAGGTTACGGGGGCGTGGTCTGACTGGGGGCGGGGCCTGGCTGTGCGCTGGCAGAGCTCGCCGCAGCTGTGAGCTCCTCTCTTTGTCGGTCTCTCCTCTCCTCTCCGCTCCGCTCCTGCGCGCTTCTTGTCCGGTACACGGATACAAAGAGAGGGACGGACAGCATGAAATAGAGACGGAGCATGAGAGCGGCGGGGGGGTTTATCAGAGGGAAACACGAGAAACCGAACCGGACAGCAGTCTAGTCGAGACACGGATACTAGTATCAGACTGGATACGGAGCTCCGCCGATGTACGCACTGGATTTTACCCAGCAGCGAGTGTCGAGACCAGGGGGAGAGGGGCGGACTTTATCGAGCAGGTATGGGGCTTTTTTTAATCGTCTCGTTGTCAGATAAATATAGGAAAAGGTTCCCCCCCCCCCCTCCCTCCACGAAAACGGCTCCGGCAAAGCTGCTGCAGTGCTTCCGCAGTTTGAACGCTTTTCAACTCCGCGGCCCGAAGCTCCCTCCGGGTCCGTCGGGGAAGTGTCTGTTGACGGGAGAGTAGGAGGGAAGAGCCGCTGTAGCGACGCTGTGGATTAAAGAAAGCAGCGTTTATCTGGTGTCGCTGCTGCGCCGCAGTGTGTGTGTATGTGTGTGTCGACAGTAGCCTACGTGCAAACTTGCTCGGGCAACGACGTGTAAGCGGCACGTAGACGACGGGGGCCGCGTATCGGACTCCCGTGATCAAAATACACGGTCCCGAGGGTGGGGGGGTTGTTACAGTGATGATTTTATCGCCGCTCCTGCTCGGAGACGCGGCTGTAATTGCAGGCGTGACGTTAGCGAGACGCCAGCAGAGTAAACGGGGAGATGTGTTGAGCCGGGTCCGACCACCTCCTCGTCTTTGTGTGAAATCTGTTTTAATCTGAAACTGGTGACTCTGTGCTCATGTTCTTTTCGGCAGGATGAGGTAATAATATTTTTTTAAATTTTTCTTCCGCTTCAATTACCGACTACAAGAAAGCGTCCCCCTCATTAAATATGGGTTTATAATAGTCAGCTGATCGTTATTATGACTGTTGCTGCAGGTTATTGCCTAATTATTTATAATTATCGCTGTCGGGTCAGGCCAGCCTGCAGGCTTTTTTGTCGGAGGGGTTAAACAGGTTTCGTTTCCGCAGAGAGAAGCTTTTCCTTCACAGGAAAGGAAAGATGAGTTTTCACAGCTGTTTTTTTTAATCGTCGCTTTTCTGGGTGACAGAATGATTTTGAAACTGAGATTACGGGATTGGGGTGTTTGTCTTTGATGATCACCCATTTGTCTTTCTCTTCCTCGCAGGATCGTCGGGCTTTAGGAGGGTGTCATGGATAAAACTTTGCGCATTCTCCAGAAATCCGCAGACGGCGTGCCGACTGGGATCTCCCTGGATATGAGTATGAACGTGGACGACGGGGAGGACTTCACGGAGCAGCAGATGGTGGGTCTTCCGGACAAGATACCGCTGGTGAAACCCTATTTCAAGAAGAAGCAGAGGAAACTGGACGCCAAATGCCTCCACCGCGCCCTGGAGGACCCCATCCTGACCACTCTGCTGAGCGCCGACGCGCTGGTGTCCGGAGACGGGGTGTTTGTCCTCCGGAGCCAGCCGGGTCGGACTCCGGGCAACCTGTGCGCTGCGGCCGTGGTGAAGCAGAACTGTATGGGCCAGGTGTGTCTCAAAGACCCAGGGGCTGCAGACGCCGCCGCAGCCGGGGCCGGTGTAGCGGGGTTGATGGCCCGGGACGGGGATGTGGAAATAGCCGATACTACTGCGGAGCTGGAGGAGACCGAGCGGCGGGGGGAGCGACCCAAAATCCCGGACCCCACCCCTGACAGCCGCTGCCTTCAGCCGAAACCTGGTCTCAGGGCGGCCGGGAGCACAGTGACAATGACGCCCCCAGGCAGGGATATACCTCCCACGGTTGCACCCCAGGCTGCTCACAATGAGGGGAGCATCAAAAGCAATGACCTCTTAACCTCTGGGGCCAAAGACCTTCCAGTGAAAGACTGCACCAGTGCCCAGGACCGCCATCCCCTCCTCCTGCAGCCGGACAAAGGAGTGCTATTTCAGGATAAAAGCGAAGAGGCCTCCCTGGACCTGGTCTTTGAGCTGCTCACACAGCTCCAGTATCACACGCACCAGTCGGACTCGGTGGACATTTGTGTGGATTTCCTCCAAGGGCAGTGTGTATACGGCAATGACTGTGCCCACCACCACACTGTCCTGCCCTACCACTGGCAGATCCGCCGGAGCAATAACCAGACGTGGCAGAGCATAGCGGACGACTCCCAGGAACAGCTGGAGAGACTGTTCTGCAACCCGGACAACGAGCAAGTCCGGCTCAAGTTTCAGTAAGTATCTCAGTGCAAGCTGCCGGCTGTGTTATTCTATATTGTGTATATACCGTACGCCTTCTGGTTAGATACAGGATGTTACTGCGGGGGGAAGCAGCGGCAGAGTATTTCTGTTTTTCGGATTTGTACCCGGGGTCGATTCACTTTCAATTCAATCAATTACAAAACAGGAACTGAAAACATGGCCCGCCGGTACACTTGTGGAAAGGCATCGGTTTCCAACATTTCAGTTTATTCTAGAAGATACCATGCAGATGTTATTTCTAATAATTCCTCAATAAACATGGATACGCCTCTACTGAGCTCGGGAAGCTCAGTATATCGTAGTGACGCAAAGCGCCACAGAAAAGCTACTGTATGGTAAATGGATTAGGTGCGTCGTTGCCGTGTCACAAGTTCCTACGAATTCACAAATATTTGACACTTGTGACATGGCAACAACGGTGCAGTAAGCCGATAGGCTCCTTGTGGATGATAAGCACTCATGGTTCGCTGTGTTGGAAACGGTTGACCTAGGCCTGAGCTTCCTCTTTGGTTTCATCACAAACAACAAACTGTAAACTGCAGCTACGTGAACGTTATTTACTAACTTCTTCATGTTTCAAATGTGGTTTGTTAACGCTCGTGTGAAAGTGTGTATGAGCCCTCTTATCTCTTGCGTGTGAACGTTTTGGCCTGTCTGTGTCTTCTGGTTAATGTGTACACGACATGCATCTTTATTTGAACTATCGTATGAGCTACCGTGCCCTTGTGTAGCCGTGGCATGCCGTCTCCCAGCCCCGATATTGGTTATCTATTTCCTGTATTTTCTCCCCTGTGATTGGTTGAAGCTCCGTCCAAACTGTGGCAGAAAGCTGTGAACTTCCATGACCCTCGGTTGCCTTGTGCGGTCACTGACACAGACGCACTTGGCAGCTTCTCTCCTTCCCTCGGTCATAGACATGCACACCACTGTGTACACACACACACACACACTCTGCTCGGCACGCAGGCGCTCACACGAATCGGCTGCACAGAGAAGCTCAGTGGCTTGCAGCGCTCACACGCACGCCTTTTAGCAGACAGAGATAAACCTCTCTTTCACTCTCTCACACACCCATTATACACACACACACACACACACACACACATATGCAAGCACTTGGCAAGCCCCGGTGGGGTGACATAAAGGAGCATGCACCGCTTCCTGTGAAACTGTACTGTATGCAGGCACATTCACACACACACACACACACACACACACACACACACACACACACACACACAATGAGTGTGTCTGCATGGGACACCGTCACCTTATTTTTCAACACAACGGGCTGCTTCTTGTCTATTTTATCACATAAATGTCACTTTATTATATATTAATGAAAACCTTGCAAAATGTCTTCTCAACTTCTTTTCATTGAAGTTTAATTTGCCAAATATTTTCTCTATTAATTGCACAAAAACGCGACAAGCAACATCTTTTAATGTCTGACAAAACTGACGTTCAGTTCACTGTCATACACGTTAAAGAAAAGCAACAAATTCCTGAACAGATGAGAATGTTTGGTGGTTTAGTTTGAGAAAGTACTCCATTTATCAAAGTGGACCGACTCTGTTGGGAGTTTTAGTCAGACCTGCAATTGCAGAAAGCAGTTGAACTGTCAGGTAGTCCTTGTTTGATCAAGGTGTTGTCGACACGTCTTTGAGGCAACTTAAGATGTAAACTCTTGTATGTTCATTCCGAGTGATCTCATAATGTAATCAAGAGATTTGAACGCCGTCTTCATCATCATCATCATTGTTGCCGGAATCAGGTTAAAGTGCAGTCTGTAAAGAAAGTCAATGACACAGCATTTACGCAATTCTACCATCAAACTAGGCCTGGGTCATATAGTAATAGAGAGATACCATCTTTTGATTTTGGATATCGTTCTATGGCATACGTGTTGCCTTTCCCTGGTTTTAAAGGGCATTGCAGTAAAGGGATTTTCTGATGTTCATAGTGATGATTATTTATATATATTAATGTCACCATATCGAGGTATTGGGTTGGTAATATTCTGATATTTGATTTTCTCCACATCGCCCCGGCCCCACCTCGCTCTATCAACCACGTCCACATCATCAGGTCTTTCATGATTAACTGAGCCCTTTGAGCGGCCATGTGTGCGGCTTTGTTTATGTCTGTGTTGACACTACAAAGACACACACACACACACTGGTTTGCGTGTGTGTACTAAGATTTGTATGTGTCTGTGTGTTTGACTTGTTGACTCATGTTTTCAACTGAAACTCTATGCAAAGTGCGTATTGCTCCACAAACAGGATATGCACCTGGTGGTGTCAACCTAGATTCTTCGGAGGCCCAGTGAGTGTGTTACACTCTCACACGGTCAGACGGGGCCATCTGGCCCCTTCGACTGAAACTCCACCAGACACCGCAGATACCGTAATCATGATTATATCTTTGCTATAAATTGAGCAATTGATATATTGAGTCATTTCTTTTGTAATTTGCACTAAACGTTTTTCACGACACCGTTTGTGTTTGTTTGTGGTTTGACGGCACAGAGGCTATTAGCGTCCTTTCCTTTTGGTTTTCGATGCAACACATTTCACAAGTTGAGTCTGACTTTGACACATTCTCTGATAATTAGTTTTTAATTCTTTTGAGACACTTTGACACAATTTAGACAAAAGCCTAATTCACTTCATTATACCACTCCAGACTCTGTCAACACATTTTAAATTTCACCCGCGAGACTCTATGAATTTATTCACATGGAGCCCCTTCTTTAAAATAACCTTCCCTATTACTTCTTTTCAAAGTGCATATCTGCATTTTCTTGTCAACCACCCACGGCATAAAAGTCTAAAGAATGTAGTTTTTTTTTTCCATTTTCTCATACCCTCACCCTTCAACGGGTCTGACTGTTTGAGAACGGCAGGGTGAAAACATAACGTCAAAAACATTTTTTCCGTCCTCTCACACACACACACACACACACACACACTAATTCCCTGACATATAACACTACCATGTGTGTAGGTTTTTCAGTCTCTAGGCATTCATCCACAGTAGGTAAACGCTGGCTGATTCCTGGTTTAAAAAAAAAGAAAGAGTCCTATTTCGTTTTTAAAGTGCTGCTCTCTCCTAACTCAGTGTTTATTTACACCACATGTGAGGGTTTGAAACAAAGGCTGGATGGATAGATTAACTCGTTTGGGTAAAATATTGACGCTTGGTAAACTCAGTGTTGATCCGGTCGGGTGATGAGAGCCAAACGGGAACGTCAGTATCCTGCGTTCCCACTGTTACCCGGAGCTCCGTTGGGTGGTTTACTCTGTGCTTTGTGTGACTGGGTGTGTGTGAGAGCTCCTTTGATACTGTTCTTTAGAGTCCAGCCTGTCTTTTCATGCACGCAAGTACACACGCACACGCACACACTGGGTGAAGGCATCACCGTGGTAACCACAGCCAAATGATAACATCGTTAGTGATCTAAAGAGCAGCAGATGACTTAACAAGCTCTACTGTCGGTATGGCAACAAAGGCCTGTTTTACCATCTGCTGTGTCCGTGTGTGTGTGTGTGTGTGTGTGTGTGTGTGTGTGTGTGAGGAAGAGAGGGAGTGGACAAAAAAAAAAAAAGCCAGAGCATTTTTTGTGTGTGTGTCTGCATCTGATTTTGTCGCGTACGGCCTATTGTAGCATACGCCGGTGTGTGTTCTGCACTGAGCTGTTCCCATGTGTGTATGATCCATAGCTCAGGTTAATCCCATCCATATGATAAGGAGGAATGGAAGTCTGGCTAATCCGCCTTAGTCATGAACTCAGCAGGAAGGAGGAATGTCGCAGTCATCGCTTCTAAAAGTTATGCCGTGATAATCTTCAGCTGTGCTATTGCTTGTTAACAGATTTATATGTGCGTGTGTGTGTGTGTGTGTGTGTGTGTGTGGGAGAAGATATGAAATCTGCGCCTTTATTCCATCTTGGGAGGGTATTGCGTGAGATTTATTATTTACAGGAAAACCAAACCAACTCTTGTTTAATTATCAATTTCTTGTGATATCTTTGTAAAGAGGAAAAACATCTTTGTGATTCTTGTGTTACCATGACGGAGCACACAGATTTGTGTGTGTGTGTGTGAGTGTGAGTGAGCGATTGAGAGACTCTTTTGTAAGCCATGGTTGTCATTAACTGCTATAAAGAGTCACCGAGGACTGAGGGCAGAGCGACCTGACACCATGGCGCGCGTGTGTGTTTGTGTGCCGCTGTGTGTTTAATCGCGGGGGATTCCATGTTACCTCATTGTATCACGAGTCAAAGAAAATCAAGGGTAGTTGTGTCTATGAGAGCTTGTTTGCATGCGGTGATTGTGTGTCGGTGAAAAGAGGCGGTGTCGAGATAATTCAGACTAAATGTGTCCACTCTGTGCGTGTGTGTGTGTCTATAACGTGTCAGACAGTCTATGCCATGAATCAGTCGGGCGAGGTCTGGGTCGATGTGCCTCTTATTACTCAGAGTCTGCCTTCATCCCATCATCATCTATTTTTTCCTCTCCACCTCTTCCTCCTTTTTCCTTTCTGAATCTTTCGTCCTGTACATTCCCTCGTCTCGCCGCCCATTGACTCCCCTTTCTCTCGCCGCTTGTGTCTCTTTTTTCCCTCCGTTGTCCCCCGAGGGGCTAAAAGAGGTGTAAGAGATGGAGGATATGTGTGTGTACTTTGGCCCCCCCGTCCTCAGGCAGCATCCTCGTCTCTTTTTCAACTGTCACTAAGTGTTTTTTTTAATGTCAAACTCAGTTATCGTCCCATCTTACTGCTGGTTCATTCAGTTTTCGAACCCTGCAAAGAGTTTTTAAAACATTTCAAAGAGCGGATTAAGGGAATGGGAGAAAGGACACCCTGAACTATGAGCGTTGTGAAGTGCTGCGAAGGAGGAGGTCCGGAGACGGGGACGTACTCTTAACAGGAACAACCCAGGACACGCAGGAGACGAGGTGCACATTTGTTCCTGTTCGCTATGTGTGATTTTCTCACAGCCTTATGAGTAAAAAAAATAAACAGACTCAAATGAAGCGCATTAGGATAGATAACTGGTAAGTGAAGAGCTCTGACATGAGGAAACAAGGATGTGAGAAACAAGCCTTCGTCAGCAGATTTGGTTGACTGACTGACTTATCAAGGCGTGACTGGTTGGAGTTTGCGCGTGTGTACACGGATCTGTCGAAAGAGTGTGTGTGTGAGAGAGTGACTGAACTCTCATGTCGTTTTTTTTGTTTTTTTTCTAGCCTGTGACGTTCACAATGGCATGACTGATGCTGGTATGCGGGTCCTTGTGTGTGCAGCCGTGAGAAAGTTCGAAGGTGTTTGTGTGTGTGCGAGTGCTAAAGGCAGTGTAGTCCATTTTGATAGCACAGTTAGTTTTCTTAACCTTTATTTATCCAGGGAAAGGTTTTGCTGAACACGCTTTCTCCCACATCCAGCACTGATCCAAACACCCGGGAGCTGCCCATCAAACAGAGCCGGTTTGGGGCATTTTTAGCACCACGAAAGGGCCTTCTTCTCTCACCTTGAGCATACAAACGGCCCTCCCCCTCGGCAGTTAGGCCTTCATTCAAACATCTGATGTGTTTTTCAATTTGCATTTTCTGTTGACTTTCGTGTGTGTGTGTGCGAAAACTCGGAGCAGCCCGACATTTGGTCTTGAAAGTGCCGACCTTGCCGGAGAGGGCGTGCCTCGCTTCTCTTTCCAACTTTTGATTGGCCTCCACTTTGAGAGCACTGAATCTCAGTGCACTTAATTTAACCGGTGGAATTTTATTTTTAGAACGGCACAAACTAGTCTGGGAGCGAGGGAGGGGAGGGACTCTGTGAAAGGCTTTGAAAATCATTGACTGACCTCGCCGGAGAGTCTTCATGTGAGTGGGTGTAACAGAGAGAGAGGCCGAGGAGGGGGGCTGCTTATAAGTGTGACAATTAAGCACCTGAAAATGTGTGTGCAATGTGCATCATAAGTCACTCTGGAGTTCACACACACTCACACACGTACAGAAGCTCTTGTCATCATAACATACCGCTGCAGGCAGAAGCTGTTCTGTACTGAGAGAACGAGGGCCATGCAGGTGCATCTGCTTTTCTTTTTTTTTCCAGACACAAAGTACAGAGAACAGAGCGACAGGAAGAAGGAGTGAAAGAGGGAAAAGAGCAGAGAGATGAGGGAACAAACATTAACAGAACAAAGTGAGCGTCGTGGAACAGGCTGACCAGAGTTGGAGTAATGGATGTTCTGTTTTCACAGTCGATTTGTCCCTGCTATATTTGAATTACGCAGCTGTATCCCTGTCTTTTCTCGTAGCTGCTATTCCTGTCATCCCTTTTCTCTTTTCTAGGTCCGCCTTTTGATATTCAAATTAAATTAATGTTTTATGAAACCGAAACTTGCCTATTCTGGTTCCTTGAACTCTTGAACGCAGTTCAGAAAGATGCATCCCGTAGACATCTGCGTTAGGCATCTTCCTTTCTGGTAAACCGGTGATCTGATAATCCATGACTCACTCCTCAGTTGCTGTTTTGTTTCTGCACGTGCTCAGTGACCGAATTTCTGCCTCACTTCCTCATATAGAGATGCAGTCACAGTGTGACTTTGCAGAATGTTGCATATATAATTAGCAGCTGTGTCTGTTTTTCATGTATGTTTTTGGAAAATGACTCAGACACTCTCATTACCACCTCCCTTACTGAAGGTACGTGTGTGTGTGTGTGTGTGTGTGACTGGAACCCCAGTGACCAGTACATGTACTTACAGTAGATGTAACCTAATACTTATATGCGTGTACCCATTATGATATGAGGTTTCACTTCTCCAGGCTGCTGAACAATTACTCAGCAGGTCCACACACACCGAACCATCTGTGTTTCAGATAGGAGACATCTAAAGACCGACCTGAGGCACTCACAGTACCAGAAAACAACCCCGGCTTCACACAAACACACGCACATTTCCAGACAGACACACGCTCGCCGATGTCTGACCTTTGACATGACATCCAATTAGTTTCCTGGCAAAAAAAATCAATGAGCCCATTAACACTGTCGGGCTGTGTGCATGTTTTTGTGTGTTCTTACAACGTTTGCATGTGTCTCTGTGTGTGTATGTGGTGGATGTGTGTGTGTGTGTGTGTGTGTGTGTCTGCCTCTCTGTCGAGCTGCCTTCCATGGCATAGCGTGCCAGTCTATGATGCCCACATTTCTGTGAGTGGTATGTCTGACCCAGAAAGGATTTGCCAGAGGCCCTATGGCCGACTAATGTAGAGAGACTGATGCACACACACACACACACACACACACACACACACACACACACACACACACACACACACACACACATAATGGGGCTTTGTCCCACGCTTGTCCAGACAGAGTGGGGTTAAGAGAGGTAGAATCCACATGATGAGATTACACGTGTCTAACATACATTTACTTTAGCAGACGTGAACACATCAGCATGTTACAAACACATTGTTCTAGCTGGAGCTGACTGATGACACATATCAGTTTGGTAAAAATAGATTTTTTTTACCAAATAATAGACATTTTGGGAAATACGATCATTGACGTGCGGAGATTCAGATGACAAGAAACTGACAGCTGTTGTCAGTGGCACGTTAGTGTAGCTTATAAAGGTGAGAACAGAAAAATCCCCCTACCAGAACCTCAAAAGCTCACTTATTAACACGCTATATTAATATACGCTAAGCTTAGCTATCCAGCTATCATACAGACATATGAGAAGTATCAATAATATAATAAAAATGTGTCTTTACATGACATTCATGTTTCAGTGTGTGTGTGACTATGATCTTTTTGATCATGTGTGCGTTTCTCTCTGTTCTCTGCATGTTGACATGCTGCCGTCCCGTGTGACTCATGCTGAGTGAGCAGTTAGAGGTTTGGTCGTCTTGCTCCAGGGCACGCGGGATGAAATAAGGTTTCATAGAATTATAAACTGTGACCGTTTAACAACGAGGTCAGCGTGCTACAGCCACATGTTAGCCGACCACAACGCCAACGTGTGTCTGTTCTTCCCGCTGACTGCAGGAGTTTATATTTTTAAATAAAACCATGATTTCACTTTGTGTTTCAGGAGTCGCGTGTTTTCCCTAGACTTCGGGGCGATGCGAGTGTGCGATCTGGAATTTGACCGCGTCCGGCGACTGACCACTCCCGCCAGCCCTTCACCCGCGCCCACAACGAACGCCACCCCCACCCCCAGCTGTCACACGGTGTGGAAGTACTACTGCAGAGACAACTTTGGCTGGAGGGAATACTCCGAGGTGAGGCCAGACGCATTAACTCTGCCCACGCCGATCGATGATGAGATTGATTCAGACACACATGCACACATGCACACCTTTGTATGACAGCTGTCCTCAACCAACTCCCATTCATTTCAAATTGGTAGAGATTGACTGTTTTCTTTGTGTACATCAGAGTTTGTTATCTTTGTTATCTGAACACACTGCTTTGTCATTTCCCTCTCCAAACTCTCCCTTCCTCCTTCCACCATTGGATGAAAATGCGTAATAATCATCTGTTATAATCATCTTCTTCTTCCTCTTCCTCTTCTCGTCCACAGCCGGTGGTGAAGCTCATAGAGGAGGCGAGTTCGAGGGGTCTTAAGGAAGTGCGATTCATTACGCTCCAGAACCAGTATATCCTCAACATCAGGGAGGGCTTCCAGCAGAACGCCGTCTTTGGGTTCAGGCGCCAGATCAAGAAGCGGCCCATGTTCATGTCCTCCGTGATGCTTACACCCCACCTACAGTAAGTAAAGTCATAGGTTTCACTATTAGTATCCCCGCTGCTCTTGAAATGAGGAGGCACGGACATGTTTCAGATTTCCAGAGACATTTGAGTTAGCATGTGCTCGTTTCAACTACATAATTGTGCATGGCGACATCTTGATGTATGATTCCTTTGGACAATGAAGTAGCATGCTAGGTGTTGTCGACCGGGAAGCTAGCAAAGCATTCTGATATGCAGCAGGGTGTCGGGAACAGTCTGTCCTCTTGTTGATCGATTAGCGCTCGGATCATGACACCACACTACGTGTTAGAATAAAGTCCTCGATTTTACATAAAGTTCCTGGCAACACACACACACACACACACACACACACACACACACACACAAAGTTGGCTCTTCAGTATGTGATGTGCTGTCTCTCCCCGTGGCTCTCGGTGTTCTGGGAGCGTCCTGAGTGCCTGTTTGGAGACACAGAGGTCGGTACACAATGCTAATGTCACACTCAGGGCTGAATACTCAAAAAGCCTCTGAACACATTCACCTTTAATCCATTCCAGCGCCGTCACACACCGGTAGCCTGAGCTGAACCTGAAACCCGTATTAACACAGGGAGCGGCCCTGTGCAGAATAAAGCCGGCCTGAAGCAGACAGATGAGGACATATAAGACAAGCGATACACGGAGAGGGGAGAGTGAAGATCTTAGACCTGATTTGACTCAAAACCAGTGGAAATCTCTGAATGAGATGAGATCACTGTCCTCCAGAGGAAATAAGCAGATTTCTCATCCTTTGGCTGCCATTTTCTCTTGATAGCAGTAATGTGATCTTTCTGAAACAAGTGAAACCAGATTGGAAACAAGTGGAGTCATCTCACCCCATTTGCAGACTCTTTCACTTCTGTTGCCGAGCAGGCTGCCGTAGCGGCGTCCTGCCAGCGTCCCGGACAGAGTGAACGCTAGTACGAGCTGTTCCTGCAGGGCCTCGACAGTCGAGGGGAGACGGAATAGAAAGCGGGAGATGGAGGAGAGGGGGAGATAATTAGATGGAGGAAGCAGGGGACGGAGATGGAAAGAAGGAAGAAAGAGAGGCGGCACATGAGATGGAGAGGAAGTGAGAGAGACGGAGAGAGCGAGCGCCCTAAATGGTTTCCAGACTGGACGCAGCAGAGTAGAGCTGATGAGTGAAAGAGTGTGAAATGTGTGACTGCGGAGAGCTGGAATCTGGATTGAGGGATTTGTCCCATTTCTTCATCCATTTTTTTTTTGTGCATGTGTTTCCATTCACCACTTTGCGGGAACAAAAAGTAGGCAAATTGTTCAAATGTTAACTTTGTTTTCCCCCAGAGGAATGAATGCAAGTCAATGCAATTTCCTCCCAAGTGACCAAAACAAGTGTGTGTGTGTGTGTGTGTGTTTGTATCAGGAACAATCTGTGCTAGGCTTAGAGGTTGAGGTCATTAGCTTGATTGGCACTCTTTCTCTCCCTCTCCTTCTGTCAGCTCTCTCTCTCTCTCTCTCTCTCTCTCTCTCTCTCTCTCTCTCTCTCTCTGTGTCTCTCTCCCGTTTATCTGTGCTAATCTTCCTCCTTTCCACTCTTTTCTGTCCTCGACTCCATCACTCCCTCTCGTTATCGGTCCCCTTTCATTTCACACTTCTTTTTTCGTCAGCAGGCCGTGCTCTGATCTTTTCAAAGCTCGCGGGGAGTAGAGACATCGATTTCGGGGAGAGATCGAGACCGGGCGGACAAGATAAGACACAGAGAGAGAGAGAGAGAGAGAGAGAAAATAGATGAGGAAAAAGTGTCCCACTGACTCAGAGTCCCACTGATCACAGTCTCTCATGGCTGATAGGGCAGCATTTACACTTAGAGAGCAGTAACTTGACAGCCGAACCACTGCTATTGACCAAAATGCCAGACACAATCGTTTTTCTGTCGCCTCCATGACAGCTCACACAATCGTCTTCTTTTTTTTTTTAAATACTTGCCTCTCTCTTGCTCTCTCTCTCTCTCTCTGTGTTGTCTTGTTTGGTGTGTCTGAGTATCACGCTGCCGTTTGCGTCACTGATGACGGTTGGTGGAATATGATTTTGGAAGCAAAGACGATGCATCGCAGCAGTTATGTTTTAGGTCAGGATGCAGCTTCTGATTGGGAGTTCCACAACGAAGTGGAGATAGGTAGCAGGCGGTGACGTTTGGCTTGTGGTCTACTAAGAAATGTTAGTTGTTACTCACCTACTCATTCCAGATACTGCCTCAGACAGCGGTGTATTTAGGGAAATGATCCCTCGTGATATTATTTTTGGTCAGTGTTACCGTAGCTGAGAAGTGCGATAATGAAAGCGGTAATGACAGTGTTCAGGATGAGGAACAAAAGGCAATTCATTCTCGGTCGTTACTTATGTAATGGGTATATAATGTGCTTCCTTCAAGGTTTCCTGGATAGATCTGTGTAATTTCCAACTTATTCTAGGGAGACGGTTACCTGTTGTTGAGTATATAACAGGTTGTTGATTTCCATTTCATATCTCTCTCTCCCTCTCTAGGACTTTGGGCGGCCTCTCTTCATCTCCCCTCCCCTGTTCCTCCTCCTCTCCCTCCTCCTCATCCATGGATCTCTCCGTGTCGCATCCCCTGTCACCGACCACCACCAACCCACCCAGCCTTTTTCCGGAGACATGGTTGCCCATGACGATGAGCCAGGACTTCCTGCAGGTGCCGGTGTCGCGCGAAGACCGCAGCTACCGGACGGTGTACAGCCTTTTCCACAAGACTGTGTCGGAGACGAAGTTCAGGATCCTCAAGATCCAGCGTGTGCAGAACCCCTTCCTCTGGGAGAAGTACAAGAGGTGAGATATCGTCCGTTCATCTCAATCTCAAAATAATCCAATAACGGTAACCCGAACACATGGCGCCGTGTTCAAACGATACAGGGGGAACATTTCTGTCATAGAAAGCTCACTGCCGTCAGGTTCCAGTGTCTTCAACTCTTTTGCATAAATGTTCCCTTTACATGCTATGTGGTGCAGCTGTGGTTTATGACTTTGACACGTTTGCGGTTGTTTTAGTGAACGCAACTCTGCTGAACTGCTCAAGTTATCAACAGCTGCTATGTCATGAGAATGGTATGATTTCAAGTGGTGCATTTAGTCTCTTTGATTAGTAATTTGTCACTCTGAGGCCTAAGATGGTATTTAGGTCACAAGCACACAGAAATGAGTCTTTCACATATATATATTATGGGATATCATTAACCCAAATTGCTAAAGTTGTGCCAGAATATCAGTGTGTTTTCTGTCACGTTAAATCATTTGGTGACTCGTAGTTGAAACACAAAATGTATCGTTAAGCTTTTTCATTTTTTCATCCAGATTTCTGTTGTTGATCTCAAACTATTTCTGACACAGCTGCGTATTAACTTTTCATGAAGAAAAAACATTCTCAATAACAAACACAGGATGAATGACAAACAATGTGAGAAGAGGGGAAGAGAGAGAGAGAAAAAAATAGGGCAAATAGGAGCAGCTGTGTGGGACTTCGTGAGAACGGGTCGGTGGTGTGTGAACACAGCGGATGGAGAGTTGTTTGGTGATGATGGTGTTCCTGTCGCACACACAGCGGGCTAACCGCTGTGGTTTAGAGCGGGCTGGTTCTATCAGCTGTGACAGTTATAACTCTCCCACACTGACTGGTACCACACGGTTTCACAGTGACTGACAGTGTGTGTGTGTGTGTGTGTGTGTGTTCTCACTGACTCACTGAAGCGATGCCCCCCCCCCCCCCCCCCCCCCCCCCCACGAATGTCAATTGATTTCCTCTTCCCACACTCGTGTTATGACAGAGAAACCATAACTGCTTCTTTGCGTGTGTGCATGTGCATGTGTATGTATTTGCTGGTTGTTCATAGGAAGTTGTGTCATCCTATAGAAATCGGATAGTCGGAAAATGAAGTGTGCGTGTGCATGCTTGGATGCAAGTCGTGTCTGACTGTGTCGGGTCACTAGCTGTGGGGTCGTGGGAGGTTGTGGGAGGTCATGCCTGGGTCAAAGCCTCTCTGGCTCGAAACGCTTTCACCTCTGCATGCCTGATTGATCCGCTCACATCAACAAGCTGTGTGTGTGTGTGTGTGTGTGTGTGGATTAAGCCCAATGTCCTTACCCGGTTTAACGTAAACAAGGCCGTGATCACAACGTGTGAATAGAAATAGGACTGCTCCCACTTGTTTACTAATTCTCCGTCTTGGTGCGGAGCTATTCTCATACAGGATGAACAGTACAGAGTTTTTATTTTATGACATATTTTCACGTCACTCACCTGCTCTCCTGCTCCAACAGGAAGAAGGAGTACATGTCGCGGCGTATGTCCGAGATGGACCGGCTGCTGAGCGAGCGCCACCTCTTCCACGGCACCTCGGCCGACGTGGTGGAGGGCATCTGCAAGCACAACTTCGACCCCCGAGTCTGCGGCAAACACGCCACCATGTTTGGCCAGGGCTCCTACTTCGCCCGGAAGGCCGTGTACTCCCACAACTTCTCCAAGCGCTCGCCCAAAGGAGTCCACTGCATGTTCCTGGCTAAAGTCCTCACTGGCAGGTGTGTGTGGGGGCTGTTTGATCACAGAGGGGATTTTTCCTGTCTTTATGTTTTATCATAGTATTGTAATGCATTGTGATATAATACTTTTAAGAGTACTAAAGATAAAAACTAGATGGGATTAACTGGTTTTGGCTCATGCCTCATCACAATATTGCAACTAGAGTTATCAAAGGAATAGTTTCTTCTGTATAATCGATATACAAGAATGCAGGTTTCACAGTCTCACACTATTTCTATCATCTCTCAGTATACGTCATGTGATATTGAGTCTCCAAATGTCTCATTATTTGTAGCAAGAATGCTTTGGTGCTTTGGTTTGATGTGTTAGCCGGAACTAACATAGCTCAGGGCTTTCTATTTCCAGTGTTGTTGGGGTCAGGTAATCCTCTATGCCCCTCCAGTGCACACCTCTGCATAAACAACACCCCTCAGCATTAATTTGGATCATGAAAATCATGGAGGTTCTTTTCCATAAACCATCATTCAGTCACACGCCATGCCTCGCTCTACTCCCATTCCTTAAAATGCAAGTCGAATCTCGAGCCACACATGTAAAACAGCTGATTTGGGCAAACCCATCACACATCACCGGCTTTTGTTGCAGCAGACAGTCTGCGGTGCAACCCAGAGGATGGTGTGCAAACATACCCCAATGTGTTCAATGTGTTCCACGGCTCAGACGGAGACATTGCTTCCAGACCCGAGCCGGGATGTGGACCAGTAAAGGAGTTCTGTGTGCACTGCAGCGGGCTTGTGACTCTCCTGTCTGCAGCCGTATCTGGCACACAGGCCGCGTAGCGTCTCCACCCACCCACTCTGCCCGTAGCTGAAAATGTTCTCATTTGAATATGTTTTATTTATGACCCCCAGAGAAAGTGCAACAAAGATTGGTGGATTACGAGTCTTTAGGGTTTGACATTAATATTTAAGAGGGGAAAACAAACTGGTTACAATGCGCTGGCTCATTTCATACACTTACACATTTCATGCACTCACGGCATATGCTTATATCATTTAAGGTGCCCTAAAACGCATAGAGGAGCAATCTTGTAATCATTAACAATTAACTATAAGCTGAATTATTCTTCTGTGATTCCAGACTTGCAGACCTGAATGAAAAACTGTTATATTATGCAAACACAAAGACCAATGTCTCTGTTTTACACTACTTATGCAGTCCAGACTATATAAGTGACATAGTCTCATAGTCTTCTTTGTTACGTTTCTACAGGTTTACTGTAGGAAATCCCTCCATGCGGCGACCTCCACCCATCAACCTCCGTGATCCCTCCAGTGACCTTTATGACTCCTGTGTGGACAACTGGGTGGACCCCCAGATCTACGTCATCTTCAACGATGACCAGAGCTACCCCTACTTTATCATTCACTACGAGGAGGTACCCGGCACTGTGGCCGTCTAAGCCCTGGATCCGACCCGGGTCTGTGTGTATCTGCAAATACTTACTCATAGTTTTAGCCCGTTGAAGTGCCAGATGGTTGGAGTTCACCCCTTCAGGTGGTGAGGACCAGTTTACACCAGTAACAAGCCGCAAGTTAAAGGTTCTTTTGATGGCTGTTGCTTGAACCAACTCTATAAAAGCAACGTTTGCCGGATTAAACTTCACCCACCTGCTGCTGTAAAGGGGTTAAACCGGTCTAAGACATGTTTGCAAATACTTGATGATGTAGGTCCAACCAGACTGGACTGCAGTCCAGAACAACAGACTGGTCTCGACCGGATTAAACTGGACAAAACTGGACTAGCAAAAGGACGACACCTGTCTGACCATCCAGTGTTCAGAGGTGGACGACGACTGGGAACAGCTGCGACCACAACTGACTTTACTGGACTCATAAACCACCACACTCGGTTATCTAGTAGGATCAGGAACCTAGTAAGAGTTTATCTACCTTATTGCTCTGGAGCAGATGCAGGAGAAACCAAACCTAGTCCTCTCTATCATTTTGACTTAGTCGTATGGCTGTACATGAACTCGGTTCCCCATCAGGACGAATGCTGCGTTGGACGGCCCGTGTCCTGCCAGTACTGTGAATGACCAACTGGTCCGTAGTATTCGGAGGAAGCAGCAACCAACCAACCAATCAGACGCTTCCATAGAGAAACCATGGCGACCCTGACCCCCCGCGTCATTCTCTTTAAAAAAAATAAATAAATCATCATGAGTGTTTACCCAGCCTCCAGCCCTTACGTTTTTTTTTCAAGTCTATGTGCTGCGTGTTTGAATCTTTTTAATTTAGTGCAAATGAATCTTGTGGCCTCTTCAAACAGACAATGGACTCGAGTTTCAGCGGGACTTTTACAAATGGACATCCACAGAAAACCTCCCGGCAGAGGTTTCACATGAAGCCGGTGATGCGCCCGCTTGGCGTTTTTGCCTTCGCGCCCACCACTTTAGTTCCTCACAAGGGGGGGGGGGGGGATTGAAGAGTGAACGGTTTCACGCCGAGTCGACAGCGCTGTAGCGTCTCCGTCAGCAAACCCCCCCCCCGAAGCTCATCACTCTTGGACGGCTCTCTCGCTCGGAGACAGTAGACATGTTTTATTGAGATGAACTGTACAGACGTTCTCTTTGTTTATATTTGAACTGTGTGCCTTTTGTTCATAAACAAATTTATTTATGTTAGTTTAATGTAACATTGATTAAATAAAGAATCTAAAAGAAAAAAAAATACTAATTGGTGAACCTGTTGTTTTATTCGCACCGTGTCGAGTCGGATTTCCCAGACATTCTTTTGTAAACGAATGAACTCTCCTTTAAAGATTGAGTCTGCAGTGAGAGTAGCTGTTCCTCTCGGTGTGACTGTCGGCCATATTCTCTTGGCAGCTCTCACTATGAGCTACGTGATGTTTCACAGTCAGCGGTTTGGAGGAGTTCATCTGATTATTTGTTCTTGTCTTGGTCCAGTGGTATTAAAGTCAGCAAAGAATTCGCCCATGCTTAGCCCTCCCTCTGTCTGCCACCTCCCTGTGCTCTCCCCCCCCCCCCCCCCCCCCCCCCCTCCACTGCTGTATTATTTGACCGCCATGTCTAATGCGGTCCAGAGGGAGGTTTGCGGAGGTAGCTGTCCATCCCAGAGACGGCACACATGGGGCCCAGCAGAAGAACTCAACACCCTCCTCCTCCTCTTCCTCCTCCTCCTCCTCCTCCTCTGCAGCTTATTCACTTCTCAGGCAAACTTCTTCCTGTTTAATCTTCACATCTCTTGTCTTTCAATCTGTAATCCTTTTATCTAACCTTCCTTTCTCTCAATCTGGCAGTTCTTTTGTTTTGTTCTCAGAGTCATACCAACCATAAGTAAGGTCACGTCCTATTTATTTATTTTATTTTTGTGTGTGAATTTATATATAAATATATATATTTAATTTGTGCAGTAACCGGAGTATGAACAGCTATCTGTGGTTTTATAGGTGACACATTCAGTAACTTCCTGGAGTGAAACTAAATACAGATAAAGCCAAACTGTAATTAACTAATAATGTCTTAAGTGTCAGGTCAAATGTGTGTGTGTGTGTGTCTCATGACTTTGGTCGTTATGCCATCGCACATCCCCCCCCCTTGGGTCACCGTGTCGTGTAAGACTGTCGTGCTGAGCTTTGGCTTTTTTGGCAGAGGAGAGGGGAACCGGGGAGATGAAGGGAAGGGAGGAGGTGGAGAGGGATGGAGGGAAGGGAGGAGGAGTTACTCTGCTCTCTTCGTGCCTCCTCGTTGAGCTGCGTGCCTGTCTGCTCTTCTCGTGTGCATGCAAGATCGCGCAGGTTGCCCTCCATTTGCCCCCATCTCTTTCTCTCTCTCCCTCCCGGTCCCTCTCTTTCTTGCCTGGCTTCTCCCTCGTAATCTCTCTTATAGCCGTCCGTTCTCCGTCCACTTCTTCTTCAATCTCCTTCTCCAACCTGTCCAAGCCAAACGCTCATCAGCTCTTAGTAGTTTTAAATCCTTTTGCCCCCACATCTTAATGATTTTACTACCTCCCCCTCTCTCTCTCTCTCTCTCTCTCTCTCTGTCTCTGTCTCTGTCTCTCTGTGAGTCATGCAGCGGGCATTGGCTGGGTTTGTTTGCCTGACTGCCCTCCAGGAATTACTGCTGGCACATAGAAAGCACTACTTTCTAGACCCTCTGGCCGGGGTTAGGAGAGAAGGAGAGCAGGGGATGAAGAAGAAGAGAGAGAATGAAGATGAGAGAAACGAGGGAAGGAAAGGGGGGAGATAAAATAAAAGATAAAGATGGACAGAGCGGAGGTTACAGAAAGAAGGACTGTGTGAGAGAGAGAGGCATGCAGAGAACAAAAAGTATTACCTTCATAAGAGCACCGACTGAACTTTGAATTATTCATAGGAGTCGAGATTATTGTGTGCGACGCTTGATGCCGTCTGTGTGTTTACGTCTTACGCTGCAGCGTCCAAAGCAAGACTGTACGGAGACCGATCTTCTAAAACAGATTCCAAATCATGTCGGATGCATTTATAATGAATGTGCCTCCCAGTGTACATTAGGGTTCCTGTGTGACTTCCACACACAAACGCACACACATCCGTTTGAATCAAGCTGATTAAACGTTCCAATCTGAATAATTCAGTGTGTAAAAAGGGTGTTTTCTTTGTGGAGTAAGACAGTTAAAGGTATAGTACGTAGCGGCTGGTTGTAAACAGCATTGTGAGTGAGAGAGAGAGTGCAGAGGTGGTCGAGCCAGCTAGAGAGTGAATGAGGAGACAATAAAAGGTTATTTTTTGATTTCCTGGGAATAAGAACACTGTCACACACTTCAAGTAGGTCATGTGTGATTGATCATGTGCAAAATTGCCTTTGCTGATTTTTTTTTTTTTCACTCAGCTGTAATAGCAGCGTTATTGTCCCTTCTAATAGAGGATGCTGTGCAGAAACACAGCAGAACATTACCTCTGTTATTCTGCTCTACACTGTGGAACACATTATTTCCACACCTGAGAAACAACAGTTATCACCCCTGCCTGCTGACTTACTCTCAAGTGACTTCTGGGTCTAAAATTATGTGTTTTTAAACATTGTTCCTTTACCTGAAGTGAATCATTCAGCCATTTGAAATGCCACTTTGTATGAGTCAGTCAGTGTCTCCGTCTGAAGGTGTTCTTCCACAGAAAATGACGCAGCACACTTTTCTTTCTTGTAATCGGTTCTGGTGTTTAATGTGGCGTAATCTTTTCTGTAGTTTTGAACACTTCTGTCTGCGGCTCTGGTTTGCTCAACCAAAACTCTCCACACGCACACACACACACACACACACACACACACACACACACACACGCACACACACGCACAGGTTTCATACTGCAGCCTCATATTTCCGTCTTAAGCTGTTTCATATTGCTCTAATATGTCTGTCACTCACACACATGCCGGCATGCATGCAGACACGCACGCAGGAGCTCGCATACATGTGTTTATTTTTCAGACTCATACTTGCACATGTATCTGGAAATGTCCAAAGCTTTGGTTTGCATTAACCCAATATCTTGTTCCTCTTCTCTCACACGCATGCATGGATAAACACACATGACATGCATGCACATATGTATGCACAAAGATACACGCACACACACTTCCTGCATTAAGCCTGGGTCCATATTGCTCCAACGATGCCCAGCTGCAACCAATGAACATTCCAGTTACCGTTTTTTTTTCTTCTTCCCCTCCCTCCCTCTCTATCATTTCAAATTTCAACTCTAAGCCTTTAAGAGAGCCAGCAGCCAAATATGGTCAGGCTTGTGTCATGAACTTTGCGCGACCTTCTAAAGCGGCATAGAGATCGTGACCTTTAAGACCCTCGCCTGAGGCTGAGCTTTAGGCTCCATCCTGCATGGCCACGGAAAGAAGTCAGATGTGCGTGTCCACGCCGTCGTCGGGCAAGCTCCACGGAGAGTTCATGACCTGTGACTTACTAAATACTTCTGACCATTTAGTGGTTTTACTGTTTCTGCACACTTGTTAAATGGCTTCCTGATTTTCTCCAGCAGTATAATGTATGGATGTTCATCTCCCTTCTCTCATAAGGCCCGGCGTGGACGAGGTTACAACAATGGAGCATGTTGTTGTGAAGAGAGAAAATGGAAGATTTCCCACATGCCTATTCTGGGGCGACATCATACAAACAACCACAAAAGAAACCGGTAACACCAGTGTTTGTGCCCAGAGTCGGAAACCATAATGATACCTGGTTTATTGACATTTCCTTCTTGTGCATTCCCCTCTCAAAGCAGGCTCTCACTGTGCTTGATCTGAGCAGGTACAAAATGAAGGCCCAATTTCTCTGTGTCCACCTCTAGCTCCCTTTTAGCATCATCTATCTCTCTGGCTGTGCTCCACCAGTGCTGCTGTCATCTCCTGTTTATATAATTGGGGTTCAGAGGACTTGAGTCCGCCAGGGAGGAGGGACAGGAGAAGAAGATGAGGAGGAGGAGGAGGAGGAGGAGGAGGAGGAGGAGGAGGAGGAGGAGGAGGGGGTGGGGGAGGCAGTGAGACAAAGAGACTTCAGGAACAGGCCTATCAGGAGCCGGAACAGGCGGGAAGATGCCAAACAAATTTAATTCATTTGTTTGGTGTGCTGGTCTGCACCGTCAGGGAGCTTGTGGGGGTGGAGGACAGGCTGCAATGTTAAAAGATTCCTCTTTACAGTCCTGGCAAGTCCATCTGTAAATGGGGGCTTCATAGCCTTGCTGGCAATAATGCACATAGTGCAAGCATTAGATGAACAACAACAACTAAATGTAAACTAATTTCTGCCTCTAATGCAATGCTAGTTTAAGTATCTATTTAAGTCTTTATTTCTAGCAAGTAGATATACCTGCTGTGAACATCTCTGCAAAAAATGTGGTACATTAAAAGGAGACATGAAGACTCTAAAGAAGTCGCTTCTTAACTAACAGAGAGCGGTCTCTTTTTTTTCTCACGTTTTGCATTTTACTGCAAGTGACGGGAAAGACCACTGCTCTGAATTCGGAGGCGCCACCTTAGCTTTTTGTTCGCCTTGTGTGGAAGGTGAAGTAAACATGCATTTGCTTAATGGGAATTCATAACCGATGTCGGGGCCTCTCGGTTGGCCCATTAGAAATAACACCATTTGGAGTGATTTCAGGGCCACAACAACACAAATGATTCTTCTCCTTCAGCGTGCTGTGATCAGTCGTGAACAACCAACAACAACATTAGCTGATAGTCTGATGCTCCATCACCACAGAGGGAGTTCAGACAAGGATAAAGCACGTACAGCTAATGAGTGGATGGATGGTGGATTTGGGTGGAAAAGGCTCCTTGATACAAATTTGCTTTGTTGTTGAATCATCTTGGGTGGTTTACATACTGTAAATCCATTTAATTCCTCATTTCCACAGGAAAACATGTTGATATAACTTTCATCTGAACACATTTCAGAAGAGGAACCTAATGATTCTGTAACTGTATCTCGTGGCTCTTAGTGTTTTGCTTACTTTGTATGTCTGTTTACATTTATTCCCCATTAGTTGATGAAGATACCACAACTACTCTTCCTGATGTGATGGCTAGAAGATGCGTTCCCAAGGGTTCCTTGAAAGCAAAAAGGTATGTCAAGTTGTACAATGTTGAAATATTAAAGGTATACCATCACAATGTTAGCACGAATTAGGAAAAGCCGAATGATACCGCGACAACTCTGCTGGCTCAATTAGCCTGCATGTATGTACGTGCATCCCGTTGGGTGTAAAAATATACTTTGAATTTAAAAGCGTTGGAAATAGATTTGTTGCCACTCCCAAGAAAACAGCATTCCTTTCACTCTCTCTACCGAAGCACCGAAATGCGTGAGAACCAGGTGGCTTCTGCACACAGCAGTCGAACCATGTATAATGTGGCCTTTCAAGGAAGAAAGACAGGAAAGATGGCTTCTAATCAAGGACTTAGCCTATTCAGGCACTTTCAACGTACTCTACACAAGGCTGCCGTGTAGAAGTCTAAGTGTGCGCGTTGATATGTGTGTGGATCTACGGACGCCCGTGTGCATCCGTCTGACTGTGTCTGTTTGGAGTTCAAAAGGTTAATTGTGCCATATGGAGCATGCGTGCGTGCAGGCTCATGTGTGCCAGTATGCATGCAAACGGAGCTCGTCTGTGCTGGGTTCAAAAGGTTAGCCGTGCCACAGGGCTGCGGATCCTGTCTTAATAATTGAGGCTTAACAAGCACATGTTAAAACATCATGATCCCCTCCTCTCTTAGTCAGTCAGGGCTCAGACATGAGAGCTGCAACGACAACAAAAAAAGCTTGTTTGTCCAAAATTCATTATTTGCCAGTTTATATGCCCAAATGTGAACCCAATCTTCTCTTTCACTCACCTGGAGGCTTCTAGGTTTAGTGGTTATTCCTGGGAAGTTTTGTTAATTTTTATGAATATGTTTTTAAATCATTCTTAGTAGGAGCAACACAACCTGCCCACACACCTATTAGTCACCAGCAAAGGGGGAAAAAAACACAAAACGCCATCAATCTCCCCACACTTTTATATTTCTTTTAGCCATACTGGAAAACTAAGATGCAGATATCATTTTCATAGGCCAATACGCATCAAGACCATAGGCAAAATGCACCTAATGCCTATTTGACTCTGACACATAAACCAGCAGGACGAGTCAGAGATTCAAAGCGATAAGAAAATCAGTAATGTCAGTAAAAACATTTCAAATCTCTTTCAAGTCCTCTTTCTACGGCATGATTAGTTACCAGCGTCCATTTAACCTTTTGGATAATACAATGAGCAGGTATCATTGGTTTTGAAATTTGGGTTATGTCACTAATTATTATGCAACTGAGATAGAATATATTCTTTAAAGTGGCCTAGCCATTCTTAAATTTGTCATTTAAATGAACATTATGTTGCTGCTTCCTTTAGTGTGTGTGTGTGTGTGTGTGTGTGTGTGTGTGTGTGTTCGTGTGTGTGTTTAAGTGTGGATAGTGCAAACAGGAACACATAATGCAAATGCTTAGCACAGCTGGCAACACCTCAGCTCTCCGAGGCCCGCCACCGTGCCGGCGCTCATTCCCATGGCAACATTATCAAAAGTTCAGCAGCCATGTGGCAGCTGTCTGACGTGTTCCAGCGAAATGGCCATTCAAATGTGGATTTGAATAAATATGCTCATCCCGTCCATTCAAATGGCGCTGCGCGGCGGAGAACTCGGTGTGCGGGGAGGAACAGCATGCGACCGAGTGGAGCGGCCTGGCCTCTCTGGGTGTTCGGTAAGCCGACATCTGGGGATTTAGAGTCGGGGAGGAGTGGAAGGAGGGAGGAGGCAGGAAGGGTGAGGGCCAGCATGGGCTCATTCCCAGTGTATACAGGTGGAATTAATGGGAAGCAACAGGAAAAGACTGAATGTGTGCACACCTCCCTAAGGCCTCAAGGATTATAGCTTGAGCACCCACACACACAGGGTTTTCACCAATGCTCGCTCAGTCTTGAAAGTCTCATGGCCATTCCGTCTCAGATGCTCGTACATGGGCAATCTATGACTCCGTCACACCTGGAACATTATGAAACCTCTTTACTACTTATTTACGCAAAGTTGTGCACAACTTTAACACTACTGGGTGACTAAATCCTCAGCCAAATGACGCCTGGCTATGAATCAGAGCACCCAGCCTATTTTCACGCTCTGTACTAGTGTTTGTAATCTAATGGGCTGGGACTCAAAATGTGTCTGGCCGCTCCCGACATGATGAATTAACTTGTATGTCTTGTTCATCCATCCAAGTCTGCAATCCAGGCTAAATGTGTTCGAGCAGACTCTTGTCCCCAGACGGAGCGGAAGCTCCTCTGTTCCATAGAAGAACCACCGTGTCCACACCGGCAGTTTTATTGAAGCATCATATTATATTACAGTAAACTCTATGTGTTTTTTTATGTAAATGAAGCACACCTCTCTTTTACATGACTCTCTTCCTGTTTCACCATTTCGTTAGAAACCGGGTCAAAACATCCTGCCTCAATCCACCATCTGTGTGAGTGCTGATTACAGTCAATTATCAGATTGAGATCATAGTTTGATAAAGCATAAATCATATTGCTGATGTTTGTGTGTATATACTGTATAGTGTTTGTATGGCAACCGATTCTCCTGCTTCCAAAGTATCAGCTAATCTGGTCCACATGAAGCAAATGGCAAATGTCCAAAATGAGCAACCTTTAAAAGGTTATCTTTGTTGTTCTATTTGAGTGATTAATGGGATAAAATTCCTGATAGAAGGCTGGAGGTCATTTTGGTGATTTCATCACTCATTTATCAGATAAAATGGTGAGAAAACATACATTTGATTCATCCTGATTCCAGGAGAAGACAAACTCAACCATACGTGATATTATAGATGTTAAATAGCATCAACAGCATACTTGATTTACATACATTTACCATCAAGTCACCATCAAACCCATGTTTGCCAAGCTGCTTTCCTTCCTGCTCATTCCTTTCATTTGTCTCTCTTTCCCTGTGTCCCTGTGTGCTGCTGATCCCCGAGGCCAAATGATGTAATAACAGGTTACAGGGAGGGAAGGGAATGCAGTATGGTGACAAGCAGGAGGGAGAGCACAAACTGATCTTATCAAAACCATTTTGTTACCCATCATCCAGGCCAATGTGTAGGTAAAATAGAAAACAGCTCTGCCTGTCAGAGAAGACATTCTGGCGGCACAGGAAGCAGTGCAGAGAGGAAAATAAAAATGAACCAACAGAGGGAGAAGGAGGTAAGGAATAAAAAAAATAAATCACCATTTCCTGTGAATGCTTGAGGAAGAGTGGGCACCGTTGTGGGTGTAGGAGGGGGGTATGGTGTGGGAGAGTGTGTGAGGCATGCGTACGTGCAGCGCTGTGTGTGAGCCCTGGTGGAGGTGGGGACGACAGAACAGGATGCACAGCCCTTGAGGAATGTGTGCAGCCTGGTGGCACGTCTGTGAAACTCATCCCTCCCTCCTGCATGTGCACCACTTCTTCTCTCCCTCTGTAAGCTGAGATAGTGAGGGAAATTAAAGGAGAGGGGACGAGCATGAAAGAGGCTGGTGACGGGCAAAGGGGAGAGAAGGGGCCTTTGGGACATTTGGAAAAAGGTCAGAGAGATTGCCTTTGAAAGGAGTGATAGACAGAGAGATGAGACAACTGCGGCGAACGGGACTCGATCCCATTATCACATTGCGGCCTCAAATCCCCCACGCCGAGGCCATACGTTTTGTGCTGCGCGTCACATCTTGCTGCCACTGCACGACTCACATACTCGGGGAGCTCAGGGGAGCCCCGCGACTATGCTCGCACTTCACGACTTCGAGGGGGTTGCCGTGGTGACCTTTGTGTCCCATGCTGTCGCCTCTCCTCCAACTGCATATACTGCAGAATAAAAAAAAAAAACATCTCTCGCTTGACATCTAATCGTATCATTTACCTTACACCTGCGCTTTTATCTCCTACCTCACTCCCGTGCATCAGGCCAGATCTTAGGTTTTTTTTTGTAGCCGTGGGCATGTTTTCTTCCTATTCATTTCATCCACATTCTTTTGTAAAAACTCTGCCTCCTTTATTTTCACTCTAGCACCCCTTTCCTTACACCCCACCAGCCCCCCTCCACCCCAGCTGCTCTCCATTCGTCCTGATTGTCCTGTAGACCAGAACAGAACAGACCATGTAACAGAACAGCACAGACTGCACTTTATTTACTGTGCTGCATGCTGCTTCGCTCTGGCTGGCTAACTAGCCACAGCAGGCCTGCATTCCAGCCTTCTGCAGTCAGCCTGCAAACTGTGTGCCATACCACAATTTGTAACTGAAGTGACTCACCTTTCACGTACCCATCCAATGGTGCAATGATGTGATGGTTGCATTTCTTTTGCCAAATTACCATCCTTCCTACCTACCTACCTACCTACCTACCTACCTACCTACCTACCTACCTACATAACAACCTACCTACCTAACAACCTACCTACCTACCTACCTGCCTACCTACCTACCTACCTACCTACCTACCTACCTACCTACCTACCAATCCACCTACCTACCTACATAACAACCTACTTACCTAACAACCTACCTACCTAACACTCTACCTACCTACCAATCCACTTACCTACCTACCTACCTACCTACCTACCTACCTACCAATCCACTTACATACCTACCTACCTACCTACCTACCTACCTACCTACCTACCTACCTACCTACCTACCTACCTACCTACCTACCTACCTACCTACCCACCTACCTACCTAACAATCTACCTACCTACCTACCTACCTACCTACCTACCTACCTACCTACCTACCAATCCACTTACATACCTACCTACCTACCAATCCACCTACCTACCTACCTACCTACCTACCTACCTACCTACCTACCTACCTACCTACCTACCTACCAATCCACTTACATACCTACCTACCTACCAATCCACCTACCTACCTACCTACCTACCTACCAATCCACCTATCTACCTACCTACCTACCTACCTACCTACCTACCTACCTACCTACCTACCTACCTACCTACCTACCCACCTACCTACCTAACAATCTACCTACCTACCTACCTACCTACCTACCTACCTACCTACCTACCTACCTACCTACCTACCAATCCACTTACATACCTACCTACCTACCAATCCACCTACCTACCTACCTACCTACCTACCAATCCACTTACATACCTACCTACCTACCAATCCACCTACCTACCTACCTACCTACCTACCTACCTACCAATCCACTTACATACCTACCTACCTACCAATCCACCTACCTACCTACCTACCTACCTACCTACCTACCTACCTACCTACCTACCTACCTACCTACATACCTACCTACCAATCCACCTATACCTACCTACCTACCTACCTACCTACCTACCTACCTACCTACCTACCTACCTACCAATCCACCTACCTACCTACACACCTACCTACCTACCAATCCGCTTACATACCTACCCACCTACCTACCTACCTACCTACCTACCTACCTACCTACCTACCTACCTACCTACCTACCTACCTACCTACCTACCTAACAATCTACCCACCTACCTACCTACCTACCTACCTACCTACCTACCTACCTACCTACCAATCTAACTACCTACCCACTATACCTACCTACCTACCTACCTACCTACTGAAGCTATTAGTAATGTAATTCGAACCAGAAATGCTCCTGTTTGTTGTTATTTATTTTCTCTCGTAACCTTGACAACAAGCCGTGGGGGCGTCAGGGTCCCAAGTGATCTGATATTGTTTTAGCAGTCACAATGTCCTGCCTGATTGAACTGCACACACACACACACACACACACACACACACTGTAGTTTGACAAGTGGCTAAAGGGGGGATACAGGATATTGGTGGGTCAGGGCTAGCATGTCTGGTACTCTGGGAAGTATCCTACACACACCCTAAACAAGCGCGATGCAGAGAGAGAAACACCAGACCTCGAGGAACAGATCCTTGTATTCACCAGGGACACGTTACCTGTTCTGCCCTGTTTCAATTCACAACTCTCAGAGCATTTTGTTTTTGTTTTTGTGGAGGATGGTGGATGTTTCAGGTCATTTTCACTGACTCAGTCTTAAGCTGTTTGTAGTTACTAGCCAACTGATGTTTACGGCCAAACACAGCTGCTGGGTGAGATGGAGATTGTGGGGTACAGTGGAAACAGCATGAATGGCAGGATGTACACGTTTTCATCACTGCATGCCTGTTAGCCTCTAATGACAGAATGATCATACTTTGCTTTTGTGGGTATTTGTTTATTTTGAGGTGTATTTTTCAAGTGTGTGGATAACTAGTGAAACCTATCAGTATTCAGTAGCTGCTGAAATATTTATGGTAATATCAGGTTTTGAAGATTGTGTTAGAACATATTTTGCTTCAGGTTCTGATAACATAGCCTCACACTGCTCCATTGTCTTTCTTTGACAATGAGAGTTGCCCTTCAACCAGATGTCCCAAATCAAACCCTCAAAACAGCCAAGCCGTAAAACCTTTGTGGTAACACGTCTGTGGCTGAACCTGACCTCTGACCTCTTGGGTTGTGTGGGTCTTGAAGCAATTTCAGGAAATATCATTATTTGCATTCATTCCAATCACATCTGTCCAGTAAATATACATCTTATATCTTGTTTGTTTAACCCGTGCGAAAAGTGTAGAAATGTGCGGGGTCGCCGTGAGGTTGCCAGGAAACCAGCTGATACTTCAGGAAGCTACTGCCACTGGCCAAGAAATAGTCCCCTTTTAACAGCAAGGCAAACCTGTAAACACTGGTGTAATTGATTAAATTAATTATGGCTAGGTGGACAGAGCTAGGGTAGCTGTTTACCAAGCCAGGTTGTTTAAATGCTAAATTAAGCTAGCCTCAGCTGCTGCCTGTATTTGCATATGTAGTGGACATATGTATGAGGTATGTTCACATATAAATCTCTGCATGTTGAACTATTCCTTTAAATAATCACTTTATTGCTTTTAGCCAAAGCAAGGTATAAAACCTGGCCCCAAACCCGGACCCGAGTGTTCCTGTGTGTGATCCTGAGCTCACACATGAGCCATATCAGCGTGATCAGCCTACATTTGCTGCTTGACAGGTGAGAGCAGGTGGGAGAGCCGTGGGTGTCGTTCACTCAAGAGGTGAGCTGAAAAGCCCAGGACGATGTCATTCTCTATCCTCCCTCTGTTTCCCATTTTTCTGCCGCTGCGTTGGTGTGAGTCTGCTCTGGGCTCCAAGGGCAAACAAAAAGAGAAACAGCAGTGGGTTGTCAAGGCAACACGGGAGCCACACACACACACACACACACACACACACAGGCACACATTCAGGTGATGTATGTGTTTGCTCAGACGTACGCGGCGAATACGTCACCGTGAATCTGTTTGTAGCGTGAGCTTTAAGAGCGGAGGAACCTTTCACGACTTCGGCTGATGAGTGGGAATCTAAAGTTGGCAGCGTGTCACAAGCTTTATTTATACAACGTTGTATCTTTAGTCTCGAAGCGAGTGTCCTACTTTAACACAGACTATCAGAAAAGATGTATCGGGCCAGAAAATCACACCCACAAATAGAATTTATATGGAGATCATATCGATGTAACCTATCACGCCTCCCATGAGCGCCCCGAGAGGACGCCGTAGGAGCTCTGAATAAACAGTGCTCTCTATTCCAAATAACCAGACATTTATCATTACGCCGCTCCTCCTCTTAACCTCTAAACAACGTGGCTTTGATAAACTGTGCTCTCTCTCTCTCTCTCTGTAACTCTCTCTCTCTATCTCACTCATGTGTCATTCATGTGTCGTTCTCCCCTCGAGAGCCATGAGATAGTTTTTAATGGCTGGGCGTGCCCACGCTTCACATGCAAATGTGGGGAAAGTAACGACCAGGCAAAATCAAGAGATTCAAAACAAATGCCTAATTAGTAGCTGGGGATTCAAATGGAGCCAGCGACACCACAGCCAATATAGCAAAACATTTTGAGAATGGGGAGTCAAGAGAAGAAGAGTGATATAAATGTAAGGGTTTTAAAAATGTGTTCATGTGAACTGTCTGGTACAGAGTGTGTGTGTGTGTGTGTGTGTGTGTGGCTGTATGCAGCGAGCGTTACTGAGGGGAAATGGATCTGGAACAGCTCAAAGGCAGCCACCTTGCTTAACCAGGCTGACACTGTCATGTTCACTTCTCGCTGGCAGATTAATGATCACAGGATTGTAATCTTAATTTAGATGTCAGCCTGTGATGAATTAAGGATTCATTTGCGAGATTGTTAACTGCGAAGAATGGAATAGGCAGGTATGGACAAGCGAGTTCAGGGGAAACCCGAATTAAAATCAACGCTGAACCTATGTGCTTATAAGGAAAGCAATTTGCAATTTGTTCCCCCCTCTTCTACATTTTTTTTCCTAACTGTATTTAGAGAGGAAATGCTACGCCTGAACGTTGGCAGCTCTGCCAGAGTCAACAACAGACAAAACAATATGATCACCGAAATTAAAAGGGATAACTTTGTATATAAGCAGGCAGCCAAATCCCTGAACGCCCTCCAAGATCCCAATCCTAATAAACTCTCCCCTGGTCTCTGCCAAGTCTAATTTGTTCACTCTGCTTCTGTTTCTGCACAGAGCGATCTTGATTAAGACACACACCCCTCCAAAGGGCCGGACCGACTCCTTATCTTGCAGCGAGGAAGGAACCATCAACACTGACGCAAAGAGTGGGCAATGTGGGTTGGCCATGTTTTGGTTTATGCAATTTTCCATTAGCTATGGGGTCTCGAATTTAACTTATTGTAATGTCCTGGGAGGTGTCCAGACCCTTTAGCTTTGTTTTTATCTGGACACTGAGCATTGCAACATGGATACACAGCATGTGGTGAGAGAAGGATCTGCTCACAATTGATGCAACGTGCACAGATGCTAGCAATGCGCTAATATTTCTTGATCGGGCTTCAAACTGCACCCTCAAAAACGTTGCATGTACATAAATGTATGTATACTCAATGTATATCACTATACAGTATGTACACATACTATTTATGTACAAATGAGATACTTATATGGTGCTGCAGCCACAATATGGTGGGAAATATATGTAAAAGAAAGTAATTCTACTTACTTTTCTACTCTACAGTCAGCTAGCATTTTTCTGACATGAAGTGCATATTAAAGCAATGCTAAATGACTCAAATGCAAAGGTCCAACCTGCTTTTTTATGTTGTGGTCATTTTTCCATCTTATCATAGAAATTGTTTGAGATGGGGAATATGGGAATACGATTAACTCTCATATCTGTCCATTAAAGGTGAAACTACAGCCAGGAGACACTTAGCTTAGCTAAGCATAAAGATTACATGCAAAGGGAAACAGCTCTGTTCAAAGGGAAGTTCATGACAGGACTTCTAAAGTTCATGAAATAGTCCTAAAATTGAAGTTTTAGCGTTTCTGATGAGCTCTTTCCTCTTCTCCTGAATATCTTGGCTGTCTTCTCCTATTCCACGTCCAGGCAAGGGAGTGCTATTGATCTTCTTATCTCACTCTCAGCAAGAAGGCAAGTGAGTGTGGTTCCAAAAAAAATGAAACCATTTGGTGTGATACTTACTCACTGAATGTATCTACACTAATTCACAGAGCATTCAGCGTGTACAGTATGTACTAGTGTTTAGATGGAAAAGGAAGACGTGGGATGTGATAGAGAGACATAATTAAGAAAAAAGTGAATTAATTCAGTGAATTCTGAATGATAGAAGTGAGATCTGAGGAGACAGTGGCAGTTAAACATTCTATATATGGGATTCAGAGCATTAATACAGCAGCAAACAGCTGTTTGAGATGTAAAGATGGTGGAGTAATGGTTACCTGAGCAGAGAATGAAGTTCCCTATCAGTTTAACACTTCTGCTGTCGCCACGTGGAGAGCGTGGTGGAGACAATAGATATGGTCTGAATTATGTATTGGGCACCTTTTAATGAATGACATGAGAAAAAGGAGGACGTGGAAAGGAGGATGTAATATTGTGGGTAGGACAAGTGGCGCTCCTGTGTTGCACTCCTCTTCCCTTCAGCAGGGGTGGTCCTCCGGCTAGATAACCCAGCCAGACAGCCGTGGGTGATAGAGATCAGATTGAGATGACAGACTGGAGAGCAGCCCAGGAACACACACACACACACACACACACACACACACACACACACACACACACACACACACACATACACACAGTAATGAGGAGGAAATTAAAATGGCATTCTGTAGAAAGAAAAGGAGAAGAAGAAGAAAAAAAATCAGCATTCTTTGTTGTTTGTCCTGTTTGAGAAAAAGAAGTGAGTGAAAACAGAAGGCTGGAAGTTCTTTGTTCTGTCAAACAAACACATCAACTTCCCAGAACTGTCTTGTGACAGTGCTTATATACCGTTTCACTGCACTCACATATGTCATTTTGCTTATCCTCTGTGTATCTTTTACAGTTGATTATTCTTTATCTTAACAAACAATACAAAAAAAATATATTTTTAATTCTGGGAGTAAGAGTAGAGAGTCTCTGGCTCATTTCTAGACTGGTTTAGGTCGAACAGATTGAGATGTTGCTCTGGGGGGGAAGAGAGCACATATTTCTGGAGTGCCCCAAGGTTCAGTCCTAGGCACGCCTAGTATTCAGTTTAGCAGCTGTTTCCAATGCTACACAGATAACATACAATTTGACATCTGTCACTTGAGAGTCAGAGTTCTGTTGACAATCTTGTGAATTGATTTCAGAAATGAGTGACTAGGTTGTCCAGAATGTCCAGCACACTATTAAAGTGGCCTTTTAACCTACAACTTTTTATAGAATATTGCCACCAGGTTCCTGACCAACACTTAACTGAGTGCACATTTCACTAAAACCTCTCCACTGGCTGCCTACTTACATTTGAAGTGCCTCTTCCCTTTTTAAATCTTTTTACACCCTCACTCCAGACTACGACTATCAGTGAGCTCCTAACTGTGGTCGAGTAACTGTGGTCATGCTGACTCACATCAACTTTTCCTTTGTCCGTGACAAAATTCAACAGCGATGGTGAATTTAATTCACACAACCCCAGACAACTGGAAGAAACGCTTTCCAAACTATCTTTTACATATAGTTTGACCTCATCCAGTATTAATGATGCATGCGAGAGCCCTGGAGGACTCGCAAATGTATCTGCAACGTGGTAGCAACAAAATGGGAAACTGCTAACCGTGCTTTTGTGACACAGGCTCCACATGTTCAGATGTGACAACTGTGGCCTTGATGACATATCTCAGCTTCAGTTGGCTCATTTGATGTCACACTGCCATTAAAGCAAAGCAACTGTCATAGGCCGACCGCATTTACCGGAGATGCTTCAGCAACCACAGTTAAAGTATAGTCATGTGACTACGCGGATGACAGGTGCCGTGTTTGATTGATGTCACTGTGATTCATCACAGTGGATGCATGGCTTGTTATTGCCTCGCCGGTGTTATTCCATGTTAGAACTTTGAAGCGCACATCCTGCCGACTGACTGAAAACATGCCGCTCCGATTGGAATTTACAAGCGTGTAGATATTTTTTCCCCCACATAACTCCGCCTTTCCGTGCGGTTCTTCCCATGCTTGTGTGTATGTGGCGCGTGAGAGCCTCTCTCCCAGAGGTCATTGTCTCTGGGGCCAGACGGCTCCGACTCAGGTTCTCAGTGTGGCTTCACTAATCTGCCGTAATTATGTCTCACAGCCAGCTCGCTGGCAGTCACACACATACATTGACTCCCCGTCTCCTTGACTTTCTCTTTTGTTCTCCACCCTATTGCTATGTTCTTCTCGGGAGACCGGAGTCGTGGTCGACTCAGGATGGCGAGCAGTGCACGTACATGCATTTGTGTACGACACAGCGTCACCCATGCAATCGGGCTCCTACGCTGTCGACACATAGCTCAAAGGACTCCCTTCACAGCTTCAGGGGGGAAAAAAATAAGAGACGCAAATGCCTTTGTGACTTGCCGTGTAGAGAAAGGGGTTTCCAATGCGCGAGTCATCCGCTGCACGCATCACACTCATCCCTCCCGCCAATGTGACGTATATCTTCCTTGTGTTTCCTCAGCATTCACACCTCAGGGCGTGTGGTGACGCAGAAGACGTGTGAGTATCGGAAATCCAGACTACCTGACCAGATTCATGGACCTTTTGGGGATGTCGCTATAAAAGAATGTATTCCTTTGACATACGTATTTGCTGTTAAGATATAGGTGTTTTGAATGAGTTGTAAACTGTGAGTCACTAAAAGGAGGTCAAATGGGGCAAGAAACGTGACCAGTCAGACGATCCTACGGGACGAATTATTACCCCAAATGTATTATTACCCAAAATAATATGTAAGAAATCATTAACATAATAAAAACAATGACCATGGATGTTGAACAGCTGAGCCTGCAATTTCCATCCTCATTGTTTTGCCAAAGCACTCTGAAACCACTCCCCCTTGACTTGGAACACATTAAAATGTTTATCTTTGGTTTTGCCACCAGAACAAAGGTTTTCATATAAATCCCAAAATAGAAAATGAAGTAACTCTACCACGAGGACAAATACTGTAATCATCATTAAGTAAGCTTTGTGTGCCACTTTTAACACAGTTGTAAGGAAACAGAAAACAACAGCTATGACACAAACATGCTGACACCTTCAAACACAGCGAATTGAGGAAATATCAGGTTTCATGCACAGCATTAAAAAAAACACCTTTGATTTGGTTATGAGTTGTATTTAGTTGGTATTTAACTGTTGGATTTAGGACATTATTGTCTTATGGAAGACTTTTCATTGAAGTTGAGTTTTCAAAGACGTGAGCATGGTAAAGTCACAGGAAAATATAAGTCGCATGAACAAGGAATTGAAAAGTAATGTGTTATATGACAGAATGGGAGCATGTACATAAAGAAACGAAAAAATCAGACATTACCGAGGTAAACACTTAATTAAAATTAAGTTTATAATATACATATAATATATAATTAACTGTCCCTGAATGCACCTTCTATAATAACACGTCTTTTAAAATTCTCAAGCATCATAACTACAATGAGGAGCTACAATTCATTATGGTTGCACGCATTTATATTGCAGTGATATATGTTAAATGAACTCTATTTAACCCTTTAAGTAATTAATTCAGCAGGCAGCTCAGCCTTACAGGACAAACCCGTTCCTTTGTGTATCAGTGTGTGTGTGTGTGAACATGTGTGTGTGAACATGTGTGTGCGACAAGCTCATTAAACTCTTCATTTTAAGAGTCTTCCTCGTCACAAAACCTGAAACTTCACAAGATATTGCATGCTCAATACGTGAGCACACAAACACACACACACACACACACACACACACACACACACACACACACACACACACACACACACACACACACACGTACACACACACAAAGAGAGAATACACAAACACACACACACACACAAAGCCTTGTAAAGCTTTTCTGACTAAATGCGTGCCTGGCTGCTTGCTTAAACACACACTCACACACACAGACGTACACACACGCGGCTGCAGCACAGCACTCTTATTTAAACTGATGTGAGTGCTGTCACGACATCTGACTAGTCCTATTTGTTCCACAGAAGCCTTGGCGTGAGAGAGCAGGGTCACCCCACTGGCTCTCATGCAAATCCATTCAGCATACACGCGCACACTCGCACATGCACACACTCGCACACGCACACACTCGCACATGCACACACTTAATGGTCCTGCAGATAAGCAAAAAGACAGAGAGAGAGAGAGAGAGGGAGAGAGAGAGAGAGAGAGAGAGAGAGGGGCAAGCAAGCAGAGAGGCATGTAGAGAATCAAGCGGAAAGAGAGAGACAAGCGGACAGGAAACGCATTGGGCAGGAAGACAGACAGACAGACAGACAGACAGACAGACAGACAGACAGCAAATCCTAATAAACATAATCCCTAAAACATAATGATATTGACAGTCATCCTCGAGCGACTTCAGACTAGTCTGCTGGATCCACACATCGTCGGCAAAAAGGAACTTGACTAGTTTGTATTTCTTCAAACCAATCACAAGACACAATGGTGGTAATAGATAGCGGAAGGGGAGGAGGGTGAAGCGTGAGACACTCTATACCAACAGTGTACATCTGTGAGTCAGACTATTAGTAGCCCCGAATGGTAGAAAGAGATAACGGTTTGAATGCAAATACTGTAAAACCCTGCCTACTCTCCCACATCTGGCCCAACTCATTCTGAAACATTTAGGGTCCGTGGCCCTACGCTTCCAACTAATGAAGGTGCCTGTCTTGCATCAGTTTTGGACATCAGGCAGGATGTGTTCAGGCATCAAAACCACTTGTTTAGGAAAAGAGAGTAGTTCACCTCAACTTGACTGATTAACTAATCACATGACCAGCAAGTGACTAGTGACTTTCATACAGGACACAGACAGTGGACTCCTGGGTGAAAGTCCTGTGTTTGTCAGACAATCAAATAAGGCCACTTAAATAAAAGGTATTTCCTTTTGCTTATATAGATGAATGTGTACGGAAGACTGAGGATTTTTAAATTACCCAGATAATTAATTCTTCCTGTTACACAATTACTTGCAAAGTTTCAAAGTGTATGCCATTTAGCAACATGGAGGTCAAGGCATGCATTTCCTTCGGTTATTACATTGCCCTCTTCTTGGGTCATTGAACAACTTCCAAAGCCACAGACAAGACTCTTACCCTCTATGAAGGTGAATGATGTATCTCTTTAGAACAAAATGTGGTACTTTTGAATACAAAATCTGACACCAGAGAACTCAAATGGGATCAAGGAAGTGTTAAAGGATATAAGAAATGGATGTGACAATATCGTCTTTTATGTTTTGAGAGGTTTCTTATATGTTATTTGGTTGTTTGCTATAATGCTTATCTTAAATGTTGTTGCCTAATAATTAACTACATTATTACATTTATAGGGTAATTTGTTCAGAGTTGTTTGTTTCCACATGAGCGATGGCTGTACTTAGAATAGTAGAATAGTTTAGCATTCACGCAATCCAATGACAAATTCTCCATGAGTCAGGATGATTCATTCACAGGTGGAGAAGATTTCAGATGGAAGTGGACAGGGCTGGGAAGTGGAGCATCGCGTGCACAAGAGGGTCATCTGGTGTCACCCAAAGAACTACCAAGGAAAGCAGCTCACATCCAATGAGAACAGTGAAAGCAAGCAGAGGGCGGGACAGACTATTTGGGTTAACTGAGTGAGTGAGTGTAGAGGAGCTTACGTCACAAACGTTATATCATTACACCGAAAAGAATAAAGACTTTTTTTCTTACTTCAGAGTGTTCTGAGTGCGTGCCTGTCTCACCACTTTCATAATTTTCATTGTCAGTCAGTTTCGTGTGTGTGTGTGTGTGTGTGTGTGTGTGTGTGTGTGTGTGTGTGTGTGTGTGTGTGTGTGTGGAGTGCTGGTCCCGCAGTATCTTGTGGGGATTTTGGCGAGTTAAACCTGCATGGTTAGCCATCGGATTTGTCCCGCATAGCCTCGCCAAAATATGTCAAGCGTGACAATATTAGTCATTTCATGCCAAAAAAAGAATAGTGGGTCATAGTCATCCTTCCTCCCCCTCTTAAATCCGCAACTACACACACACACACACACACACATTTCGCCTGTTGCCCCTCCCCGTCCTTCTCCTTCCCCTCTCTCTCTCCCTCTCTTACACGCACGCACGCAAGCACACACTCAGCATGCTTCATTATACACTTGCCCACACAGCATAGCGTGCCGGAAACAGACTCAATAGATGCCAAGCTCCCGGTCCCTGCAGGCTCCGTGCCCCTAAAACACTGGATGCACCTTCCCAAATTAGGTTAATTTGCTTTTGCCACGGAGGATGCCCAAAATACTAGTGCTTCCACAAACAATTATTACAGAGAAATAATTGGATTATGTTTTTAAGGAAATTTCAGCTCTCATCCACCTGGTTGAAATAGATATGAGCTTTTAAAATGACGACAATCAAAATGCTACGATAAGCCAGATGTAGTGTGCAATCAGACTATTCTGAAACATTCAAGACAAAATAATTGCCGACTGTGGTGTGTATGGTGCTGCATTAAAATGCATGCTACGCCTGCCTATGTCCTTATCATGAGGGTATTTGAGGATATGATAGCTTCAGAGCGGGTAAGAGGGAGTGAAACAGAAAGAGGAGGGGGAGGTTAGGGGAGGGCAGGGGAGGGCAGGGGAGGGGAGGGGAGGCGGTGGGAGGATACAGAGAGAGTGCTAGTCTTCCCTCTCCCCTCTTTGGCACAGTAGGGTGCATGGTTTGATTATTGTCTCTGCCTGAGTACAACATTTTTCCCCACTTTTGTCACGATCGCCCATTTTTTTTTCTGCTGTAGAGGTGGATAAACAAGCACGGAAGGTAGGCTAGACTTGAGTGGGCGAGTGCAATTTGCATCAGAGCGACTGAGTCTGCACGATCCATTGACGGGTCCAGAAATAGCATGCATCACAAATGAAATCATAGCAAAGAGTTCTCACTCCCTCTCTATTAGGGTGGGCAACATTTTCCCAGATTAAGGCAGAAATAATGGCAATCATATCACATAAAGAAGGCAAACATGTCTATCTAAAATCCACATATTACCATGAAAAGATTGGTTCACTTAATGCCCCGCGGGAATGTCTGGCCGTAATTTCAGATTACTTCTGAGGCAATGAATTAAATGCACACAAAACCCAAACAGCATGGAGTGTGACCTATGCAGGCAAGCAGGCAGAGCTCCACTAATGTGACTTCAAGGCTTGGTCGCTCTCCATTTTGTGCACAATTGCTTATTCATTCTTTATTTTTTTACAAGAAAAATACTACTTTAAAGGTAATTATTCTCACACAATGTATTCAAGCCAGCTTGTTTTAAAATATATAGTTGAAACTAGTATACATGTCTAAAGATTCATGAGATCATCACTTTCATTCTCCTGTATCTTACTTTTATTATTTTCCCATATCTCATGTGTTAACTCTTTTGCTGGAGGTCATGTAGCAACAGGAATGCCTTTGGCCTGTTTGTGTCAATCAAGGCCATGCCTGACATGCAATGTCTCTGGCTGCCCACCATTCAGATTGAAGGGATGAGCATAACCAAGATGATGTTTCCATCCACTGAGACTGACGGTGGTTAATGTGGTTGTGAGGTCAACATAAGAAGCCATTTCCTCCTCTAAAAGGACATACGTATATGGTTTGTGTATGAGACACATAATATATGCATTTGTAATGTTTTTTTATTTTGATGTGACAAGAAAACGTCCTGTGCTGAATCTGTCTTACTTGATAGTCACTGGACGTTTTTAGCTGCGTGGCTACGTTACAGGGCTACGTCGTAGCCATAGCAACAACCAGATCATGGCTTAGGCTACGCTAGAAAAAACGTTTTTTTTAGCATTTAGCATTTAGCATGAATAAATAAACCTGCCTTTTAGCATTTAATTATTTTTTTCCCTCCTTTATTCCCCCCCAACTGGGACAAATCAAGTCATGTTTCTACTTCTTATAATTGTTAGATATCATTATTACCAAAACATCCATGCTGCTCATCTGATCCTTAAATAAACAAGTATCTTGAGGATCAATTAAATCAAATTACTTCAACTCTGTCTGCTTCCTCCAGGGTGGGGTGGGTGGTTCGGGGGTTATGTCTTCATCTTCTGCCCTCCCCTCCCGAAGCAGCTGAATGCCTTTTGCCCCTCAGTGCTTGTCTTTGTGCTCGTGCCGGACTGAGGGCCCTTATGAGTTTATGTGTTCGTGTATGTTTCCTCTCACGACTCAGGCATGCGTCCATGCAGAATAGATGAGTTTATGAACAGCTTGCCTCTCTCACATTAGACTGATTAATAGTTCAATCAGGGCTAAAACGGACAAAATGTCACGGGGGAACAGTTGTCATGCAAAATCAGCCCTTTACATCCGAGTCCATCTAAAGGGATAGGCCTGCTTAATGCTGTCACAGGGCGTTACTAATTCATCCGCGTTGTGTGAGCCAGCGATTGAGGATCTGTGCTGCGTTTTAAATGCGGAGCCTAGGGACAGTAGGGGGGCAATCAGGCTATTAGCGTGCGTGAGCATGAAGCATGCTCTTTGACTGGGCAGGATTTGTGTGTCTGCGCTGGTGTTTGAGCGCTTGTTTACATGCTAGTTCTTCAATGTTGTTGTGTGTGTGTGGCAAGTCTAATCTGCCATCATTTCACGAGTTCTGAGGTTTTATGTGATGTGTGTTTGTCTGTGTGCATTGTGCGTGTGCCCAAATCCTTTTGTGTGTGTGTGTGTGTGTGTGTGTGTGTGTGTGTGTGTGTGTGTGCTGTGCATGCATTGTCCTGCGTGTCCTCTCACTCTATTTCCCTCGGATCGTCTGCGACGGCATTTAATGTCTGGCATGCAGCCGTGCATAGGGATCTGATAGGAGTGACCTCTGGCCCTAAGTTGGCCAGAGGTATTTAATCTAAGGTCAAGTGTTCAGTTGGCGTGATGCTTTCCCCTCACTAATGGTGAACCCATAGATAAATGCCCTGGAAGCGTGCACACGCAGATAGGCAGACTGAGGCTGGGTGAGGCTTGCACTGTTCTCCTCGCACGACCTGCTGCTCCCATGGCTCCCATTTCTGACTGCATCTCACTAACTACTGTTACACAACATGGGAAAGCTGGACTTTCTTTGGTACACAACTAAAACACACACACACACACACAAAGATTCCTTGACCCATTTGACCAACGTTGTGGATAATTCCCACATTGGAAGGTTGAATCAGTCCTTGTTAAACCTCGTGCCGCCCTGCGGTGGACGACATGCTAATATATGGCTGTGAAGTCAAAATAGCCTCAACTGTGAAATGCCATAATCTACAGTCTATAAGCTTAATGCCATAAGCTTGACCGATTAATCTATTGAATAGAGTGTATGGTAAATGGGTTTAATATGGTGGACATCACGCTAAGGGATTTACCCTTACATTAACCTCAGAGGCTAAGGGCTATTCATCAATTTAAAAGTAGCACCCACTTTTATCCTGAAAAGAGACACATTTTCCTGGGTAATATTTGGTAGAACACATTGTCTTAAGATGGTTGTAGAAATACTTTGATATCAGATTTAGATTTATTTAAGGGTGGTTAGGAGGCATGTTTATTCTTTACACTTTCTTACAACCATGTCCTAACTGGAAGTGGATTTTATACAAGAATGTGGAACTTAAAGACGGGGAAAAGAGAAATCACAGGGAATCATCTCATAAGAGCTCAGGTCAATAGATAGAATTGAATAATACCTCCAAAATACCTCCAAATGATACCTAAAAATGCTTAAAGTCAATCAGCTGAATTGCAAATTGATTATTTATATAATATATTTCATATTTTGTGAAATTGTGATGGATTTTCTTTCTCTTTCTGACTTTATATTGACAAAATAGTTATTCCATTAATTGAAAAACTAAATACAGATGAATCAGTCTTGAAAAAATAATTGTTAGTTGCAGCCCTACTTTGCAACACCAAATGGAAATCCATAAAACACCCTATACCATTACCAGTACAGCTAATTCTGCTGGTCTTCTTGTTTCCAGGAGATGAGGAAACACCCATGGAGGTGGAGCAGGAGGGCGGGAAGCTGTCCTCCCATCTACCCACTGCCAGAAGATATAAAACAGGTAGGCAGTGAAAATGAGCATAAAATCATGTGACATATATCCAAAATCGTTTTCCACACACACACACATTCACCTTGGGACCATACTGTCACCTTTCGAAGCAGCATGCTAATGAAGGACCATATTGGCCCAACATATGTCGTCCAAATGCATACGTTATTCCTCCTTGTGCTGCAGTAATCCATACGATTTGAATAAGAAACGGCACAATGTCTCCCCTTTTAATCCCCCATCTGTTATAAGATAAAGCACTTAGGAAGTAACATGGCAATGATGGCGTGTTGCTTTATATCCTTGTCAACCTCAGGTGGCATTTACATATTCCCATATGATATGCCATATGGTACGAATGTAAATTAGCAGGGAATATCTCTTCTTTTAAAAGGGAAGCATACAGGTTCTCTGGTACCAGTTATAGCTGTTTGTCAAAGGACATTAGTATCTCCAAAGATCATCCAGAAATTCATCACTTTCAAGTTGAGGCTCAATTCTTTTTTTTAAATACATGCATACAAACAAAGTAATTATACTAAGAAAACACTTTGGTTAATGGTAGTTACCAGTAGTTTTACTTCCCATTCAGAGAAGTTAAGAGAGCATTTTGCAAAGTTATTTAATTTCCCATTCCTGTGGGAACATGGCATCATTTCCACTTCCAATATCAGACCTACATAGTCAGCCTGGCAGACTCTGTCTGTACCAACTCTGGGGGTTTTGATGAACACAATGCTATCATCACCAATAAAAACTAGGAATACATAACAAATACCACATTTGTCATGAAGCGGAGTTACCCTAAAATATATTTAGCCACTGTAAATCATCAGTTACATCTCTGTTTGTGACGAGCTATTTTTGTGACTAACATGACATTGTGGTGAGATTACTCATTGGATCTCTCTGTTCTCTGACCTCTCTCTCTCTTCCCGTCTCTCTCAGTTCCCCCATCTGCCGCTCTCCACTCATTTCCAGACTTTTTCATTGAGGCCAGTAGATTGCTATGAACAATACAGCCCTCGGTATTATGTGAGGGTGGCCTTTCCATGCCCATATACAGACACAATCCCCCAGCCTAATGTCTCCTACAAACACTTCTATGCATGCAGTATGTGTACACACACACACACACACACACACACACACACACACACACACACCCTTCCATCCATCTTTCTGCCTGCTGTGCCATGGCCAACACACTCAAATGGGAATCCATTTTATTTATTGATTTCTTTGGTGGACATCCATCTTTCCCAGTGTATGTTTGCATCAGTTTCAGTGCTTCTATTGAGGATTTGTCACAAGGGGGCATGTGATAACACAGAGAGAGAGGGAGAGTGCGCGAGAGAGAGAGAGACAATAACAAAGAATGAGAGAGGGACGGAGAGACTAACATTTTGATCATAGCCCATCTGGTGCAGTCTCGGGATTCACCCCCCCCCCCCCCCCCCCCCCCCTCCCTCCTTCTTTTCCTACCTCTGTCATCCACTCAGATTCCAATAGGTCCATAAAATAGAGGATGTTCTGGGCTTAGCCCCCCGCTGAGTACACTTCAGCACCATTTATTGCAGGAGGCTTAGGTGGCTGGGGGCGAGCGAGAGAACAAAAAAAAAACAACAGAGGCAGTGTGCGTTGCAAGCGCAAAGCTGTGGGCAGCACCATTTACACTCGTCGGCGTGGGAGGCAAAGAGGAGGTGGTGTACTAACAGGCCCATTTAAGTGCTGTTAATCCTGGTGTGCTGGGAGAGGGCTGGCACCAAGGTTTAATGGTGGGCTGCTGTGAAGGAGTGCACTGCGGTTACACACAAAGACCATGCCTCCCACCCGCGCAGACACACATACTTGCACTGAACTTTGAAGCCGAGAGTATGTTTATTGTGTGTGTGTGTCTACAAACACGGGGATGCAGCTCCAATACAGCTACAGGTACACACTCGTGAAAGCGCCTCCTCATACGTTACAGGGCAGTTAGGTAAACGACGACAACATGGGTTTACTTTTTATGTGGGTTTACTTCCACGTTTAAAAAGCGTGCATGTTGAATGGATAGAAAACATTTTGTCCACTGCATGCTGGGACGGCCTTTAGCTAGTTAATTAGTAGTTTGTCACTCTCTGTGTGGTTGGTATAGATTTGTTTGAACAGTGACATCCATTGTTCTGCATTTCCTCTCTATTCCTAACAGTCCACACTGCTCCTACGGACCGTTTCACAGTCGTTTTAACATTCCGAATGTGTCCCAGTTTATTTCCTGTTGCAGTGTGAATGACATAAGCCCACAGGAAGTAAAGCTGGACACAAGCTGTTGCCTAGCAATGCAATTCTGTTGAATCCGTCTGCAAGAGCACACATTTCCACATTCTTCTACCTACCGGCACAATTATTTTGGTGAGGTTTATGAGAGAGCAGGGAATAGTTGTATTCTTTTGTTTCAGAGTACTGTAGAGATAACTCAACCCACTCTCAACCACCTGAACAAGTTTGCAAGGGAACTGAATATAATCGCAGGATTATATTTTACTAAAAAGCACTGAGAATGCACATTGCTTTTTAGTTTCACCCCATGTCATGTGAGAAAAACACTTTGCCTCTCATTGTCTCCTTCTTTGTCTTTCAAGGGCACAATATCACTTATTATTCAGGGACCAGAGAGCATTATTTCCCCTTTTTCACCAATGGTCTTTGAATTGAAAATCAACTCAAACCTGCTGCTCTTCCAAGCAGGTGTTCAGGCTAAACATAACATTGCATTAAAGAAATGCAAGGGGCCCGTGTTGGTGTGTTGTTACCAGTGAGAAATCTAATTTGATTAAAGCATCCATTAAATTAAAAGTGTGTGGTGTGGTGCAGCAATGATATTATGCTCTTGTGAAAAGTAGAATATGCTGTTGGTGTGCATGTATTTGATTGGCCAGCACGGTACACTGTATGATGATAACCCTGCATTTCTTTTGCGTTAGCTCTCTGCGTCAGCAGTCAGAGCCACTGCCATGCTAATGCAATGACAAAGTGCTCTTGCAGCTCTGAACGCAGCATAAGCCTTTGTCTTTTGCCACCGCCAAAACTCCAGACGACGTTGTCAAAGTGACACTTTAACTTCTCCGAGCAGTGTTCGAGTCCAAACGCGGCGAGTTGTTTTCAGTGCAGAACCGAGCCGAGTACGCCAGTCTTTTTAACGCGGCGGCTGAGTACCTCTTGTTCTTCACAAGGTGCTGATACGACCCGTTCACTTCTCAAGTGTCACAGTCTGAGGAGCTGGAACACACAGTGTAACAGGACAAGACGTACACCACCGAGGGAGTGGAAAGCACAGGGAGAGGAAGCACGGAAAAGCAAGTAGAGAAAGAGACGAGGGGGACAGTACTCCACGTTACCTTCTCAAACGCTGTGGTCTGTGACGCTCCGACACACAATGTGACGGGACAAGACATTCACTTTGGAGATAATTAGAGCACAAATACAGAGAAAGGGTGGCAGGAGGAGAACAGGGAGGAGAACAGGGGGAGAACAGGGAGAGAACAGGGGGAGAACAGGGGGAGAACAGGGAGGAGAACAGGGGGAGAACAGGGAGAGAACAGGGGGAGAACAGGGGGAGAACAGGGGGAGAACAGGTAGAGAACAGGGGGAGAACAGGGGGAGAACAGGGAGGAGAACAGGGGGAGAACAGGGAGAGAACAGGGGGAGAACAGGGGGATAACGGGGAGGAGAACAGGGGGAGAACAGGGAGGATAACAGGTTGAAAACAAGGGGATAACAGGGAGGAGAACAGGGGGGGGGACAGGGGGAGAACAGGGAGGATAACAGGTTGATAACAAGGGGATAACAGGGAGGAGAACAGGGGGAGAACAGGGGGAGAACGGAGGAGAACGGGGAGGATAACAGGGGGAGAATGGGGAGGAGAACCGGGGGGGGGGGGGAACAGGAGGAGAACAGGGGGAGAAAGGGGAGGATAACATGGGGAGAACGGGGAGGAGAACAAGGGGGAGATCAAGGAGGAGAACAGGGAGGAGAACAGGGAGCATCCCAGTGTGTTTAGGAGAAATAAGTTTATTTTCCTGTTTTGTTTACCTCAGACAGAGAATCAGTGAAGAGAATAAGACCAGACTTATGTCACACACACACACACACACACACACACACACACACACACACACACACACACACACACACACACACACACACACACACACACACACACACACACACAGAACAATGCCATCTAGTTCTTGCCTTTATGCTATTTAACTTTTTATTTCCTGTTACCTTTCATAACACCAGGCATTCAGATGACCAACAACAGGAGGTTGTCGTACTCACACAGACACACACACACACACACACACACACACACACACACACACACACACACACACGCGCTGCACTCCGCCGCATGCATCCCCTACCTGTCTGACACTACTTTCATTCATAATTGAGGTGCTGAGTTTTGTTCGCCAGTGCATTCACGTTCACATCCTACTACAGGGTCTCAGCATATGGCACTCTTTCTTACACCTCACGCGCTCTCTTTCCATATGTTAAGCAAAAGAACATTTAAATCGGCATTCCCTTGTTGACGATGGCAGAGTTGAGTTCACACACATCGGCACCTTAGTCGAGCGGCAGCAGCTTCAGCCCTTCGTCTGTGGCTCCACAGGATGTGAGGATGAGTGTAGTGCACCGAGTGCTTCGAGCCCGACAACACTAAAGCAGCAGAAAATAGACTTGAATTGTGAAAACAGCTTTTGGTTGTGGTTGTGCAGTGGTGCAAGTTAAACGGTAGCTGGTGTGACTGTTGAGTTGGTGCCAGCGTGGCCGAAACACCTCCCGTGTAAACAAGCCTCTGCTGTGTAACAACAGAATATTGAGTCATTAAAAAATGACTTTAAAGCAACACCATTTTATTGTATATAATCAATAAATGTTGATCAAACAGTGCTATCTCCATTGCTGTGGCACTCGGAGCTTCACTTGTACATCTGTAAAATGTCCATGCTTTGACCACACTGCCCTCTGTATGCTGATAGGACATCATGAACACAATACTGTTTTCAAAATTAAACACCTTCAAGTTTAAGGATCTGGTAGAATTTAAATCTGCACAAATAATTTATGAAATAAAAAAAAACTACCTGTAAACAAAAAACAGTTTAAAGAAGAGGGGGGGTTATAACGCTGTTCATTCATTTCAGCGTCACGGTGTGAATCAAAGTCCTGACGAGCCTGTCGCATCTTTCCGTGACTGTCCAACCGAGGCTCTCGACTGCTCTCGCTCTCCCTCCATCCTTTTTTAATGTGAGCATGCTGAAGTCTTCTAGAGGGAAAGAGAGTCGCCATGAGCCACATATCCCAGTCAGCTACACATCTCTCCTTTTCTATTCTTCCTCTATCTCGTTCCCTCAGTTCTTCTTTCTTTGAATAATGGATCGTTTTAAACCAGACACACTCCTCCTTTTTTTTTGGTCTTGATCCTTCTCCTGAATAAGACCTCAGGAGGTCGCTGGATAACGGTTGCACATGTGTTGTCTATTCTCTCTCTCTCTCTCTCTCTCTCTCTCTCTCTCTCTCTCTCTCTCTCTCTCTCTCTCTCTCTCTTCATTGTCTTCCTCGCCATTTTTTACCCCTTTCAGTGTGTTTTCTTAATGCAGTTATCAGTACTCTGACAGTAGTTATCAGTACTCTTACTGTAGTTATCAGTACTCTTACAGTAGTTATCAGTACTCTTACTGTAGTTATCAGTACTCTTACAGTAGTTATCAGTACTCTTACTGTAGTTATCAGTACTCTTACTGCAGTTATCAGTACTCTTACAGTAGTTATCAGTACTCTTACAGTAGTTATCAGTACTGTTAATGCAGTTATCAGTAGCCTACTCTTACAGTAGTTATCAGTACTCTTACTGTAGTTATCAGTACTCTTACAGTAGTTATCAGTACTCTTAATGCAGTTATCAGTACTCTTACAGTAGTTATCAGTACTCTTATCAGTACTCTTACTGCAGTTATCAGTACTCTTACAGTAGTTATCAGTACACTTACTGTAGTTATCAGTACTCTTACTGCAGTTATCAGTACTTTTACAGTAGTTATCAGTACTCTTACTGCAGTTATCAGTACTCTTAATGCAGTTATCAGTACTCTTACTGTAGTTATCAGTACTCTTACAGTAGTTATCAGTACTCTTACTGCAGTTATCAGTACTCTTACAGTAGTTATCAGTACTCTTACTGCAGTTATCAGTACTCTTACAGTAGTTATCAGTACTCTTACTGTAGTTATCAGTACTCTTACAGTAGTTATCAGTACTCTTACTGCAGTTATCAGTACTCTTACAGTAGTTATCAGTACTCTTACTGTAGTTATCAGTACTCTTAAATCGGGGGAGGGAGGAGAGAGAGAGATTAAGGGAGGGAGGGAGGTCATCAGGTGAATGCTGATCTGCAGTAATGACTGAGAGACAGCGGGGGGATTATTGTGCAATATTGTCACGGGTGTTGTCTGGAGCCTGGAAATACAAAGTGACAATATTGCATGATAATCCAAGGGTCACTAAAAGGTCACCGCTGCTTTTATGAAGCAGTTGCCATGCCACCCGCTGTGAAAAAAGCTACACATTAATCACGTATTCAGACACAAAACACAAAAATCATTGGGTTGGTTTTGGTTGCAGAAACAAATGTCTGCACTACAGCATTAAATAAGAAGAATTTTATTTTAGAAAGTCATAGAGAGAGAAATTCATTGTCCAAAAAAAAAAGGAAAAATGTTCTAAATGGATCCATGACATTCACAAAGATGTATTGTGTTTTCAGCAAAGAGTGAGAATATCACTTTTAAAAAACTGGAAAATCGGTTGCATTTGCTCCCACTGTGCCTGTTATTTAATTTGCTGCTATAATTTCTAACTACCGAGGATGAAGCTTTCACCGTTTGCACATATTTAGAGCCCGATAAAGCTCGTCTCAGCATGTTTTGTAGCTGCTTTTAAAAGTAGACTCAATAACTGAGGTGACAGTACACCTCTTACGAACTGAACAGATTGTCTCGCAACCATTAAATTCGCTCTAACTTTCTCACTCAAAAGTTGGCCTTCTGCGACATAAAGCTCGTGTTATTTTTACAGTCATAAGATCTTCTCCGTTTTACTCATTCATAAGTGTCTGAAGCTTCTTTGCATAATGGAATTCAGCACAGCGTTAAACACTGCAGGCGTCGGCACTTGTTTTCTCTTGCTTAAGAGGGTTAAACGAGGTTGCATCCTGCTCCGCTCCGCTGGCTGCCATCGAGTCAGACAGAATGTCATTCCACCTGGTTGGAGCTGAAAACCGAGAAGATAAATCTGAGATATTTGTGAAGAAGGTACGGATTCATTGTCAAACTGGACGGCAGCGAGAACTGCAACGCGTTCAGATAGACAGGCAGATAGACAGGCAGGCAGACATGCATGCACATCTCAGCCAGCGTTACCTCCTCTGGCCTCTCCTGGCTTACTGTGCCGTGCCATGGCGTGCCGAGCCGTGTGTTGTGATGCGTGGTCTAGTGGGGCTAACGGAAGCACATGTGTTGTCTGCTAACTCTGATTAATGTAACAGACTATCCCCCCCCCCCCTCCTTCTCTCTCCGGCTTATTTTTTGCCCTGCTGTCCTGGCTTCACCTCTTACATGTATGTCTGCACTCAGTCTGTGTTTAAACCTGGGGGAAGAGAGAGAGTCATTAAATTATAATACACTGCTCTTCTGGTTTTGTTGGTATGGCATATAGAATGTTAAGTAAACAATGTTTAGTTTAAATGTTCAGCACATTTCACCAGCACTGAGAATTCAGCCTAGTTTCTATATTGTGATTGAGATGTCAAAGAGCTAGTGTAGCATTATATAGTGTAAACTGTATACATGGAGAACATGTATGTTTCAGTTTGTATAGTATTCATGCATTAGATTGAATCAATCTTTTAGTCTAAAGCAGAGATCTTCAACAGGGGTTCAGCAGAGTTTCTGTAAGGGAGTCCCCGAAATGATTTGATCCCAAACTTGTTTTCTCCCAAAAATTTAAATATGTCCAAACATACATATTAACATGGATACAACCTATAAAAATCAAATATAAATCTTCCTGTCTGTTAAATGTTGTGAAATTGTGATGTAGAAATATAGAATTAAAATATGTTCTATAAATATATGAATCTGAATTAATATTTTAAGGACATTGTATTCATCATTACAGTTTTATACATGGCACGGCTGCACTACACATTATTATTGGTTTATTAAGCAACACAACTTTATACAATATGTAATAGGTGGTTTCTATCAGCTCAGGGGACCTTGGTCTAAAAAATGTTGAAGTCTAAAGTTACTGACATTTTGTTATTTAAAGTGCGTTGTGTTATTTTTGTGAAATGGAATTGAAAACTTCCCAGTTTATGCTGGATTAAGATGCGGTTTTACTCTTTTAAACGGGTCATATATTAGCAAGCTAATGTTAGCTTTGGCGGTTGGTTCAGTTTGCTATTTAGCAGTTATATGTGGCCGTTTGGGGTTTTGTCTTAATTTCTGCACATTTCAAGTCATCACATCATCCCCAATGACTACACTTAACACAGATTCTTCAGACAGAGATACATTTTAACCAAATATCCTCTGGTGTAGCTCAGCTAAAAATCACGACCGAGCCGGTTTGTGAACGGTGAGCAGATCATATTAACGATTGCAGCGGAGGAACACGGGAAACATTTCCGATATTGCTCCCTGGTGAACATATGTCTTATTTATCCACTACCAGGCAATAGCGTAACTCCCGTAAAGCACTGAAATTTGGCAGTTTTCCTCAAAGTGTTGGACAGACAGATCAGTCAGTTCTGGAGATGAGCACAGGAAAGTTTAAGAAAGTGCATTAAGACGAGTCGGCTGATTGCTGGACTCCTACATGACCAAACCCCTTTGTCCATCCCCCCCACGCACAGAACGAAATGGACACAGCTCGCCTTCTGCCTGCTGCTCCTCGGGCTACTTGTTTGTTTGTGGTGCGTTTCGTGCCTCGCCATGCCGTGCCGTGCCTCGCCCCGTGTCTGGCTGTGATGTGATGCGTGGCCGAGTGCTGGTCGAGGCAGCCATAGGTGATTCTTTCCCTGCCACTGCCCTTTCCCCGCTTCCACGCAAAGGAGCAAGTGAGGTAGGCGGCCAGGCAGACGGGGAAGGGGAGGCGAGGAAAGAGAGGATAATGTAAGGGGAGCACAGCCAGTCAGCCGACAAACATGCAACCCTGGATTATACGGGACATAAGCTCTCACTTTATTATACTCCCAAATTGTCATTACTACCGGCATGGCTCAATCACCCCTCTGACACATGGTTCAAAGCCCTCCTTCCTGCAGCTCGGCTGCTCCGTCCTGACTTTCTTTTGACAGTGGCGGATCGTTTCGACCTCTGCAGTCTGCATGCACACATCTGTGCTACTCTTATATAGACACACACACACACACACTGTCCGTCTCACACACTTTCATCCACTCTACAGTACAGTATGGCCCCGGATCTGTCTGCCCCCTCTCCTCTCTGCTCCGCTACCCGACTCTACCCCCCCTCTGCACTTCCCTCCATCCCTTGTGATCGCTACTCCCCCTCCCTTTTTCCTCCCTCCTCCACACACACACACACACACACACACACACATTCATTCACAAAGACATGGACGGCATGCAGTCGTCAAGTAAACTTCTACATACGCACAATATTCACACACACACGCCCACGTCTGCTCTCACGCACTTGTCACGTTGTGTGTTGTGCTCCATGGGGTCCAGATGAGTGGAATCTCAGTGTTGGCGCTCGCTACACTGGGCACCACAGGGGGTCTTTATCGTCGACAAAAAATCAACAAACCCACAGTCACGAAGCGCCGTCTCCATCTCGCACACAAACACAAGTGGGAATGTGCGCACACATACTATGTGCCAACCAAGCCATATCCGTGCACGCGCCAACAACACACAGAAAAGCAAAAAAAAAGGAAAAAAGAAACACAGCTCACAAAAACATTCTCGTTTTGACACGCAAAGACAAGAGCACAGCTGGTCAATGTTTTCAGTGGGACACACACACACACACACACACACACACACACTCCACAATCATTTAGGAAAATTAGGGGGGAAACAAGGATAAGTCCCTGAACTACTTAATCCCTTCTTAAATGCTTGCGTGATCTATAGTGTCTGTGATGTCACAGGGAGGCAGGCAGACGGAGGGAACAGCGGAGTGAATTGCCTAAGCAGATGGAAAGGAGAAAGCATTTGCTAGATTGAAAGTGGGAGAAAGGGAAATAGTTTAGAAAGATCCAGGTATGATATGAGGCAGTACTGCCTTTGTTTTTCCTCTCTAAATCCGCCGCCCATCATCATATCACTTGATTAAACCTAATCCTAATGCCTCTAATCCTCCAAGCACCCAAAAAATGCCTAAGTGCCTTGTAGCGCTTCATAACATCTCTCTCAACAGCATTCAGTTTGTGCTGACTTGTGCCTCTATACAGTATTTTCTGTGACTGTGTTTGTGAGGATCTATTGTGTCTTCTGCTGAAATTGCTGTACAGAAGCCAAGGAAATGTGATATGAAATCCGCAAAGAAAAGACTAGAAAAGCAAGCTTTGCAAACTGGTCAATAATAACTCCAATAAAAAAGTGTATAGGAACTGCTTGATGCAGAAAATTTGTTCATGTTAAAGAACAAAATCACCCAAAAAAGCCTTTTTTGTGCCATTAAGTGCCTGATTTTCTTATTGTCAAGGAAGAAAGGAAATGTGCCGATAATTTTGCTCATGTAGCTTCTCTAAAAATATTTCTCAACTTCATAAATAACTACAAAAATTATTTCATTTGCAATTTGTTTGGTTGCAGCTATGCATATGTTATACGACTGTATACGATTATGGAAATAGTCTCTGTGACATCACCCACTGGTTTCTGAGGAGCTGTTGTGAAGCTCAACGTGGGTGGCTCTGGTTGTCACAATCATGGCATTGATGGCAAGGCCCAGCTCTAAAGATGGGAAAAAGAGGTGGATCGGCAATAAGCAGACAGCTATTAGCTAGTGACTTGACTTGGCACCCACCTGTCACTCAATGCCTCAATTATGTCTAACTTTAAGCCGCAATAGGATTTAAACTGGTGAGTAAACAAACGGGGGTATTAGCCATATAGACCAGGCTGTAAACATGTTTATTTCTGCTGTAAAGGCTTTTCATCATGGGCGTCTATGGTGATGGACTCGGCCTTAAGAAGCCATGTGAAGAACAGTTGGCTTCATTTCCCAGCACCAGAAGTTGCCACTTGGTAGACATTGCCGTGTGTGCGTGCAGCGTATGCTTGTGTGTGTGTGTGTGTGTGTGTGTCAGTGGCTGCATCAGGATTTGGTCATGGAATGCATGTTTGGGTGTGTGTGCATGAACATGTATGGGCATAACATGAAAGGTCCACGTTCGTGACTGTGACCCACCTCCGTTTTTCTGATGAGCCAGATGGGTCACGGCAGCTGTAGCTAAGGAGGGGGAGGTGGACGAGGGAGAGGAGCAGGAAAGCCAGGGAAGGGAAGGAGTGGTGGTCTAGGGAGGGGAGGAGGAGGAGGAGGAGGAAGGGCAAATTGAAAGACAAACAGGAGGGAAAAAGATGCATGGAGGAGATAAGAGATTATTATTAGTGAAATGGAGAGGTGGCATGAATGCCGCAGAAGAAAAGTCGGGAAATATTCAAAAAATGTTTAGTGTGATTTGTCTGCATAGTAGGCCATCTCCATCCTCAGTACATGAGACAAGGAGTGCAGACATTGCCACACAGACACACACACACACACACACACACGCAGACAGTCAGGGAGTTAAAAAGGCATCACGTGAATTAATTATGTTTCTTATCCTGGCAAGACACCAGCCACCCACAGAATGCACCCGGCCCGTCGCCCCCACCTGCACCACTCCACCCCTCCTAAATGTTTCACATCAGGCGAGAGGTAATAGCCCCATGTTTAATTGATGGAGCATGGAGGCATTGTGGTGATAACACGGACTGTTAAGGGGGTCCAAGTCACAAAAAAACAGACACACACGCGCTCGCACTCGGAGCTGTCTCGGTAAATGGACCTGCATTTATTTAGCGTTTTTCTAGCTAACTAGCTACTGGAGGCGCTTCACACTACATTCAGTCACGTTTACCCGTTCACACACACATTCATACACTGATGGCAGATCTAATGTTACCTAACTCATTCATACGATTGGAGGACGACTCGCTCTACCTCTGAGCCACAGCCTCCCCAGGTTAGGTGCCAGGTTAGTTGCGTTCACATGCTTGAGGTTCAGTTACAGTGAGACGTGGATGATGCAGTGTCGCCCATCTGGGGCCGATTGACCACTGCAGATTGAGACTATGACATCACCGATGTACCCCGAGGCATGATGCATAGTTTTGCATAGTTACAGCATGTTGACATCACAATAAACTCTTTTGTAATACATATTTATTAACTCTCACTCACTCTCATTATATGATAAACAATGATTTCCAGATGAATGAAAGTAGTGTGGTGCGAGCAAGAGCCGTACGCTTCTTAAAAGTCAATGTCTAAACCGTTTGTTCCGACTCCAGCATGCTAATGGGGCCGATGAAGAGACAGAATGAGAGAGCGATAAGGACGACAAAAGGGCAGCCATTGAAGTGTTGTGTGCACTAGAGGACAAAGGGGTTTTGTGTGGAGAAGAGAAGCATCTATTGGCTGCTGGCATGAAACATTTAAAGGACAACAAGACATTTTTCCTCCACTCCCTCATTCTTTCTCTTTTCCCATCACTTCCACATTTCATTCAAACCATCTCTCCTCTCTCCTGTCAGGTATTTTTGGAAAGTGTTTGTGTGTGTGTGTGTGTGTGTGTGTGTGTGTGTGTGTGTGTGTGTGTGTGTGTGTGTGTGTGTGTGTGTGTGTGTGTGTGTGTGTGTGTGTGCGTGTGTGACGGGTTAGTTTTGCGGTTTGAGTGCTAAGTGAACGTGTCAGTGCCCTGGGCGAGGGGTCTCTCCGATGGGCTGAGCTCATGGGAGCACACAACCCACGGGTGGCACAGACACCCTCAGGGTGTGTGTACACGTGTGTGTGTGTGTGTCTGCGTGTGTCTGTGTGTTGAGAATGAGCGATTGTGTGATGTTCCTGTGTGTCTGAAGATGCTTATGTTAGCAAATTTGCCTTTTGTATGCATCTGTCTAAGTCTTTTTTTGTCAGCACCCTCCTGCATGTCTCTGTGTGTCTCTGGGTTTGTGTTCCTATTTGTGCCTCTCGTCTGCCCCAGTGTGTGCAAAATGTTTTTTGGACTGCACTATTCAGCACTCAGGTCACTTTAACATTTTCTGTCTTCATGACTACATTACCCCCCCCCTCCCCCCCCCCCCCCCCCCCCCCACACACACACACACACATCCACACACCCCCACACATTTACATGCATAAGCATTTTTGGATGAGATTCAACCCCCCCTCTGTATCTAAGCCTGCAGGAACCATGAGGACATCTGCACAGTAAACACTAAAACCCCCTGAGCTCCAGTCCCAAATATTGCTCACACTTGCACGCACACATACTCTCTCTGGCTCTCTCTCTCTCTCTCTCTCTCTCTCTCTCTCTCTCTCTCTCTCTCTCTCTCTCTCTCTGTCTGTCTGTGTGTCTCTCTCTCTCACTCACACTCGCACATACAAACTCACACTGCAAACAGATAATAGCCCAGAGTGCATTCTGTGGCAACACAATGTCATACATTGTTGTGCTGTGGAGCTTTTTTCTCCACCCACACTAATACACTCCGTCCTCACCCTTTCCGTCCTCTGTCCCGTTTTTATTCTGTCCATCTCTCGGACATCGTCGGGGAATATGTCCGACACTGAATCCAACACTTTTCAGTGAAAACATTAAGAATGCACCTTGTGCTTTTAAAATATATGGAGGAAACCTACAAAGACATGAGCTGTACAAAAGTCCTGCACTGTTTGTTACTCCTCGTTGGTATTTTCATTGAAAAAACACAAAATTGCCACTTTAGTCAAGACCATAGTCAGTATATATAAAGATAGACAAAATGACAGATCCCCAAAAGTGGCTCTGAATAACATCAAAAAGTCAAGATGGCAGCTCCCGTATCCGAGAAATGTTGGTTTGAACAGTGGAATGAAGGGTCTGTAGTCAAGACTAAAGTATCTGAACAATTAGTTGCCATGATATTTTGTCCAGACATTCATAGAACAATGAATCCTAATGTCTTTGCATGACTTTTTCTCTAACGCCACCATGAGGTTTGCATGAGGTTTCAAGTGTTTTGTCCCAACAACTATTGAATGGATTGCCATGACGTTTGGTACACGCATCTATGTGCCTCTCAGCGTGAATTAGAATCACCGTGGCAATCCCCCGACTATTCATCTCAGCACTATATCAAATTGTCACTTTGTCCGATTTCCAACCAAATGCCTGTAAAACCAATAACATTCCCATCAGCCTCAGTTGTTCCCTGCACTGTCATAGCTGGCATCGGTGTTCATGCTAAACTAAGATGGTGAAAAACATGTGTCTTGTTATTATTTGATGCAGTGCAGTCCTCTTCTTTAATCCTCGCCGTCTTCATTTAAAGGACAGACTCTCGCTGTCCTGAAGACACGAGGCAGACGTAATCTGCACCTTGACCTGACAAGGAGAGACAAGATGCTAACGCCGGGCAGGAAGGCGCTGTGATGGGTGGGAACAGAGAGAGAACGTTGGCTGTGTCTGATAGAGAGACTGAGGAAGAAGCTCTACGTTCTTAAACGCGTCACCTGTCAATCACTTGTCACGTCAAAAGCACTTTCAAGTTTGTCCGTCTCGTACAACACCCTGTCATTTTGTTTGACCTCTCTGTTTCTGGAAAGAAGATGGAAACGAGACAGGCAGAGGAGAGAGAGGGACGGCAAGGGTTCAGCTCCTGTCATTCTTTTCATATCTGTCCTCCGACACGGCTATCTATTTGTGTTTAGGCTCTAAGCATTTGTTGTTTTTTAGTTTTAACAGGATCTTGGGACTTCCAAACATTACTTTAAAAATCATCTGACTATAGATTTCTACCTTTAGTATATAGATCACAAAATAGGCTTACATTTGCATTCTTGGCGCATGAATGTCCATTTGCAAGTTTATTTAGATATCTATCTGGAAAGAAGGCCAAGGCAAAATGAGTCATTAAAAATCAAATCATTAGGGTTCTTATCCTTGCACACCACTCTGGTCATTCGTTTGTGAGATACTTTATTCACACTCAGAACAAATGTCCAAAAGGGAATGGTAATTAAATGATCTGTTCAGTTCCCTGTTGTCTTCCCATGAATGTCAGCTCCGTCTGCACGTTTCTTTCACCTTGTTTACATCATGTCGCAGTCTATTTGGAGCTTTTCTGACTCGGGAGCTGTCAGCATGTCTTTCAGATATCAGCTGCCTCGCTGCCACGCATCATCATAAAGATGAAAGCTCAGGGATGTGATTCTTTATCCCTCATAAGCCCGATAGAAGTGACAACAGCTTGGAGAGAATATACTGACATGCACAGAGACAGAAAGATAATTTCGGGGGATGTTTTTTCTTCTTCTTGTAACAGACAGCAGTAAAAACAATATCTGAAGGAGGGATTAAAGTATCTGTGTTCCTCTGCTTTGAACTGCTGACAGATAAAAAGATGTTTTTGACACCCGTGGTTTCAACAGATTGTCATGGATAATGGGGCCCAGAGTTGTCACTCTAAATGTTTTTATAGACAGCTTTGATACTTCAGTTGTAAAGGCCCCGTTAATTAAGCCTTACAGAATGCTATTTCCAGACTCATCCCCAATTTAATTCCCTGATAAAAATCAAGATACAGCTGTTATAACATCTATTCATACGTTGATATATATTGCCCTAGTTTTTGATTATATGGATGATATGTTATGTTATGGTAGAGAAAGACTCATCATTGTGTCTCACATTTGAATGTGCAACAAGGTTTGTGGAGATTATGGAGATATCCAATCAGAGTGTAAAAGATGCATCGCTCATGTATTTGTGTTGCTTTTTAAAAATAAATCTAGACCCTTACCCTGCTTTGTCCCTAACAATAAAGACTATAATCACTGTGGTTTGTATTTTATTTATCTAATTAATAGCTTCTCAGGGGTTAAAGTGGGCAGGGTTCAAATACTATACACACAAATCAAATAGAGCATCAGAATCCGATAGGTTGTTTGCTTTATGCTTTATCAAATCTGATCACCCAGACAGTCGTGATGATTTCTGACTTTTTGTTCAGTGTTAAAGTCTTCATAAATAATACTAATAACCACGTTTTCAGGGAGTCAAATTTCAGGAGTTTGGTGAATAGTTGTACTTCTGTATTTACTTCTAAATTAAGATTATTAATCATGTGTGTGTTTTTCCTTCAGATGGAGCGGCGTGAGACGGTGTGTTGTCGGTGTGTGAGCTACCTCATTAACCACGAGTTCCATCAGCTCCACGCCCGACTGGCTCAGTTGGAGGAAGAGCTTCAGGAACTGAGAGCGACCACCCAGAGAGAGAGAAGGCCCAGCGAGAGGCACTGGAGCTGGGCAAGCTGGAGTCGGAGAGGGCATTTCACTTGGAGGTGAAGAGACAGGGGAGAAAGAGAAAAGCACAAGAGAGCTAGGAGAGCGAGGAGAGCTCTGGGAGGGGAGTTTGAACGAGTGAATGAGAAGCAGAGGCGGGAGATAGAAGTAAGTGAAGAAAAAGAAAGACGACTTGGAAAAGCGCCGGCAGGTCGAGAGGCGGAGGCGCTGAGGAAGCAGTGGGAAGAGCTGGAGAGGAGGTTCGAGGAGGGAGAGAAAGTCCTGAGTGACGCACTTCAAAACGCTTATAAAAATGTAGATGGGCTGATAAAAAGCTTCCAACAGCTGGAAGAGAGGTGAGGTTTGTGTGTGTTTGTCTGTGTTTCCCGTTCCTGGTGTGAAAGGATCTCTAATGGCAGGCTTCATGTGGGCAATTATCCTGTGAGTCATACGGTTACCACAAAAACACACTCAGACAGATCAGACATGTAGCCCACGAGCTGGTGTGTGTGTATGCAAATCTGTGGCACACACACCTTCATCATCCGATGCATAGAAAAGGCAAAAATGGATATACGGGTTTGATCAAAATAGATATACTTCCTTAAATGAGTCATTTAAGGAAGCTTGTACTGATTAAACAGCAAGTGAATCAAGGTGATTTCCATGAAACAAGACTGACCTTTTGTGTCTGAACAAAAGCCTTGCTAAAAAGCACTGCAGTACGTATGCTAACTTGTCTCTGCTAGTTCTTCTGTGGAAGTGAATTAGCTGCTTGCCTTTTGTAAACCGACCTCTAGTGATTGCCCTTGTTAAAAGCACTCTTAATAGTAGCATGCTGGGTGTTGGCTTAGATGGCATCATGTGCAATGCAACCTGGCAATCGGTAACTGCAGCTGTCAGTGTGTGAAACGGCTTTAAGAAGCTACATTTCCGTTGGTCTCTGCAGGTTGTCATGTGACCAGCAGCTGGCCTGGACGTTGTAATGGCCAGTCTAGTCAGCGTAAGGTACACCGCCGTCCTGATTTAAAGACTCTGATCTATCCACAGCACCTGCAGGAGGTAAGTTAGATATGAGAAACCGATGCAGTAGTGCCTTGTACTTGCGTACTTTTTAATGGCCACCAGGGGGCGACTCATCTGGTTACAAAAAGCATTCTGATTGTATTTTAGTCTATGAGAAAACAATGTTACTTCTCACTTACTGCATCATTAAAGTAAATATGTTTATGGTCACAGTTGCTACGTCCAAGTCTCCTTCAATCTAGCATGATGTTCATTTAGTAAATGATGGTTCTATTTAGAGTAAAATAGACGATACTTAAGGGCATTATTAACTGTGGTGCACAGACTGTTGATGTCACGGTGACTACGTCCACAGCAGTGTATCGTTCTCAGCAACAAGCCCCAGTTTGTGAGGAAAGCACAACGACATGAAGAACGACTTGTTCTTGTAATGTTTCAGTAACACTTTCCATGCAACATTGCTGGAGCAACTGTATGCAACTGTTGTCAGCCTGACCTTATAACATTTTCAGTGATTCCTGCTGTATGACTTGAGGCTTTATATAACATCAAAAGTGCATCATGGGGCTGTAGCATCTTCATCAATAATCAATGTAACATAAGGTTTGAGTTATTGTATATTGCTGTATAGTGTGAACCTAGTGTCTCTCTTCTGACGGAACTTCTCCTTTGATTGCTGCCAATTCCTTTATGATGGCTATATATGACACTGTAATATCATTAGGTTTAAAGAGAGAGTCACGTCAACATTACAGTCACACAGGCAGATTAAATACTATATCCTCCATTGACAGCGGTGTTAATAGACCAGAATACAACCGAGAAAAAATAATGGGAGTGCGTCTCTTTCCCTTTCTCTTCATTACAATATACCATCATTCATTGCTATTTCTCACCCCACCTACACATGTTCTGTATCTCAGCTGAATGTAACACGTTCAGTCATGTTCTCTGGGGGCTGTACTATTCTAGGGGATGTAAGCATACAACAAATACAGTCTTATAAAGACGTGTTATATCACAGGTGTCTATTCATCTCAGTGCGCTTATTAACGTCAGAGCTTCTTTATACAGCAAGAGCACTGTGTGTGTGAGTGAGTCACCTCACCTTTGAAATCAAACAGCAGGTGTCAAACAAAGGATGAATTAAGTTCCTGGTGCATGTATATGAAACACTTAAATACCGTGGCTCTGTGTATAATCCACACCATATAACTACTGTCCTGTTGACATACAAGGCAATAACACCATTGGTCCTTGTATAACCTGCAGGTAGGCCTCGTCAGGAGTGGGTTGCATTGTTATTGTTCATCATGAATATGTGGAATGATGCAAGTTTTACACCAGAGTGCAATTTACTCTTCTTTTGAGTCCGATTGCAATTATCCAAATTAAATAACTGCAAATGGAGCACTGAGATGCTACTTGCTTGGCAGCACACTTATGGGTGCATTTCACCCTTTTTGGGTGCTTTGAGATTTCCACAGTTTCTTATTTGTGCCACTCAGAATGCAGCCACTGGACTACACTATACAGCTAATAGGAGCTCACAATCCCACAGTGCATTTTATAGATTACATTACTTGGGTGACTGTCATGGTCGCCTACATGATACAAAATTAGGATGATTGTCTTAATCTTAAAAGGGGAGTGGTGACTACTAAAATAGGAATTTGTAGAAGCCTTGACAACAAATATATTCATATGTGTATATGTTGTGGACTATATAACTAGAAATAACAGTACAACAATGTCAAAGCTGGGCCACAAAATCCAGTATGGATTGGTTCATCGTGGTTGTTTTGCTCTCGTAGCTTGTGTGCATGTGCTGTATGTGCAGGCCACAGCCGGCGTGTGCTCAGATGACTTGCTGGGCTTTCAGGTTGTCCGTATGTTGTTATGTGTACAGTAGACGGGTGAGCCAATCCACTATCTGCTCTATATAGTAAGCTGATTATCCCTCACATACACCGCTTCTTTCTATTGAGCCAAAACACACGCACACACAAACGCATACAGCACACAGTTGTGCTCTGGAGCCTTGGGGCCAAGCGTGGGTCAGGAGGTCAAAGTTCACTCAGATAATGATGCACGAAACAGTGATGTGTGAGAAGCCCTTCGCCCTTCTTTAAGCGTCTATCTCTTGCTTTAACTATCTGCCATCTTTGCCAAGCTTTTTATCATTTGCCTGACTTCCCTGCGTGGCTGTTTATTTGCTTCTAAATATGCAACATTTCTTTTTCTATTTGAATCAAACTATCTTTTTAAATTGTAAACATACATGCTCTTTAATCTCTTTCACTCTCCCCTCTTTTTTTTCAGTTGATCCCTAAACACCAGCAATTTGCCATAACTTTGCCGCAATTGCTTCTTCATCACCCACACAGGTGGCAATGAACAGATGAAAAGGCAGAAAAGAGAGCGAGAGAGGAGAGAGATATAAAACGGAGAAGGATATGTGCGAGTGGGAGTTGATGAGGATGTTCTGAATGGCTGGCTACACAGCGGGGGAGTGACTCTGTTGTGTATGTGAGATGTGTTTCTGATTGACGGCCCTACCCTCCCCTTTCTGAGAGACTAAATAACGGCTTTTGTTGGGAGATTATGTCATTTACCATCAAAGAATAATGCTGATATTGTTTTGGACTTGAGCCAGTTTTAAAAGACACACACACACACACACACACACACACACACACACACACACACACACACACACACACACACACACACACACACACAGGTTGTCCTTCTGTCCTCCTATTGTTGACCTTGCAATCTCTTGTGTTAGTTTGACTCTCCATGCAAAAACAAAACCTGATTAAAATGTCACCCATCAAACAGAGTGTGTTCCTGAGTGTTTACGTGCGTGTGGGTGACAGCTGAATGACGGAAGGAAGCAAGGTGAGAAGGATAGTAATGTGCAGAGTGCAATTAAACCTGATTTTAAAATGTCACCTGCTTGACAGGTTCAAACACAGATGGAGATATTTGGATCTGCTGGAAAACAAGGGAAGAGGGAGCGAGAGACAAGAGAAATGGGCAAATCGTCGTCATAGTAGAGGAACGGCTGTGATTTGTGAATACCGTTCATGTCCCAGTAGTCATTTTCACTTTGATAAGGCATCTGACTTGTCTCACACTGTCCATCAATCAAGATAAGTACGCTGCGATTGTAATGCAATGTATGTGTGCAAAAACTGCCTGTAGCTCATCTAAGGTTTACTATGTGTGGAAACATTGAGCAACACTGGCAGTTGGCAAAATTTGAAGCAAAGTGAAGTAAAAAATGTAAAAAGAAAGAAAATAAAAGGCTTTAAACTTGCTTTTCAAGGCGGTCAGATTTGGGGCTCACCTTGGATCCTCTGGTAATTTACTCCATAAGCCCACAGCAACCGAATGAAGCTTCATTAGTCATTGTTCTCACTCTCGGTAGAGCAAGCACATGTTTCACTGAGGACCTGAAGACATCCGGCTGTTTTGTATTTTGTACAAGCATGTCGGTAATATATCATGTGTTCTACTCACTTTATTTTTGTCAGGATCCTGGCAGCAGCTTATGAACAATTGCAGGAATTCTTTTTTTTTTTTTTATTGAACCAGGAAGCAGACATTACAGTCATCTAACTGACTGGTGATGAAGGCACGTAGTTTTCTAGGTCAACGGTGTTGATGAGGTCTCTTCAGGTCAGAGGCGACGACTACTACTTCCTGTGCAAAGCAACACCCCATCTACACAGGAACGGATTACCTTTTATCTTAATCAATACAATTAAGATAAAAGGTAGGGAGATCTGCTCCCCTTGTCACATGACGATGCACCTGCTATTTCAAACTGTCAGATGGATTTGAGCCACATTTCATATCATATGCTCTTCACCTCATGTTCAAGCTGTGGCTGTGTGAACATTAATTTGACTGTCACTCCAAACTGTTTTTTGCCCTGTCAGCAAACAAAAGATGATTGCAGAGTTTATTTGCTGTTAGAGTTGTTATTAAATTTGGTAAAAGGATTCAGACCTCAATGAGGGGATTCTGGACTGGATTTGGCATACACTCAGTGTAGGTTCATTCCTTGTCATCATAGTTTGATCCATCCTTTTTCTCTGTTTAGATTAGTTGTTCTACATTGGTGTCAATGTCAATCCAAACTTACCAACATATAACCCCCCCCCCCCCCCCCACCCCCGTTAGCAGACACCGATAAACAGGTACAAATAGACAGAGCTCATTCAATTGACGACAGGTTGAAACATATCATGTAACTGTAACATGCTTATGGCGTTGAAAGACATGTCTGTGTGTGTGTGTGTGTGTGTGTGTGTGTGTGTGTGTGTGTGTGTGTGTGTGTGTGTGTGTGTGTATGTGTGTGCGCACGCACGTGCACGTGCCTGCTCACACTTGTACACACATGCAATGGTAAGGATAGTCACACAAAATTATACTTGGCAGTTATGGAGAATTAATCATACAATTGTGTGAGCGCGCACCCACACACCCACACACACACACACACAAACACACCTGACCTGGGGCTGGATTGTAACAGTGATAAGAAGACTTGAAGGTGTGAGTGTGGGAGTGAGACAAACGATGGATGACGAATAGAAAGGCATTCGCTTGTAACAAGGAAGTGCTTTATGGCAAATACGTTTTGTACTCATGTGGTTTTATTTTAATTTCAGGTTTCCACTAGCAACCGCAGAAACAATAGACAGATCACTATACTCTCTCTCGCTCTCTGGTTGTGCATGTGTGTGTGTGTGTGTTCAGTAATATGTCAAGTCTATTATGTACAGAGTCAAACAGGCTCTAAAGGCAGCATGTGAGGTATTAGCAGAGATTTAACTGCAAGTTCACATTACCACATCAAACAGACACACACACACACACACACACACACACACACACACACACACACACACACACACACAATGTGTTGTGTGTGTTTGAGTTGCGTTTAGGGGGAACTCTCTTTGGCAAAAGTTGACCTCTATTCAGCTCAAATGCTCAACATTACTGTGGGGCTCATGACAACAAGATAAACAAAAACAGCATTATTAATGTGTGTGTGTATGTATCTCTCTGTGTGTGTGTGTGTGTGTGTGTGGGCACGCGTTCCTCACACACACACACACACACACACACACACACACACACACAATATGACAAAATGTATTTGGTAATCAACATGTTGGAGCAGTGGCTTAGCAACACACACATACAAATGAAACACAGAGACGCGTTGCCTTTCTGAATTTGAATTACACTTGACAAGCTGGAGGACAGATGTGTTCTCACATCCTTTGAGCTCGTTCATTTAGCCATAATGAGATATCATTGTTTCTGCTTGTACCTTGTGTGTGCGCGTGTGTGTGTGTGTGTGTGTGTGTGTGTGTGTGTGTGTGTGTGTGTGAGAGTGTGTGCGTGCGCGCACGCCTTTGTGCTGTTTTGATGATCACAATCATTGTTATGGCATCCCTGACATGGTTACCAGATAACTTGGAAAACAAACTATATACAGACAGGTGTCACACTAGACACAGAGGGAGAGAGAACATTTGCGGTTAAGGATTGGTCATTAACGAGGCACTGACTGATCAAACTGCTCGAACGTTTTCATCAGCAACTTTAACGAGGCTTTGGCGAGCCCCAAATATGCCTTTTCATTTAAAAACATTTGGAAGCTGTAAACATACACTGTGTGTTCTTGCGTGTGTGTGTGTGTGTGTGTGTGTGTGTGTGTGTGCTGTCGCTGGGTGTCGGTGTATCCTCCGTTATGGCCACAGTTAAACGGATTTCAGCTTGGAGTCTCCTGCCATCACGCTAATCAAAACAAGTTTTCTAACTCACACACAATGCAAAAACACAGTGGGCCAACAGATGAGACTTTGATATCGGTAATTATGGGTAATCTTTTATGTCACTTCATGTGATGACAGGAAATGCCAGCACAAACACACACACACACACACACACACACACACACACACACACACACACACACACACACACACACACACACACACACACACACACTCTCATATAAATATATAACCACAAACACACTAACATGCATTCATAAGTTATCACTTAAATGATCAACTGATGCCCAGAACAATAAATGCTTGACATACATTTGTGTCGCAGCTCCAGTGTGTGATCACTGTTGAAAGATGGTCTCTTGTGGCTGAACAAGGAATTGCACAACATTTGTTATGACTGGTTGTTATGAAGGCACCACTGATGATCCCCGGTGCGGTTGTGCTTGTAGAAAAAAAAAAAGAATAACAGATGAAGTAGAAAAAAATTTACATATTGAAACCACACAGTAAACTGAGTCAAACAATATCAGCATTAAAACACCACAAAAACAATGATCTGCAAACGATTTGGAAGGATGTCCTACAGTCGAGGACCAGAATTAGTAAAATGACACAAACATCGTTGAGTTTTAGAACAGTACAAAAACTAGGACAAACAGACATGTCACAGAACATTCTGTTCGCCGCCCCGGGCTGAAAATAAGCCTACTGGCTTTGTAACGTTGACCTTCAGTCCAAATCTCTGAAAATATGAAGGAGCACGGATCTGGTAAACCCTCTGACACATGCACACCCCAGAAGAAAAACCATTTGACTCTGTAGGTCACGATAACACTGTGGCTGGCAGATCAGTGTTGTTGATGTGAGTGCATGACTATGTGTGTGTGTGTGTGTGTGCGCGTGTGTGTGTGCGCGCGTATGACATGTCCTGATGAGGCAGTTGATTTGGGCTGCTGGTAGGGGGTACTTTAATCTGGCACGCACTCACTGGCACTGTGCTACCGAGTTATTCCACTGACAGCCACTGCCCTGGGAACAGGAGCTCACGCACACAAAGCACACACAGATACACACACACACACACACACACACACACACACACCCCTCTGGAGGCAATGTTCTTTCTGATCTCGCTTTGGGACTGGTGAGGACAGATGGATGAACAGTGGGAGTCTGGGTTGCCATCTTTCCAAAAGCAAAGGCATGCACGCACAAATACGCATATTTCACACACACACACACACACACACACACACACACACACACACACACACACACACACACACACACACACACACACACACACACACACACACACACACACAGGATCAGCCTGGTCAGACAGTGGCAAACACAAACAGGCTAAAATGCTCAAAGAAAAGTCTGATTTGCTCTGTCTCAATCACACACACACACACACACACACACACACACACACACACTGCTCTCCACTGTCACTCTCTTTACATGCAGTTCTTACATACAGAGGTTACCATAGAGATACATACTTTTTTTAGCCTTTATGGTCCCGGCCCAAATTAAATACACATGAATGAGCAGAGCCAACATTCATAGAGAAAAGAAAAGGACTTCATGTATTTAAGCACAAAAGGATCTCACCATGTGTACACGCCGTTCTGTCAGTCAGAGAGTCAACCTATACGGAGCGGACATTATTTGCATTATTACGTCAACCTGGTGAGCAGGACAAGCGACCTATCTAGCTTTATAGATTTCTTACTGTATATTCAGCATAGCATCAGATATTTTAATATCTCCAACTAAACATGACTTGAACAAAAGTTTAAATTATAAGTTTACTGGCTATTACTGACATAATTCACCTTATTATGGTTTAATGTAACTTTATTTAAAATCTGTAAAGTTCCCCAGAGAGATCCATCAGCGTACAGACAAAACAAATCTCCTGCATATCAGGGAAATTACTAGCATGAATATCTTGGTAGCATGTAGAAGCACGCCCATTATTGTATTTTTGAGTTGACGCTGCAGGACTACATTACAAATGTAATTTTACACACCATTCAATATTTGACTTCATCTTGATTGCTGAATTCCTTTGTGGCAGGATGTAACTGATTATATAAATCCTCATTTTTTAAAACATTCTTTCTATGTTAAACAATTGGAATGATTTGTTTTCAATTATAATGTCATTATAATATTATTACGTAGCAAAACTAGTACCAGATGTAATAGCAAATAATGCAGAAAGTATGTCCTGAGTGTAATCTCGTCATAAAAGCATATAAATGTTTCTCTCCATTGTTCTAAACAATGGTCCATATGGAAGAGAATCTCGTCATCGCAATAAGCAAAAACCCCCGTGGTGGGATCACAGCAACTTATTCAAATTATACACTTCTTGATTCAACTTTGTCGGTCACGACGATGATTACCTGTCTGGATCAAGTCTATTTGTCTAGTCTGCTTCTTGTGATGCTCAATGATCGTCATGTTTATTCCTCTCTCTCTCTCTGTCTGGTTGTCAGCGCTCATTTGTGGTATTTTGGGAAAGAACAGGATGTATCGTCTGTGTTTGTGTCCAGGTCACACAGTCAGGGTCCATCACAATACCCACACTTACACCCACATGCAGACTTCTTCATGTCTGTGGATTATTGCGCGTCAAAAAAACATCGCCAGCAACTGGAGTAGAGCCTGGTGAATTATGGGATAGCCGACAACTGCTGCGATAAGTGTGCATCAAGTGCGGGTTAAGTGTACCGTGTGTTGGCATTTTTCCGATGTGGACTCATGAATATGCAGTGAAGTGTGTGGATGGGGTCAGACCCTAACTTCAGTCTGACATCACGCCTGGACCTCCCCACTCTCTACATCTGTAGCCCTTTGAGAGGAAGTCACTTCACTTTCTTCTTGAACTATTTTGCACTTCAATCCTATTAATTCTTTGCCTCTATGCATTGCTGACTCGGCTCATATTCAAATAATAATTTATTATGTATTGAATTATCTGAAACTAGATGATCGCGGGAGCTCATCTCTCTTTATATCAATTACCTCTGAGGAACATTTTAATTTTTCATCTCATTCCATTTCATCACGATCATCCTCTGCTCTCTATCATTAAAGTTGCATCATCTATAAGCTCATTTTACCCCATGGGAGTGCAGTGGCATTACATTAGGCTTACGTTGTCCAATGAGTGGATATCGCTCACAGCTCTTCACCCTCATTCTTCTCCTCTCTTCTTCTTCCCTTTATCAACAGACTGGCAGTCGTGGTAGAACAGTTACTCGAAAAAAAGAGAAGCATCGGGGTGAAATTCTCAGGTAAGTGAACTAGGAAGAGACAAAGAAAGATACAGTGATAACGGTTTAGTAACGCCAAAATAGGAAGGAGAGGAAACACAAAAACAAAAGATGAGAAAATAGAATATTATTTTGCATCTCCCTGATTGGCTTTCTTCTTGACCAGATGCATGGCAGGAAGGCCGGGGCAGATGGGAAACAACTGTGTGAGGGATGATAGAGAGAAAACAATAAAAGAGGGAATGGAAAAACAGAGGAAAGAAAGTTCCGAAAATTCTGCCGACCCACTGGTAATTTCCTGGAAATAAAGAGAGCGATTGTGAAAGCCGTGACAGGAGAGGAGCAGAGAGGTGGAGGTGACGAGAGTGGGAGGAGGGTGACGAGACAGTCGGTGGAGGAAAGTTTTTCAATCAGGACGCTGACATTGAAAGCTGCTAAATGAGTAAACCATTGGATGAGAAAGCATGCAATGTCTCTCTCTCTCTCTCTCTCTCTCTCTCTCTGTTTTTCACTATCTTAGCCTTATCACCGCTGACAGATCTGGCTCATATCTGTTCCTCCATTTGGTGCTGTCAGCCCTATGATTTATGTCATCTGACATTATAAAACTGGCTCCCGTGACAAGCAGTGCCCATGCTCTCGTCTGCTCTGCACGCACACACCCACGCACGCACTCGCACACACACACACACACACACACACACACACGCACACACACACTTAGGCACCAGAGTGAAGCTCAAAGTCTCCCCTCTCATCCTGTCTCTTCTAAGACTCCGTTCATTTTTGATCACCTTAAGCCACAAACCCTGAATAAGGAAAACAACAACCACTCGACCTCGCAGGGCTTTCAAAAAAATGGTCACTTTGCACGCAAGTCCCAGCCATGTTCAGAACGCTCGTGTGTGTCTGTTTACAGGCTTGTGTGTGTGTTTGTGCAGATGTGTGTACGCCCCCCCATTGCCTGCAATGTATCCATGTGCCTCACGTGTGTCAGTGCACCCCCACCCTGTGTGTGTGTGTGTGTGTGTGTGTGTGTGTGTGTATGTGTGTGTACCAGAAAATAGGAAACTGTTTAGTGTGCTCTCGCCCACATGTTCCTTCAAAAGTGTTCTTGGAATAACAGAATGTTCTATTCCAGCACTCTAGTTTTCCACATCCACACTTTGCTTGGGTTTGCGACTTGATTGAGCATGTGTGTGAGTGCACCTATGTGTGTGCGTGTGCGTGTGTGTGTGTGTGTGTGTGTGTGTGTGTGTGTGTGTGTGTGTGTGTGTGTGTGACTTTGTGAGCTGAGCTAGTGATCTTTCATGTTGCCTCAAAGTGCTTTTCGTCTGAACATATTTCTTTGAGAGTGAGAGAGATGGAGGAGAGAGAGGGAGAGAGGGAAAGGCAGAGATCTGTAAAACATGGCTGTGCCCTTTTTTAAGGACACAGTGGTTACATCAGTCCCCTGTTTCCCTCTGTCTCTTATATTAATCTACGTCCTGCCAACACACAGAACACTTAAACCTGGCCTGATAGTCTAATCTGTTCAGCTTCGGGATGTGAAGTTTCATCATGTTTGACCTCTATGTCCAGTTTTAATAGGAGTCAACCGTCTGCATTCTTCCATCACATGTGCAGCCCACGACACTACTACACTGTCTGAGGTAAAGCACTACATGCAAGCACTACTGCAAGTTCTGATTATTTTATTGGGGTGATTTTATTTTATATTATCTATAAGTATAAGTACATTCCTAAGTTAAGTTCCCATCTTGAATATTTCCTGAAATTTTGAAACCCAAGTTAACCTAAAATGATAAAAATCACATCATTAGCTACTGATTAGCTAACTAGCATTATCTGTATTCTTGTATATGTATCCGTCCCACACATTAAAATGTCAAAAAAGTAATTTGAGGTGAGTTATTGTCAGAATACTGTGAACACAGTATTTACAATGACAACTGGGCAAAGCTCTTTGCAAGGATGTGTTTTAAAGCCTCTGGATGTATCCAGGGAATCACAGAACGTACAGTGTGCTCTCTTTCAGAAATCCTCTGACTCAAAAGCCAACAGTTACACACATTCGCACCAGGGAGCGGTAACCACAGTCTTCTGCTCTTACACGCTGATCATTTCCACTGGAGCATGTGGGGATTAAGATTCAAAGTATTTATTAACGAGAGGGAGAGAGAGAGGCCCGAGAGATTTTCCCCGCCAATTTGGATTCCAATTGCAGTCTTTCCCAACTTCACCTTCGATGGCTCATGTTGTCTCATTCACACACTTGTCACTTTAACTTGTTAACAGCTACCTAGGTAGCTGTTAACAAGTGCTGTCTCAGTCTCTATGTGACAGCTCCCATAAAATGTTCAGACATTTTGGACATCTGAGACATAGCTATCAATTTATCAAGACAAACTAATGAAATGTGTGTGTGTGTGTGTGTGTGTGTGTGTGTGTGTGTGTGTGTGTGTGTGTGTGTGTGTGTGTGCGTGCGGCGGCAGCAGCAGGCCCTGCAAGTGACTCTGGCAGTGAGCTCACAGATGTACAGGGTTTCCTCTGCCAGCTGACAGGGGTCCAGCAAGCCTTCAGATCGCAAACGCTGCAGCACAGCGCACAGGTGTTCTCAGGTAATACATTGAGGCAATTACACACACCAACTTAAGCTTCACTTTTTAAGGAAGTATAAACACAACAGAGATTTAGATACATGCGGGGAAGACAGCAAGACAGAGAGTGTATGTTAATACAGAACTGGAGCAGACACCAAAGGGAAATGTTGGAGGGAAAAAAAGGAGGATAAAACGTTGAGCAAATAATATCTCAGCAGAAGTAAATATTAGTTTAACTGTGGCACGGACTCTTTTAGTTCTGAGGGCAGCACCCACGATGGATGATTATAATGTGCACGCGTAAATGTGTGTTTACAGTCGCTGTGCAAACTCTTGTAACCTTTAAAGAGAATTTAGACAGGAAGGAAAGCGCGTGTCTTCAAGGGCATGTGTGTAAATGCTGTAAACTGATGAAACTCCTACTATAAATTTGGAAGAGAATACAAGCGAGGGGAGCCAAACTTGCAGGGTGTGTGTGTGTGTGTGTGTCTCTGTGTGTGTGTGTGTGCGTGTTCATCGTTGACAGTAAATACCCGAAGGAGAGTTAACCTCCGGCTCACCTCATGGGTGGGTCTTTTTTCTCCGCCGCACGTTCCAAACAGCTGCCAAGTCTGTGTGTGTCTGTGTCTGTGTGTGTGTGTGTGTGTGTGTGTGTGTGCGTGTGTGTGTGCGTTTTAGGGAGGGAATGAGGGAGAATTTGATAGAGGAAGAGGAAGAAAAAGAAAGCAGACTGCTGTTGGTATTGATGCCGTGTGAGTGCGTGTTTGTTCAGTGACGTGAGCATGAAAAGCAGCTGCTGCACCAACCAACACATGCAATAAAATACACACCCAGGAATGCACACATGCACACACACACACACACACACACACACATGCATATAAACCAGCATGCACACAACACAGCACAAAAACTCCCAAACTAATCTAAACAATCACTCACACGCTCAGAAACTTTATGTAGGGTCATAAACTTGATCTCTGTTCTACACAAAGTTGTCTTGTTTCTACGAAAAGCAACTGTTTGTAGACAAAACAAATGCAGATTGGGTGAATATGATGGAAATAATATAAACATCTTAAGTTTATACCTCGGTAAAAAGAAACTAGATAGCGTGCTAGTTTGTGGAGCTCTCCAACTCCAAGAACATGAGCAGATTTTTCAATTTGCCATCAGTTTTCTTAAGACTGCCATATTCAAAACCACGCTTTTTTGCCTCCAACATTTTCAGTGAATTTAATGATGAAATAGCGTCTGGAAATTGTTTCTCTGCTGCTTTGGTGCAAGGCTCTTGGGTATCTTTTTGACCTGGTAGCATACCTTTGGACTTACAAAAATATGAGACATTGTCAATGAGTCGCTCTCCTTTTGGCCAGTTTGTAGCATAGGTTGGCATCATTGCAAATAAATGTATGAACAACTGCACTAAGGAATCAATAAATCAAATGCTCTAAAAAAAATAAAATAAAATCCGACATCTGTGGCTGTTGCAGGACTGTCACAATCATTATGATATATTCAAGTTCATAATGATTATTTCTGGGGATTGGTTCTGGAGGGAGGCCTGAAGGGACGAGCTGTCGTTGTTGATGACTTGGGTCAGTGTTGCTGCTTTAATTAGAAAAGAGGTGGCAACATCATGCTGGGTTTAAAAGTTGCCATGACTGTGACAATTAATTTGACTAAATGAATCGTGTGGATACTTGTTTTGGACCTAAATCAATCTATCTTAATGAATATATCAAATGTAAAACCGAATAGTGACAACATTTAATGTCTAATATTTAAATTTAAGCAGAACCTTTCTGTGGAAAAAGTCCTGAATGTTTGAGAACTTTCGGGTCACAGTAAATCACTTTTGTCCAGTCACCTGCATGTGACTCCAGACTGATATGGACGTTGCCTTACAATTAAAGGGTGCTACCTGTCTATCTGCGTCTGTGGTGAGAGAGAATGTGGTTTAAGGTTAGGTGGAGAACAAGAGGGAGGAGACGAGAGAGCAACCTCAGGGGATGTGGAATTTTACAAGGACAAGACAAAGACAAGCACTGAGAGCAGAGGGAGATGAAGACATTATTGGTCTCTGTTCATGGTGTGCAGATGTCAGCAGCTGGCCTGATTGACAACTTGATTTAAAAGTGATGGACGCCGAGTTTTGTGGGAGTTTTGGAAAAGTGGATCTAAGTTTGACAGTAAAATCAAGGTGGAAGACGATGACTAAGTGTGACTAAGGGTGTATGAATCTGTGTGTGTGTGTGTGTGTGTGTGTGTGTGTGTGTGTGTGTGTGTGTGTGTGTGTGTGTGTGTGTGTGTGTGTGTGTGTGTGTGTGCGTGTGTGTGTGTGTGTGCGCGCGTGTGTGTGACCGATCCCTGAACCGCAGTCAACTGCCAACACCCTGGGCTATCCTTAGACTATATGGTATCTATTTCCCCGGAAACGTTTGTGTGTGTGTGTGTGTGTGTTTGTGTGTGTGTGTGTGTGTGTGTGTGTGTGTATGTGTGTGTGTGTGTGTGTGTTGATAGTGACGGGAGCAATATAAAAACATCAAACATATTCTCACTAAAAAAGTTTTCCTTTCCAACACCTCCCTGTCCGTTTCCATCTGTGAGCGCTGTAGTATGACCATGCCATCTCATGTGCTGTGGGCCACAGGGCTGAGATCTGTCTGTTGCAACATGCATCAATCATTGAAATATTTATGGACTGCATTAGAAAAAAAAATTGATTTCCTGAATGTCAGCGGGAGAACAGTTTGTCTCGAAAGCAGCGCTAAAACGAGTTGGTGTTACTGACCCGTCTTAAAAATAAAAACCTGGCATTAAAAACAAGTGTGTTTGTTAGCTTGGCACTTTCTTGGAGGACAAAATGGTAAATTGTAGTTGAACACTCCTCCAGCTCTCTGCAACCCAGCACTTCCGTGGCGTGTCTCCATGCTGCTGTGGTTAAGAAGTTGGTATTGCCCTTATAACACATAATAAACTAGACAGACAACCAAAGATGTTTGTGGTACCCAACCACGTAAGAATGTGATATTATAGTAACGTAGACATCCACGGTGAAGCTGGTTGTGTGTTAATGTAGCTGTAATCTATAGGACCCTGTAGCATCCCCTTGTAGATTACACTTACTCACAACGTCTCATTGTCATACAATGTAAAAAAGAACTAACAAACTAAATGATAGCCTGTTCTTTTGTTCCAGTTTACTTTTCTTGTGGGTCAGTAGTAAATGATTGGTTAACGAGCGTCGGCTGGTTGGTGATTTGCCGTAAATATGTGACGTTATCAGATATGCAGAGAGTTCCAATGTACTGTGTGTTGAGTTTACAGCAAATACACAGCTGCTTTAACTGCAAACAACCTACCCACTAATACTGTGGACCTGTGACAGGACGGCGATGGCCAGTGAGTCGCTGTAATGTTTACAGCCCCATCGTGTTACGCTGTGTGTGTCTGTGTGTTAGTACTGTGACACATAAGAGAAGCACTGGAGAGAAAGTCCGACTGGCTGCTTTGCTTTCATTGCACGGCCTTTCTGCTCCATCAAGTATTTATACCACCATTTCTGTTTGGACGTGTCTGTTACTGTGAGTACTGGGAGTGTTGTGGTGTGTGTTTGTGCCGCTTGTGTGTGTCTGTGTCAAGTGGTTCTTTTTGCATGGAGTCTTGTGTGTTGGGCATTATCATTGTGTGAGTCTGTGTGTGTGTGTGTGTGTGTGTGTGTGTGTGTGTGTGTGTGTGTGTGTGTGTGTGTGTGTGTGTGTGTGTGTGTGTGTGTGTGTGTGTGTGTCTGTGTGTGTGTGTGTGTGTGTTGCTTCACCCTGGCGGACCTTGACATGTCACAGTGACCAGAAAGCAATTATTGGTGTATTGCTGCTTTGAGGAGGACCTGCTAGACTCCCTTCTCCCCGCAGAGAGAGAGAGAAAGAGAGAGAGAGAGAGAGAGAGACAAAGAGAGAGGGAGAGAGAGCGAGAGAAAGAGAGAGAGAGAAAGAAACAGAAGTAAGAAAACAAAGCCACAGAAAGAGAAAGAGAGGAGAGAGATGGTGAATAGAGGGCTGAAGCAGAGAAAAACAATGAGAGAGAGGGAGAGAGAGGGAGCAAAACAAAGATTCAGAGGAGGAGAATGTCACGTTGACATTGCTGGATCGGTTTGAGGGCCGACCAGAGACACAACCGCTGTTCCCAGCAACGCTCTGAAGGACCCTCACAGACAAATATCTCAATATACAGTAGACACACACACACACACACACACACACACACACACACACACACACACACACACACACACATAAACACACACATACACCAACACACACACACACACACACACACACACACACACACACACACAAACACACACACATACAAACAAGCACACACACACACACACACACACACACACACACTCACAGAGTACTTGTCTGTTAGCATTTTTTTCCTGCTTTTTTTTATTAGCAATTGTGTTTTTAATCTTAACTAGGATTCTCATACAAAATCTATTGTAAATACCGCTGAAATACAATGCATGCATTACATTTCATATACCAAAAGCTAAGTTTTCCACGATTTAGCAACTATTCGAATTGTTTCAGGATGTGCAACAGCAAAGTCACATAAATCAGTCACATTTATTTAACTTGGATCACAGAAGTGAGTTACAGTTAATCATCAGTAACCAAAGTCACACAAAGACATTTGTTATTTATTTATTTATTTATTTCGGGCATGTCAGTTAAATCATCATCATGACACATCTTTGTTCAATAATACAATACACATGGCCGAAAGGGAAAGCGGCAGAAGCCAAGGCTTATCTAATCCCGCCCCCATTACCCACAGGATAAAATCTTCATCATAATATTTTCTTATGATGAAAATATGTGAACGGTTATGATTGAGGGGTTTCATGGTGGTGCACCAGGGAACCTAGATCTGTTGGACTGAGCAGTGTGTTCATGGAACAGGTACTAGACTCCAAACACCAATATCTATTTCCAGGTGGGCAGGCAGCCGTGTGTAATGTTATTGGTTGCACATACCCATTCACACTAATGTCACATATGGGTCACTCCATACATGAATGTGAACGGTCTCTGGGCAGAAAGCTGGGATTTGGGGGGGAAATATCAGTCCGCTTACTATTTATATTCTCCAGTGGCAATAAGTTGAATATTCATGTATTTTAGGGATGAACGATATCCCTGGCAGCATTGTGCACTTACTTAACTACTACAGTATATCAATATTACTTTCAGTTATTATATATTGATATTTATTGAGTGATAATCTATCACCATTTGAGTTATTGCTCACTTTAATGGGACCAGCTTCTGGCACGTCATGCAGTCATCCGTCTTCTACGTGTGTCTAATGGAATCACACTTCACCTGAGATTTACGTGCGAAGCTGTGAGCCCAAGTCTATTTATGTTTTATTGAATGTGCATACTGTACACTGATGATTTTCCTTTCAGCTGTGAGACTTTACAACTTAAAACAGTTGACTGCTGATGAAGATACTGGGACATAATAATATAATATATAATGTTGATGATGATTTTGCCAATCCTGCTTACAGCATTTCTCTATTTATGTATCTCACTTTCTCTCTCAAATCTTTCTCCTGAAGAGTGTCAGGTTCAAATATTTGTGCGTGTCCTCGACTTATTCACTTCTCTGATCCACTTCTCACTTCTCCATTCACTTAAGTGCTTTCCTCTTGCGTGATCTCCACTCCTGACCTGAGCTGCAGTAAGTCCGGCGCTGCAGTGTGACAAGCCTGACATGAGATCTGAATATTGTGGCTACACATCTCCTTCAGGTCTGCTTTTTAATACATTTAGAAACCTGTACATTTCAATGTGCAGAGCAAGATGACACGCCCTACTTTTGTAAGATCACGGCAGGTTCAGATATCTATAAGTAGAAAGTAGCCATATGCATGCTCACTCAGACCAGCTGTCAAGGTAAAACAGACAGTGAAGGGAGGAAACAGTAGCTACACAGCAGTCACTTTGTGTCAGACACTCAACAACAATGGCTGCCAGACTGTGGTGTAGAGTTTCATGGTTTCCTCGAGCACAAACTCCCTCGCACTCCCTTCTCCTTCTTCTGCTCTCCCCCTCCTTTCCCATCTTCAACTGATTCTCCGGGTGTCTCCATTTCTCACGTTGGTTTTCTTTTCAATCCCACTGTATTTTCTCACTTCCCCTCCTCACCTCTTGTTTGAGGTACTCTCTGTTGCCTTCCAGTTTTGTCACTCTCGTGGATCGACCCATTCGGTGAATGTTTTCCCTCCGCTGCTCGAGTGTAAGGTAACAATGTGATAGAAAACTCTACCCACTGCACCTGTCTGTCTCTTTCTGTAAATCATACAGTCTAACAGCCTCTGGTGACAGGCTTTGTGTGTAATCTGTGTGTGTGTGTGTGGGTGTGTGTGGGTGTGGGGTTGCAGAAAATGAGTGAAGAGTAAGAGCACCTAACTCGGCAGCTGATGGAAGTGTCTGCACATATGTGGTGAAACACACACACACACACACACACACACACACACACACACACACACACACACACACACACACACACACATATACATGCACATGCACAGATGGGGACGCAGGTGGATTTTGGTATGAGGAATGTCCTGGGTGAAGAACAGGTCAATGCAGGGCTTGGCTCCGTATAATTTTCCTCTACCAATCAAAACCTTCTGAACAGCCCCACTGGCAACGCCCAAACCAGGAAATGCTCACGTTCCTCATGCCGGGCCTGCTAAGCTGCAACAACAGAGGATTTGACTTGTATACACTCACACAAAGGTCTAGTCAGGGGTTTAGGACTTCAGGAAAAAAATATGCCCCTGTGGCTTTTGAAAATATGCTGATGACGCAGCTCCTTAGACATTTATTTCTCCCTTTTACCTGGACCTACAGTCATAAATACACACACACACACACACACACACACACACACACACACACACACACACGCACACACACACACACACACACAGCGTATGTATGCAGTGTTTTCTCTGTTATCACAAGTACCAAATATGGTCACTGTTCAGTATAATTATTCCATATTCAATCATCGCCTGTTTGCACTAATCAGCCACAACTTTTAAGTATTTGAACACATTCCACATTCTGAGCTATTTATAGTGTTATTTTTAAGCAACAGCGGATGCTTTTTAATCTTGTGTTAGTGACCTCATTCATGATATTTGACAAACAACCCCCCCCCCCCCCCCCCCCCCACACACACACACACACACACATGGGAGTAAATGTTAAATGTTGCTGCTATCTGATAATCAGAACATTAAAGGACTACTTGACCTGACAGACTGCAGATGAAGCACTCATTTGCTCTCTAATGTTTCCTCCTTCTTCTATAACCTCCTCATCAGTCTCTCTTCCTCACTCCCAAATCCTTTAAATCATAAATCTTTGTTTTTGACCCTTGCTCTCTTTTATTTATTTCTTATCTGATTCTAAGTGCTCAATAATGGGAAGGACTCATGCAGTTGGTATGGCAGAGTTGAATTTATATGTCGACAAGACTGTTTTATATCATAATGTATGTTTAGGTTCATGCTCCAACATCTGTTGCCAATGAATATGGAGTATCAAGGTAATGTTTCTTGTTTAAGAAAAAGAAAATCACCAAACAAGTTGGTTTCCTCCACAAACCTCCCACTAAACCGATTTAAAAGAAAAGGTAAAGATAAGCACTCCGCTCATGAAACAATCCGCTGCCCTCTGCCCTGCCACACACACTGTAATAATAATACATTTTTTGGTACATGCCATTGTGTGCATGTACCAAACAGATTTGACTTTGTGATTTATGTGTGTGTGTGTGTGTGTGTGTGTGTGTGTGTGTGTGTGTGTGTGGGAAGTTTACATCCATCCAATGGATCGAGGGACCAAGGGATCAGGGCTGGGACAGGGAGGATGGAGGGGATGTTTGCAGTCGCACGCGACCCACCCAAACATATGGACATACTGTACACTGCTATAGGAAGAGTCAGCCTTCAGGCCATGTTGCATGATGAGGTGTGTGTGTGGAGGAGGACCAGCAGGCAAGTGTACTCAAGGGTGTGTGTGTGTGTGTGTGTGTGTGCGTGTGTGTGTGTGTGTGTGTGTGTGTGTGTGTGTGTGTGTGTGTGTGTGTGTGTGTGTGTATGTATGTGTGTGTGTGTGTGTGTGTGTGTGTGTGTGTGTGTGTGTGTGTGTGTAAAGAATTTTGGAGAGGGAAAACGGATGCTCACCTCCATCTGACCAGCTCAATTCTGCTGTTTAATGTTTTGATTTAATTTGAAAAAAAAGGTTTTCATTTTTAATTCTGAAAAAGACAACAATGTATTCAAACCAGAGTCAATCACTACAGACCTCCAAACTTCATGTGGCCTTCAGATGAGCTCAAGAACAGTGCGTATCAGCAAGTGCAATGCAAAGCGTTGGATGCAGTGGTGTAAAGCACGCCGCCACTGGACTCCAGAGCAGTGGAGATGCGTTCTCTGGTGTGATGAATCACGCTTCTCCATCTGGCAACCTGATGGATGAGTCTGGGTTTTGCGGTTGCCAGGAGAACGGTACTTGTCTGACTGCATTGTTCCACGTGTAAAGTTTGGTGGAGGGGGATTATGGTGTGGGGTTGTTTTTCAGGAGCTGGGCTTGGCCCCTTAGTTCCAGTGAAAGGAACTCTGAATGCTTCAGCAAACCAAGAGATGTTGGACAATTCAATGCTCCCAACTTTGTGGAACAGTTTGGGGATGGCCCCTTCCTGTTCCAACAGTAAGGTCCATAAAGACACGAGGAGAGAGTTTGGTGTGGATGAACTTGACTGGCCTGCACAGAGTCCTGACCTCAACCTGATAGAACACCTTTTGGATGAATAAGAGTGGAGACTGAGAGCCAGGCCTTCTTGTCTAACATCAGTATATGACCTTATAAATAAGTTTCTGCAAGAATGGTCAAAAAGTCCCATAAACACACTCCTAAACCTTGTGGAAAGCCAACCCAGAAGAGTTGAAGCTGTTATAGCTGCAAAAGGTGGACCGACGTCATATTAGACCCTATGGATTAAGAATGGGATATGCAAGTCAAGGCAGGTGAGTGAATACTTTTGTTACAGTAATATAGTGTATATTTTGTTTTTTGGGGTTTCATCTTTTTCAGTCGCAGATTGTATGTTTTTTTGGATTACGATTTTTATTTAACAGTGTCCGATTGTTGAAATGAGCATAACAACATAGTATTGTTTAATGGAAGTAGTCTTTCTAAAAGACAAAAAAAAAGTCAAGGTCATCATATTATTTGTATGTGAAATGTTCATTTGTTATGTAACTAGTAACTAAAGCTGCCAAATAGATGTAGTGGTGTGGAAGTTTGAAGTCGTATGGAATGAAAATACTACTTAAACTCGTTGTGACTGATGCATGGCAGACAGTCAGGACCTAAGTCTAGACCTTGGTCACCCCGGAGTTGATGGCTAAGCCTCTTTACACTCTGATGCTGATTGGTTGCCTGTTCAAACGCCCTCTTCAGCTCTGTGTGCATGGATCCTTTACATCTTGCCGTGCATCCTATCAGAGTCCTATCCAGAGTTTTCACAAGCCTGCGATGCTCGAGATCCAAGTCCAAAAAGTAAGCAAGTTTGTTTGTGTGCAAGAGGTGTTGCCGTGACAACTGTCCAACCTTTGACCCGCCCACCTCCATCAAACATCAGCGTTCCGCACCTGTTGCGTTGTTCTATGGCGCCAGCTGCATTGCCCTGGAGACGCACATACACGCATATTTCAGGGACAGTCTAAGGACAGCGAGCGGCTGTGGAATCCTTCTGATCCCAGCATGCAATCTGATCGGCGTGCCGCAGAGACACACAAGGGCAGCTTGTTTTGTTGTGACTTTTTACACATGCACACTTACACTTCTTTTCAGGATCATTCTGTTTGTTTTCAATCTTAATTGAATGTTCCTGTGTTCACAATATTTCTGCGTGGACTTCCTCGGCATGTGAAGATTGCTGATTGTGATGCCGGCATGATGTGATGGATCGCCTTTTGTTACGCGACTTGCGACTCAGATTGGTCACTGAACGAAACAATAACAGTGATGGGCAGTTACAGGGTGCACTTTCACCGAGGGCACTTTGACAGCGTTTGACGAAAAGGATCACAGAGAGTGTCACAGACCCCCTTCCGGTAACGTCGGGTTGACATGTACGTCAAAGGCGTTTCAGAAAGCTTCCTGCTGCACTCTGATTGGCGGGAGACGTTGAGCTCACCCTGTCATCAGAGGATGAACACGTGGATCATCCAACGCAGGCGCAGGCCAGGTTGAAAGGATGGATTAGAGCGGAGAGAGGGATGGATGAAAGACAGGACGGATGCACCGAGCAAGGGAGGGAAGATGAAAGAGTGGATGATGGAATGAGTGAAGGTCAAGAGAGAAAGAGCAAAGGATTGATGTGATTGATGTGATACAGCTTGTTTTCATGAGGCCCATGCACGCGCCGAGCCCGAGCATTCTTGTGTTAAAGTGTGTGTGTGCATGCACCGGGTTTGTAGAGAAATGACTATTGATCCCAGTGTGTATCCAAGACTTAATTTCCCACAAGATCTAGCGCTGCCATTTGCCTGACACACACACACACACACACACACGCACACACACACACACACAGTCCCCTGTTTATCTCATATAAGATATCAATCAGTCACAGCCCTTCAGGAAGGAGGATGTCTTTTTTCTAATTTCTTTCAGATTTAGAAAACATCCCACCCCCCTTCCCTGAAATTCCCTCTCATGCGGCTGTTTGATATTTTGGTGAGTTGCCATACACCACAGAGGAAGGAGAGGGTGTTGATGGTACATTGCAATTTCAATGACATGATTCACCGTGTTTTTCGCTGTCTGCCACCCGTCTGCTTGATCAACAGCAGCAACAACCTATGTTCAGTTTTCTTGATTTGAATCTGTGGAGGCACGCCCACATGTTACATGATACAGTTTTTGACCGACTGACACATCTAATTCCACAGAAATGTAGATCTTTATTCTTCTTCTTAGAGGGCAGAGTCAAGTAACGGTTGATTCTTATCGGCGCCCGTCATTCACAACAGCTGATTAACTCTCTGTAACGCCAGCTGAAGGCGGCAGGTATGCGTTCCATCTGCAGTCTGTAATTGAAGCGAGGCACGTTGTCAAGCTGTGATTACGGGTGCCAGAACCACTGTGGTTACCGTGACGAAGTCTTGCGCAACCGGCAAACTTCTTCACTCCTTCGACACATTACTCTGATTGGTTAGGATCTGTTGTTTTACATAGTTTCTACACTGAACCCCCTCAGGAACCTTCATGCCCTTAACGGGCCCGCTGATCATGAATTATGATGGATTCGTCTTAATCTCACCTTGTTTCCACGTGAACAACACATACAGCACATGCCTGCAGCCACCTAAATACCCAATGTGCTCTGAAACTCCTTCAGTGCACTTGACTGCACTTTGAACTATGTTATGAACTAATGCACAAAACACCACCTCCTGTTTTACATGTTTTTTTTTTCATTTTTTCTGATAAAGAATATTGGAAACGGCAGATGGAAGTCAGGTATCACATCGTCTCTGAACGTGAAGACAGAAAGAAGGGCGAGACGGATCGAGATGAGGGACAGTGGACTGTAAAGTACAAACATGTTGTACAGGCAGAATGCAGGAGCACTCAGAGGCCTGCTCTAAATCACCAGTAGCTGTGACATCACAGGAGGAAAAGTGGGTTAAACATGAGAGAGAGAGAGAGAGAGAGAGAGAGAGAGAGAGAGAGAGAGGGAGAGAGGGAGAGAGAGAGACAGAGGAAATGCGCATGGAGATGTGTGATGAGAGGTACAAAGAGAGGCTGATAACTGGTGCCAGACAGCTGTGAGCGAATTACTCTGATTGTGTTTGTGTGTAGCTCTGCTCATGTCTCTGTCTGCAGCTCACATATTGTCACAGTTGAATTATGAAAATATATACTGTTAATATTTGAAAAATACTTCCAGCATCCGTATTGTTATTTAATACACTTTAAAGGAACAAAACACAACCATGCCTGGGAACTGTGTCGTGCATATATGACAAATTATTAATACAGTGAAGAGCTGTGCTGTTTAACTGAATTCTCTTGAGGATAGTGTGAATAATTCCACACAGTTGCCCATAAAAAGTCTGTTGTAGATTGGTAGTGAAAACAGGTTGTCTGCCTGTGAGCTCAGACGTGCGAGCCCTCTCACTCTGTATCCTCATTGCGTGTGGCTGCAAGGTCACAGGGCTAGACAGCCAGCTACACACACACACACACACACACACACACACACACACACACACACACACACACATATAAACACACACACACACACACACACACACACACACACACACACACACACACACACACACACACACACACACACACACACACAGAGACTTTACCCTAACCCTCCCAACCCTGTCGGCTTCCCAGCCTAATCCCCTCTCTGGCGGCATGATCAGTTAATGTGTTTGTGTGTGTGTGTGTGTGTGTGTGTGTGTGTGTGTGTGTGTGTGTGTGTGTGTGTGTGTGTGTGTGTGTGTGTGTGTGTGTGTGCGCGCCAGGAGGCGGGAGTACTACATACTGTCATAGCATGCAAGAATTAGAATTAAAACTGATTTCCAATTGACTTTCTTAAGAGCGAAGCAGCAGCTGCGTTTGGAGGAAAAGGTTATTTAAAAAAGAAAACATAGCCCCACACATTTACTTTGAATTTAATAACAAACAAAAACAATCTATACGACTTATGGAAAGCTGCTCAGTTGAAAAAAAGAAAGCATATTTTATGCCAAAAGAGTTATTTGATATACAGGAAACTTTCTTGAACTTGAGAATTTATTGTTCTTCCACATGGAGATTCCTGACTGGATGTAACATTTGGGTACAATTAATGTGAATTATATTCAAATAGAGAAGGATTATTGTATTTCCAGCTATGTCAGCATACCTTGATAGATGACTCGACAAATGGGGGAATTGAGCCTTTTGTGTCTCCAGGGAGCAGAGGAGACAAGTGAGGAGAAGCTGTCCCAACAGAAAGACTCACACGAGCACAGGGGGAAACCACTCAGGTATACTCCTCTTTCTTTTTCTCTGCATTGCTTTATCGCGTGATAAATACCCATCCCTTCCCTCCTCCAACTTTCCCACAATCCCTGTATACTCATCCCACTCATTGTCCTCCAAATCATCCTCTTCCTCTGCTTCGTTTCTCCTCACCGTCTCCTTCCTCCCGGAGAGAGGTGGGGATATTAGTGTCAGCTGAGATCTGCTCTTCGGTCAGTTGAGGAGATCTTAGGCTCCATAAAGTGCCAGCGACACAACAGAGAGTCTCGTGTGAGGATGGCGCAACAGATGGAAGCACTCCCTAGTTGGCGTGGAGTCATGTTTCTCACACACAAAAACACACACAAGCGCACACTCATCCGTGCACAGAGGCACGCACTCATTGTGAGCATGCAGAGGCCCCTTCTATTGGAGTGCATCACACTAATATGCAGGCGGACACATGTGTGTGCACACCCAACCCACATGTGTACGGGGTATCTCAGCTTTCCGTGCAGGCGTTAGATGTATGTGGGGTGTGTATTTTTTCACATGGTATCTGCTGGTATTCTTTTTCTAAGCCATCTGCGGCCTGGTGTGTTCAATTACACTGTCGATTTATTTCCCTTCCCACACAACAGTGTCTGATCTCACCCTCTGGCTCCTATACAGCTCAACACATGATAGTACTCCACTTGGTGGGGTGGAGGCTATTTCAGAAGGGATGAGAGGGTTGGGGGAGGGGGGCACAGAGCTCAGAGAAAATGTAATTGGAGACAACAATTCCCCAAATTCTCCAAGATTGGAGATCATGGGGTGGCTAGAGATAATGTTTATCTGGTCAACAGGCTTTGGTTTCTGCAGAGAAATCAATAAGGAGATGGTATCTCGTGGTGGCTGCTTTTATCTTGAATGGGTGTTGTGAATCTGTCCCTTTTCACTTTGTTCAAATGTGTGCAAATGTTCCTGTAGTTTCTGTTCATATTCATAAGTCTGCCAGAATGCTTACAGTCCACATGCTTCCTGTCCTTGAAGAAATAACGCCTCCTCCTGTGTCCATTGCTGTCTTTTTGTGTTTTCATGTAAACATATGGTTGCATTAGGGGGGATTCATGGTAGGCCACTGTTCACTGTTAGAATACTACAATGATTGGGCCACTGAGCTGTTATGGAAACCTTGTGTTTAAGCAGAGTAAAAAAGAAAAACAGAACAGGTATTACTACTCTATTATTTAGGGTTTGACCCAGCTTTGGTGTGTTTGTGTGTGTCAACCACAAGACTATTAGGAGCCTGATAAGGTCTTACGTAACAGACTTGCTCTGACGCTTATACTCACCTGTTGAACTGGCAGTATAGAGTTACTGGGCCTGCAGGTGTGTGGGCGGTTGTTTCAAAACATGCACACACATGCCCTACTGTATATACGTGCAGATGAAAAAGGTTTCCTCCTAGGACAATATAGAAGGTAGCTGTGATTGTGCTCATCTTTTGCATATTTTCAACAGGTTTAAAGGGGAGTTGGAGGAGAAACCAACAAAGGTGTGACACCATACAGGAGCAGCTGTCGTCATACGGTGCAGCTGAAGAGGAAGTGACATCTCTCGCGAAGGTTAGCAGGAAACCAAAGAGCAGAGGAGAGAAAGGTCATAAATGTGATGTTTCCTCCGTTCATATCTATTTTCTTCTCGAAGCAGCGACTCACATTTCACACAAACGTCGGCTTTGATAAAGAACAGTGAGGAATAAGCGGAATGACCACTCTACTTCTATTCGATTAGAGCTCATCTCATAATGGGAAGATTCTGTCAGACATCCCCATAGTCACAATAAATGGTTGGTATTTTATATTTTTACAAATTGAATCTCAACATTTCTGAACCAAAAAACATGTTTCATATTAGCATGTTTGGATATGTTTTTTTTTTTTTCTGAATAGAAAATGCACTTCAACATTTCTGAACATCAACTTTAAAGTCTTCTAACTGCTCATGGCATTTTCACCATTTCAAAACTGCATTCTCAATAATGTTTAGGTTCAGGCAACAAATGTACTGGATTAGGTAAAGTAAAAGATCATGTTTCGGGTTGAAATAATTACATTACTTTTGGTTTGGGGCACGAACACCAGTCTCCTGGGTGAAAGTCACATGTTTAACCCAGCCTTCCACCCTGACTTCCTCCCCATATGGACTTTATGATTACATACTTTTGTGATATGTCAAACACATATCTAAACCAAGAGAAAATACATTTCCTCAAAATGTAATTGACTGTGTCAGATATTGCAATGCAATGTGACATTGGCTGCTATGTGTTGACCAATTACAACAGACTGGGATCCAGCCTCGGTGCACGGCTGTGCTTTTCTCAACATTGACACCGCATCCACAGACTAGTGGCTGTGCCAAATCTCTGGTTGGGAAATAGACTGTTTTATTCTAACGTTAAATATTTACAACCCTTTTGTGGTCTCAGAGGACGTGGGGTGAGTCCCGGCAGGAATCCTGTGTATGTGTCCTTGTCAATGCAAAACCAAGGGCCTATGTCTTTCTGAGTGCAGAGTGTGTTGATCTAATAGAATGCTGGGAGCTGTGCCCGGTCTCTTATGGAAAGTGTTATCTCTCCCTGTGTGGCCCGCACACACTGCTCAATAACCTTGCTTTTATGTGTGTTTGTCCATGTCAATACTTTATCTAGTTTTTTGTGGGGGGTTTGGACTACATGTCCCTTGTGGCACTGTTTGTAGATAAAGTTGGACCGAGCTCAAAGCTCAGGGGTGTTACATCGTTGCTACATTTACCCCATATCAGGAGCTTTAAGATGGGATCATAACAACATTATCTCTGTTATCTTATACATTTTTAAGAGCAGAGGAAACATGTTTTTAGCTTGGTCAAACTATAGTTGTCATATTCTCAAATTAAGTTTATAAGCCTGTATCCTTTATTATATGTTCTCCAAATAGATAACCTAAAACACACAAAAACAAAAACACACAAACACATGAGAGAGAGACATCAAACTTTTATGCAAAATGAGTGAGTACACATGTTTCCTTCAATGCAGGACCTGCATCAGAGGTCACCTCGATTGCTGAAGCTCATATGTTACAGTGCAGTACCATAAATCTACAAGATTAAAATAATCTACTCATCCATTCAGCTCTCCTGACTACAGTGCAATAGAGGCAACACAAGTACTGGATTAGGTTGAAGGCATTAGAAGGAGTAGACCAACCACAATCCCCCAGGAAGAAGATTTTAACCTCTGACACCAGACAACAGAACTGCTATCCTCTCCAACACAAGAGTCCTGCAACAAATCCGAAGGATACGTTAAACTTCCAATGGAATCACGATTGGGCCAATCTCTGTTCAACAGGACCGTATGTTGGGTTCAAATTCTCAGAGTCTTCACTGGTTACAGAGTGTATGGAGATGCAGGAGGGGGTACAGTGGGATCAGTTTCTCAGCTCCAGGTTATGCAGTCGAGCAAGCTGACCTGTTTGTGACCCCCGGAGAGTCGACTTGAGTCTTTCCAGAGATGTCTGTGAAAACAAACAGTTCATCAATTTGCAACAAACCAAATTTGAAGGAGACATGCGCTGTGACCTGGGTAACATTATGAAGAATTGTGCTCCAGACTCCAGAAGATTATGATATGACAGGAAACTGAAAGAGTCATCATAAAATGTACAAGCAGAAACACTTAACAAATGTTTGAGTTGAAATAAGTAGTCGTTTATTCAATAGCTTCCTATCAAAGGAATATAGAAGATTTAGAGTAATCTATTAACCTTCTTCTCTGAACTGCGGGAGGAAGCCGGAGTACCCGGAGAGCCCACGCTAACACAGGGAGAACCCATGCTAACACAGGGAGACCCACGCTAACACAGGGAGAACCCATGCTAACACAGGGAGACTCACGCAAACACAGGGAGAACCCACGCTAACACAGGGAGAACCCACGCTACCACAGGGAGAACCCACGCTAACACAGGGAGACCCACGCTAACACAGGGAGAACCCACGCTAACACAGGGAGAACCCACGCTAACACAGGGAGACCCACGCTAACACAGGGAGAACCCACGCTACCACAGGGAGAACCCATGCTAACACAGGGAGAACCCACGCTAACACAGGGAGAAACAACACTAACACAGGGAGAACCCATGCTAACACAGGGAGACCCATGCTAACACAGGGAGAACCCACGCTAACACAGGGAGAACCCATGCTAACACAGGGAGACCCACGCTAACACAGGGAGAACCCACGCTAACACAGGGAGAACCCACGCAAACACAGGGAGAGCCCATACTAACACATGGAGAACCCACGCTAACACAGGGAGAACCCACGCTAACATAGGGAGAACCCACACTAACACAGGGAGAGCCCATGCTAACACAGGGAGAACCCACGCTACCACAGGGAGAACCCATGCTAACACAGGGAGAACCCACGCTAACACAGGGAGAACCCACACTAACACAGGGAGAGCCCACGCTAACATAGGGAGAACCCACGCTAACACAGGGAGAGCCCACGCTAACACAGGGAGAACCCACGCTAACATAGGGAGAACCCACGCTAACACAGGGAGAGCCCATGCTAACACAGGGAGAACCCACGCTAACACAGGGAGAACCCACACTAACACAGGGAGAGCCCATGCTAACACAGGGAACCCATGCTAACAGAGGGTTGTGTTGTCTTTTTTCAGGATCTCTAAAAATGTTCCCTATTTGTCATGTAAAGTCAAACTCACTATCCTGGGTCATTTCTATCCCATTAGAGATCACCAGTTGGCAACCTCGGTTCTGAAAATTGAAGCCAATGCCGAAGTGCCTTAAACTTGCTATTCTATATTCTGCCTACGAGGGGAGCTACTCATCTGGTTGCAAAATGGAGTGAGAGAGCATGGAAGAGAGAAAACAACTACTTCTCAGTTGATGCATTACCTCACTAAACAGTGAAATACAGCGGGATGTCCATTTTGTAAATTATGCTCCTATTTAGAGTAAAATAGATTATAAAGCCTGGTATGCTTAAGCGTGCAGCTACCTCGTGATTGACAGGACGCTGCCAGGGCATCGCTACTGCGAACTTGCTTCCGTCGCTACCACGTTACCAATGCAGTTAGCTTCTGATATAACGTTAACACTTAGCTGTAAAGTTTACCTTGAATTATGGAAGTTAACTTTGTTAGCAACTTCGCACCAGAATCCAGATCAAAGCTGTAGTCCACAAGGCAATGGGTGACGTCACGGTGACAATGTCCACTTCTTAAATGCAGCCTATGGCATAAACCCACAGACATACACACACATCCCTATACTTTGTCTTGCTGTCATTATGAATTCAAGAGATTTGACCACTTTCACTGTCCTCCAGCGACCCAGAACACACTTTCCCTTGAACGACCTTACTTACGTACTCATGCACAGATTTATTCTACATTTATACATCATATGCCCTCGTGCTTCCTCTTATCTAGCCTCCAAAACTAATCTCATCTGATTCCATCTTTGTCCTCTTCTAACCCCTGTTACCTTATTCACCACACACACACACACACCCAAACTCCACCCTCTGTGCCACGCCATCCTGTCACTGCGCATCGCCCTGTGCAAACCCTTCTGTTGCGTGATCTAGAGACAGGCGTCCTCTCTCCTCCCCCCCCCGGGACCCGTTCATGCAGTTACATTATAACTGTGCTAGATTGTTTCGCAGTTGAGTTCAAATATATCACTTGTGCAATAAGCCTTTGCAAAGTTAATAAAAAAAAGAGAAAATATGGACGGAGTAAATATAGCTTTATTGACCCTTATTGCTCATCACGTAATGGTTAATCTATTACTTGCATGTTACTGTAGTCGTGTGTCAACTATACTATAAAGCAGTTGATTTGGGTGATTAAATCAACGGAGTTAAAACTAGAATCTTTTTAAATATTAACCATGGCGAAATAGTACTGTACAGAATGAAATAATGTAATGATTTATTCAGCACTCTACATGGCCACTTATGAGCTAAATCTGTTGTTTCTTACAAATGAGTGGCATTTTATGTTACTGAAGTCAAAACAAACATTTACTGCTACTAAGAAAATGTCAGTAACAATCACAAAGATAATTTCCCCCATTGTCCGTAGGTTGGTTGCGGATATGAATTTTATCATGGGGAACAATGCGGATGTTGATGAAATCCAGTCGTGAAGTGTCAGTGAAAAGACACATTTAGTATTCAGCAGACAAAAGTATCCCTCGGGGCGGAGCGGCAGGAAGAAAGTGAAGGAAAGAAATATGAGTGGAGAAGGATGAAGGAAGGAACAGAGGGAGGTGAAGAGAAAGGAAGGACGAGAGAGAGGAGTGTTAAAAGGAGGGGAGGAAGAAAGGAGGCTGAGAGAGAGGGGGAGGCAGGGGCTGAGGGGTTGTTCTAGGGAGGAGGGATGGAGACCATGACTGTGGTTGCTGTGGTTACTTCACACGCTGTCTGGCCCTCGCATGCACACAGCCGGAGTCACATGGGCCGCACACGACCAACACGCACATAGGAAACATGACAGCCTGCTCTCCATTCGCTATAACTGACACAGAGTTCAAAACGGAGAGACAGAAGCAGGAGCGGAAAGGATGAGGGAGGGGAGGAAGGAGCGAAAGTGGCAGAAAGTGAAGAGAGAGTAAAAGATTTAGAAGTCAAGAGAGGTCAGGAGTATCTGTGCGGTTCCTCATCCATCTGTTAAATGTGAGAGGACTTGTTTCAAGTGGTCTTAAAGCAGCGGAGGAATGTTTTCGTGACAGAAATTGTGATCCCCAAAAACTACACAAAGAAGTGGTTTAATGCCTTAGGCTTTACACAATTAGGCTAATAAAAGACTTTAAAAGATGAATGTCCCCAGCACATCTATAAGATACCTCCTTCAGCTCTGTTTACAGCTCTTTTTCTCTCTCTTCTGTTTCTGTATTTTCTCAATTTTTTTCTGCCAGAGTGGAAAGCATTATATCATCCTTGTCTGGGTCTTTACTTTTATTACTTTGCCATTTGCTGTGAATTCATACGTCAAATTTTTACAAGGCAGTCCCTTCCTGCTTTGAAAGCGTGGGTGAGTGTGAGAAGATTCTTGACTTCTTAATCATCTTTCCAGGTGGAGAGTTGGAAAAAAAAAAAAAAAAGCATAAAGGCTGTATGAGATGATGTCAGCAGAGATTCCTGTTAACTGTTGATCGACATTGTTGATTCACACACAATAAAAACTATTTACATTTGCCCTTGAGCTTTGCTGTAAGAATCGGATACCATAGTCAGCCTCCTTTGTGTGCGTGTGCACGCGCAGATTGTATCAGCATATAGTGGAAAAATGGAATGTGCTTTTTGATGAGGTAGCAGCGGCTCACGCTCACTCACACACACACACACACACACACACACACACTGCACAAATACACACTCGCCTGTCCTTAAAAGCAGCCTGGCGTGTGAGTGAATGAGAGAGTGCTCCCAGATTTTCCCATCATTCCTCCCTGTAATCCCCCCAGACCTCCTTCTGAGGGCTGAATTTGCACGCTCATGCTCCCCGGGGGGTCACACACACACACACACACGCATGCCAACACACACACACACACACATGCACATACAGGCTTAATATTGCTTTTAAAACTTTTACCTTTGCAGGGGTCTTATTTTTTGATAATCAGACAGCCAGAATTATATCTGATACACAAACAACCATGCATCAGCAGATTGTTACATATTATAAAGGCTTCAGCTTCATGAAATATCAAATCCTCACTTCCAGAGGTTTTTGCAAAACCACTAACTAGCCTGCGTCATGGACACACAAAGAAATTGCTGTTATCTTGGTCAATGTCCTGAGATGATCTTAAGTATCTGTAGGCTACCTGAGCTCACCAACAACCCTTGTGTAGAGGCATGCGATAACTATTCCAAGCCTATCAGAAATGTTTTCACACTGGTGGATAGATTCTTAATACATAACAGCAGCAGCCTTTTTTTGTTAGCTCATATCTCTGCTGAATCCCATCTTTTACCAAGGCTGGGACACATTGAAATGAGCTTCAGGAGTCAGATCTTGGCATCAAACTTGCAACTCTTGGGGAGCATTCATGTATGACTGTCTGTCTGCATCTATTTTTGTGCCTCTGTGCGTGTGTGTGTGTGTGTGTGTGTGTGTGTGTGTGTGTGTGTGTGTGTGTGTGTGTGTGTGTGTGTGTGTGTGTGTGTGTGTGTGTGTTGTGAGTAGACTGATGTGATTAGCCAAAGCCAGTGGAGTGAATAATATTGTGTCTGCCCCGACTAAGAAGAGATGGAATGTAGCTGCTGCTCTTCATTATACTGTAGATCATCCACTCCACTATCAGATACACACAAAGTCAAGTGTGCACACTTGGACGCACACTTTCCTTGTACAGATGGCCCTCTTACTCACACAAAGTGCTACAACGCAGCAATGGTTGTGTCACATAGGGATCTATACACACACAGACACACACTCACACACATATACCTCAAAGAGCCTTTTCCACCAACTTGGTCGTAAACATAGTGCCTTGACTTGTCTCTGGCTAACATCCATGCAGCTTCACATCTTATCAGCAAGACCAGCTGCTGAAATGACATATTATATTTGGATGTGGATCAACAAATCAATGAAATCCACCTTTCCCAACTATCTCAACTCTGTCTCTGTCTGTCTGTCTGTCTGTCTGTCTTTCTTTTGCAGATGTTTCATTTCCTTCATCCACCCCCCTTCACCCCCCCTGAGACTGTTGGGAGTGGTCTTGTTAAATATTCTTTATGCAACCTGACATGCTGAGAGGATCATAAAAAAAAAAAACCAGCATGTGCAAATATTATCAGAGCTTTTTGGATCGTGATGATCTAGTCGGGCTCACTTATCTATTCAACTGCAGAAAGTGCTGCACTGTAAAAATGGTTAATGCAATGTTGCGTGTGCTTGTGGTTTGTGTGTGAGAGAGCATTTCCTCACTGCATGTTATCATTTAAAAGGTGTGCATGTCTGTTTCTCTGACTTTTGTAGTTGCTGTCAGAATATATGCATTTCTTATGTTTGTTTGTTTTCTGTTTGTTTGGGTTAACAGCATAGAGGTAATGGTTTTAGAAACAGATGGAACTCGCAGCAGCTGAATCGAGGAATGGGTTATTTGATTGACGGGCATTTACTATTTGAACATGGTTTCAGATGTTGCTGTTGACCTGATGCTATACATTTATCCTGTTCATTACACAGTGGATGCTTGATGTTATCAGATTTAGTTAAGTTTTAAAGGTCTAATATTCGAGAGTTAATTGAAAGAATCAGTGTGTAGAATCCAGGGGGAGGTAAGCCCCTCCTCTCAGGTGCACGATTTAGGCAAATAAACACAAATTATCCCATAAATAAACACAAATGATTGCGTTCATGTTAGCTGGGCCCCTTCATGTCTACGTACTGTGGGAGCAGGTCATCTTCCACAGAGTCCGCCACTTTGCAACTGCCATGTTTCTACAGTGGCCCAGAATGGACAAACCACTGGCTCATGATGATTTTTACGTTACGTTGTTAACAGGGAGATATTGAGTCCCACGCCAGAACCCTGGCCAAGATGGCGGAAGACTGCCAATAGCAAATGCCGTCAAGGGTAACTAATTACCAATACCCTATTGCTAATGATTCCACATTAACCGCAGTAATGACAACAATGCCAAACAAACTCAGCAGGTATGGGGATCTGTGCTGATCCATGCATTTTATTTTCAGGATTAGTACTGGCTATATAAAGACGGATCCATTCCATCCTGCTATGTCCCATTTTGCTACTTTAAAACATTGGAAACACACAACTGTGAGCAAGTTAGCAGCTGCCCAACATATTGCCATCATTTGGATTTGGAACATTACAGTTCACTGGGCTGCCGAATTATCTGGAAAAAAATAGAATTATGACCCAGAAACCCTTATAATTAACTAAAGGTTCTATCAGTATAATTGAATTGTGTAGTTACTGCACATTCTAAAGATGTAATGTTGTAGTTCTTTTTGATTCACTCAAACAAATCCAAACATATACGCTGACTGACTTGAGGTATATCAGTTCATGACTGGCAGACATTTAGTTCCAGTCTGTTGAAGTCAATAGAGGCTAGGACGGCATCCAAGCCATTGTCACAGTTCAGAGGAGTTTAACAGGGAGGGTCCCTGCACTCACAATGTGGATAAGATTATGAGGTTTCAAGACCACCAGTCTGTTTGACAGCAGATAAACTGAACACACACACACACACACACACACACACACACACCAAAGCAATCTGTCTCTCATTAGACAAACAGTGTAGTGTTTCATTCACTGACTGTCTGGCTGCAAGAGTGACTGAGGTTCAGTTGAAGGTCTCAACAAAGAGTACTTTTTTAAAAACGTTTTCTTAAAGAAAAAGAATAGAATAACATCACTGCTGTCTTGTGCTGTTTTTTTTTTTTTACAAATTCATCTCAATATTAGAAGAACATTGTTACTTTACATTGAACACTGCTGTGCCTTTGTTTAAGATCACATTATTACCGGTTTTAAAACTGAAGACCATGATACAAATTTGCAAATCAATCACCATTGCTCCCATTATCAGGTTATAAGTAAAAGGATCAAAACAAATCCGTTGAATGCAGCATTTGTGAATAGAATAGATCATATATTTACCTTTTGAAATCCCAGCATAGATTAATTATTATAGATGAGCCTAAACTGTCCACACAAATGAACAGGCAGAGCCCTCTGGTCTGTATGGGGGCAGTACAAAGACTGGTCTGCCAGGAAGGGATGGCTGTTGCATACACTTCAACAGTTGTATGAGACAGCCCTCTATCCACCAAACACTGCAAGAGGAGAGAATAGAATGAACTATGGACAGGGAATCTAACCCCCATCCTCGCACCTGCATTGAACCCTTGTGACAGGCTGATGGTCTGCACAATGTATACAAACTGCTCAGCCCTGGGGAGATCGAAAATGACAGACAGCTGCTCCTGCTTCACTCCCTCCAGCAGAGGAGAAACAACAGGTGCTCTCCTTCATCCTCAACAGGGCAGAGGAGCGACCTCTGCCCTACCTGTTGATGGACGTGTGCCTCCCCTGGGCTCCGAGGGCCTGAGGTGTAGGAGGACCAACAACACTCCCTGGAGGAGGTTGATGTGTCAGTCCTCCATTGAGTGCCACACTTCACTTACGGCTCTCCCCAGGCATGTCCCCCCCCCCCCCCCTTACCTTGTCAGGGACACATCCGTGAACACATGACACCATGATCACTCTTCCCAGTCATGTTCACCACTGCAACTGGTGTCAGGTGTCCGCCAGCATCACAGGTTCTACTCTACTGATGGGTGGTCAGTTATGCCCGCATGCTCATGCTTGTGGTTGAAGTGATGCAATTCTATTATATTTATAGTGTCATATCACAACAGAAGTTATATCAAGACACTTAACACATTGAAAATCATGAGCGTATTCTACTCCTGCTCAGAGTTCATCCATTTTTAAAGTCCCGACATCACCCAGGAGCAAGCGTTACAGCGACAGCGGTGAGAAAAAACACCTTTTATTGCCTGTTTTATTCTGCCATTGACTGCCTGCTGACACCTTAGTCACTATTTTTAACCCGCAAGTGATAACACAGCTGAGTGCGTCGCCGACCCACAGAGGCACAGTGTGGGAGAAAAGCATAGACTGTATGTTTCATTGTTTTGGTCAGAGTGTTTAAAAGCCAACTAAAGATACAGACATACACGCAGAGAGACAGATAGGTTACTGTTAATTATTTGCTTCCTGTCTTATTCCTGGCATGGAAAGGAAGTGATCACTTTTTAGATACAAATGACAGCTGTGTACACAAACACACACACACACACACACACACACACACACGCACACCATCCTCACGTAAATTCACCAAGTAAAGAGGAAGTGGTGTTTTCTCATTTGATCCATCACACGCAATCTTAGTCTCTCATACAGTTTCTATGACCACAAGCATAAAGACACGCACACACTGGCTCCTAAATTACACATTTTCACACAGCAATCTGCCTTTTTTCTCTCTGACACCCACATCCACTGTTTCTCTTTTTTCACACTCGCACGCTTAAACGCACACAGGCAGTTAAACACACACACACAACCACAACGGTCGCAGCCAACAACAATCAGCTAGTCCGATAGTCGTGAAAACAAGGTAGCCTCGGCTCAGCTCGAATGAAGAAATGTCACATTCAACTTCAGCCCCACTCCATCAAAAGCTGAATCTGGTTGTATTATGTCCATAACAATAGGATTTTTGACTGCCAGAGTCACACGGCTGTCATTGTCAGGCTCTTTGAGTAATCTTTTCCCCTTTTTTTTGCAGTCAATCTCATGAATTATAAAAAGGCATAGGATAATATTTGTATGGTTTGCACCAGCAATAATATACATATATACTGTATATGTATATATATATATATATATATATATATATATATATATATATATATATATAATATTTAAGAGGTTAGAGACTGTGGATAGGAGAGCATTTCTTTGAGGTGAAATATATTTAAAGAAGCACTGATGTGTGTTTACGTGTAGGGAAGATTTGCTGTTGTGAACAATGCCAAATATTTCCATATTCTTCCTTGACGTCTACAAAACCCTCAAATGTTTTTTTATTTGACACATTTTGTTTTGTACGGTTGCAACACCGCTGCTGTCTCCACATGTCTGTCTCGCTGGCGCTTCTTGTTGAGCTTCGTGACAAAGCTTTGTGTGACCGTCCTCCTTCCTGTTTATATCATGAAGAAATCAACACTTCACGCTCTCTTTTAGGACTCCGAATTAAAGACAGGCCTTAGGATGTGGGCTACACTGAACATCTACTTAAAGTATCATCACGCAAATATGGTCAAATGAACAGGCGGTGTTGTGTGTGCAAATTCCTTCCTCTTTTCACATTTGATTCGCTGTATTTTTAGAAGAAATTAAATTCAAGATAGATTATTCAGTTGTTGCAGAGAACATGGCAGACCATGCATCACTACTGATTTTTATTCTGCCCTCTTTTTTTGTTTTTTGATTGCCTTCTCCTTCTTTATTCTCCTTTTGGTTGATTCACTTCCCTCTCTGTCCACTGCCTGTCTATTTCCTCTCTGTGACTTTCTACCTGCCTGGAATTTATTAAACGTTGTTTCTGCATGTAATGCTCGTCTGATCAGCCTGTTATATTCGCTGTATTTCTGTTCGTTTTTGCATTAATGCCCTTACAAGTGTTCCGCATCATTGGAAACAACATTATGAACACACATCCTCCAGACTACTGACACACCCACATACACACACACACACACGCATGCAGACAGTGTGGATGTGGTTAGTAAGTATCTGTGTTTGCTGAAGGGATAAAGAAGGAAGAAAGTTATAACTCTCCCCCTGTGTCTCTCCCACTGCATATTCTTCTCCCACCCACTTCCTTTGCAAAATCCAGACGAGGTAATAGAAACTTATGACACAAACACACTTGAAGTCCGGTAACATTGATGTCATTTTGATTCCCCTGTAATCTTTGCACCAGATTTGGGTGGTATGGTGTAAAATGTTGTGGTATTTGAGATAATCAAGTATGACAATTAATGGAATTCCTGAATGGATGAGCAAAGAGCAAATCCAAAACTGTCCTTCCATTTCTTTGGGGTTTCTACCCATTAGACAGTTAAACACATTAACAGTTAAATAGTCATAATTCGATGAAAGGTACATTTGTATTCTTCTCCAGCTGGAGGAGAGAGAGCAGCTGCTACGAGGACTGCAAGACAAGCAGAGGAGGAATAGAGGAGATACACCAGGAGCTGCAGCACTCCGGCCAGCAGGAGGCACTACAGCTGAGACAAGCTAGAGCTGGATTACAGCTGGTGAGTGAGAGGAACGCTGAACTTTGAGATGAGTGTGTGTGTGTGTGTGTGTGTGTGTGTGTGTGTGTGTGTGTGTGTGTGTGTGTGTGTGTATGTGTATGTGTGTGTGGGAATCACACTGGTGCAGATGTTAGACCCAAAGAGTGTGAGCTGTCTCAAAGAGTGACATATTTTAGAAATAATTTTTTTCTTAGAGATCGAATGGAGTTGGTCTTCAATGCTTTTATTGGTATTAGGTGTTAACTGCCAACTGCTTAGTTTGACATCTCTCTCTCTCTCTCTCTCTCTCTCTCTCTCTCTCTCTCTCTCTCTCTCTCTCTCTCTCTCTCTCTCTCTCTCTCTCTCTCTCTGTGTGTGTGTGTTGTAGTTTCTCCATTATGTGGTTTTCAATTGTCATTGCAAGACTAAGAAGGATAGATAAGATAGATATACTCACTGTACATGTGAAAACAAAGAGACATTTGCATTTGATGTATAATAATCCACGGGTCACATTATTACATTTAGTTAGTTTGTGTGAGTGTGGTCACAGTAAAAGGAAGTGAGCGTGCACTCAAATGAACACAGCATGCACTTTTTGCTTTCTAGCTCAATTTTAATTCTTATTTCTCGTAGATTGTACCATATTTCTTTCATTTGTTTTGCTTTCAGATAATTCATAATGAAGCTTTTTTTAGTTACATAGAGGCCGCATAACATTATCAGCCTATGCGGTTAATATGGGAAATGTGCTCACAAACCATTTCTAGTCTATTAACACATCAAGGAAACACAAAGCAGCGCTATTAATGTCCACTGGTTTGTCCACCCGATGAATGTAAATCCAATATTCGCTCTCCTTTTAGTTCTAATTCTCGTCTCGACCACCTCCTGTGTGAACTATTCAGTCGCCGACTGTGGCTGCTTTTTTGATATTATAATCCAAAACATACAGCCTTAAAATCTTAAATACACATAAAACTGCCAGCCCAACACCATATTCATTCATACGAGGTTGACAGCAAATCTCTGCAGTAAATTTCAACAATGACAATGGAATTATAAATGCGTGGAACAGAAACTTCAATTTTGCATTTCATCTTATTATGGTGCACACATGTGACTGACTATTGTTTCCCACAACCGAGGATACATTGAAGGCTGAGAACAAAGGGACGTTCTATTAATTTATAAAGGTAGGGGGATTATTCAGTGATATACAAGTCAATCAATATCACAGAAAACCCACCAATCAAGGTGGGAGACCTGCATCTATTTCCTGTCTAGAAAGGTCACTTAGTCAAATCAGTGCCTCTTCTTCATCACCTCCTTTCCTTCTGGCTCAGTGTTCAGCCCTCTACCAGCAGCCTCTCAGGCCGCCGGTCCAGATGGGTTCAGCCAGTTCAAGGTGCCCTGATGCCAATTTCACAGCTGACGTCCTCTTTTATGTCATCCATGGACCTTCAGCAGCACAGCAGCTCTTTGCCCCCACCTCCCTTTTTCTTTCTGTTCTTTCTCATCTAATTTAAAGGGGCCATTTTTACTGCACCGCGTCTGTAGTTTTAGAGCAGATCAATCAGTATAATCCCTTTAGATGACCTTTGATTTTTCTTCCTTCTTTCTTTTCTTCTAACATTGTTCCTCAGCTCTGTCTCTAATGACCCCATCTCGGTTCTTATCGAATTCAAACCCAACATTCTATCACCCTGGAAAAATCTTTAGAACATCTTTGGATGTTATGTGTGTGTTGGTTAGAGATAGGCAGGTTTTTGATCGTGACCTTGTGATATCGCTCCGTTGCCAAGATACTGTCGCAGTGTCGAGGCATTCTCATCATTAAGTGTTGGAGCATATGAGTGACCTTTCAAACAGTCAGTTTGAAAAGATGAATCTCACAGCATACCCGCCTCAATGTGACTTTAAAAAAATGCGGCCACGATTGATGGTAGCTTGGCTTTTTGAAAATGGGGGGTTCGACCGAGGCGGTACCAAAAAAGTGCCAGGTAACAGATACTATCTACAACTTTTGCCATTGGAAAACCAAAAAAGAAAGTTTTTTGAGTATATATATATAAATATAGTATATATGAAGTATATAATCTCGAACCAGGGTTTCCAAAATGTCCTCCACCAAGGTTTGGTCATTTGTTTGTCAGCAGGATTAAGGAAATAACTACCGTCCCGATTTCCATGAAACCTGTTGGACGTGTGTAGAACGGGCCGAGGAAGAATCCATGACATTTTGGAGTGGATTGGCCTTTTAGCTCATTGGTGCAGTCATGACTGAAAAGCCAATCCCTGTGTCCTCTTCAACCAGGTCCATGAGGGTTTTCTGTTGGACAAATTCATTTCCTAACAATACGTGTAAATGTGTTTCAAGTATTTGAAAAGTTTATATTATGTTGAATTATTATTTATTATTTTGTTTTTTATTTTACTGCTGTAGTGTTTTGTCTCATACATTCTCTCACAGTAAGGAGATGAAGTGTAATTGTGCACATGGACACAAACACACACAAGAGCACACCCAAAGCCACTAGGGTGGTGCACTATTCAGCCTGAATCCCTCTCTGCCCTCACTGCTTTGCTCTGTCTTTTCTCTCTGCCCCCACCCAAACTCTGCCTCTCTTTCTTTATGTTGCTCTGTCTCGGTCTCGCCCCCTCCCTGTGTTGTCCCCCCTCCCCCTCCCCCTCCCCTGTCTGGCCTGATCGCAGATGGACCAGAACAAGAGGAAAAGGTCAGTGTGTCTGGGGGAAAAGACGCCTAACCTTTAACCTCCCGCTAACAGCACTGAAGTCACACAACACATGCAAGGTCAAAAAGGACTGTTTATCTGTGTGTGTGTGTGTGTGTGTGTGTGTCTGTCTGTCTGTGTCTATGTGGGCGTTATAGCTTTGAACTGCATCTGGGTGTGTTAGTCCCTCTTAATGCAAGCCTAAAAGCATCTCTACATACTGTACATGTTGATTAGAGTCTTTGACTGTGTTTTCAGGTTGTGTGCGCACACGTGTGTGTGTGTGTGTGTGTGTGTGTGTGTGTGTGTGTGTGTGTTGCCTCTGGAATGTGGTTTACAGTGTTAGATTAAAAGCAGGGGCTCTGTGGGTCTGCGTGTGACTTCCATCTAATAGCCCTGTAATCCTGCTCTCACTAGGAGCCCCTAATGATGGCTGTCTCTCTCTACCGCTAGACTGGCATGCAAGACATCACACACACACACACACACACACACACGCACACACACACACACACGCAGGATCTAACACATGCCTGCATATAAACAGAGGAAGGAGACTCACACTCTAGGTCTTGCACACACACACACACACACACACAGACAGGAAGTGGTCAAACATGTGTGTGTAAACTGTCACACACGCTCTTACAATAATTGCATACAATGGCATAAGGCGTGACACACTGCACATGGAACATGGATATAGTTGCATATATAGGCACCTATTAACACTTACACATATGTTGACAATTACACGGTCGTAAAGAGAAAAACGTCATTGTGAAACAAGAGAATACACACATTTACTATACGTCTTTCATCATCGTGTATTTCAGGACCAGATTGAGACACAGGGACGGTTGCGTTGTATGTACACACAATGACAGGCAGACGTGGGGGACACGATGACACTCACGCATACAGAACATACTCACAAGTCAAGAGTGTTCCTCCAGCGTATGGGAATTATATACATATAATAATTATATAAATACAGTGTTTGAGAACCTGGTTTAGACGTACAAACTGTATTTCAGTACTATACTTTTATTTTACCCTCACAAACACACACACACAGTCACACACCGGACATTAAGGCACCATATATTTTGGATAATCCCTTAAAGGAACCCTTCCATGTCAAGATGATAACCGACATATGAATAACTCACCCCGTGTTATCTTGAATTCTTGGAGAAAACGTTGTTTTTCTCACAGGCCTCCACGGCGAAGCGAGAATCTGAAAACAGAGAAAAGTAGAGGAAGTAAATGTGTTCAACAATAACAAAACAATATCAAAATCATATTTACACAGATCGTTGGGCATACTCCAAGTCTCCTGTTATGTGTTACAATGATAAATATCTGTCTAATCCGTTTAATAAAGGCTTACAAATATCATGTCCCATGCTGTGCTTCATAAGCTTAGTATTAAAATTATTTGTAGTTTCATTTTATTCATCATCTTGAGGAATTTTCCACTTGAGCAACTGTAACTTTGTTTTCGCAATTGCCATTATTCTGTAATTGTCACATGCTGAACAGCAGCCACAGTGTTGGTGAGTTGTTTTAAAAGAACATATGTGCCAAATGTGAGCGCTAATGACTTGCTATTTGTGTGGTGTAAATTATATTAGACTTCTAACAGGAATCTGCCTGAATCATTCATGAAGTATCTGTTAAGTTCTAGTATTTAGGTTTGTCGCCCGACCATTCAGGGATGCATGCAGCACGTGTCTCTTATCAAAAAGCAGATGGTGGAAATGAGGTAAACCGTTGAAATGGCACGTGTTTGTAATTAAATGAGCCAGCGAGCAGTGTTTATGGCCATGTAGGTAGGGAATGCATGTAAAGTGATGAGAAAGCTATGAAGAGCAGCTTTTCTTCTTTTTTTCTTCTTTAACTTTGGCCGAGAAGTTGAAATGAGCAGCTGTTTTGTTGAATAGTTTAATGTATATTATATATATGGTGTTTGAGTCCGGATCTTGTTGTGCCTGTATGTTGCGTTTCTGGTGATTAAGTGTTGGAAGGTGTGTTTTTGATCTTCGGACAGAGCCAGGCTAGTTTTTCACGGTTTTCCGTCTTCATGCGAAGGTACAATAAACATCCACCTCTGTGCTTCACTCACATACATGAGTTTATATTGATGTTCTCGTCTCACCCTCGGAGAGAAAGCAAATAGGCTTATTTCCCTATCTTTTATTACTTCACGCTAAACGACTTGCTGAAATACCACTTGTTCTAAAGTGACCCTCCGGATGGCCTTACTCCAGGAGACAGTAAGAAGGGAGTGTGAGGAGAGGGAGGGGCTGACTGCCGCTCTGTCTCCAACACAAGAGGATCTCCTCGGGGCTGCGATCCCTAATGTCTCATCAGGGCTCCTGTGGGTCTCCTCAAAACCCCATGAAGGGACAAAAACTCCCCCAGGGAACAAGCATTTCCATCTCCATAGTCCAACCCTGGTACCTCTTACTCGCTCTTTGAACTCCCCAATCACACCGCGACCCTCCCTGGCTTGCAGACAAAGAAAGAGGCCGGGGCCCAGATGGAGGAGGAGCAGAAAGGAGTTTTGAGACTCGGAGAAAGACGAGAGGGGACGCTGCCCCGACTGAAAGCCAGCAGCACAGTGAGGGAGGTCAGACGTCAGTTTGGTGATGAGAGGAAGGAGGCAGTAAAAAGCCATCAATGTATACCATATATGTATATATGTGTATATACATAACATAACGGTTATTGTACCGGTGTTCATTGTTGTTTTGAAAATATTACTCTATGTTATTTTTATATTAACCACATCATTTTAGTCGTATTTTCATTGTTCCCTTCTAATTTAATCAAACATGTAATTTATTCAAATATCCCTACAATCGCCTGCTCTCAAAGTCCCATACATACTTGTACATGTATGTAAACGTCAACACACACACATTATACACAAGACACGACTACTGAGTCCTGGTACAGCAGTAAACTCCCTGGATACACACTGTCTGACAGACATGCACTTGTTTTCTCACAACCCGACTCACGCAGTCTCAGTGGCACGCACAGGATGTACGAACACACACACACGCACATGCACGGACACGGACACACACGCAGCCGATCACAAGGGCAGGGCTGAAGGAGCATGACAGCGTGTCCCTTGCCACCCGTGGACACAAACAAAAGGCAGGCAAACACAAAAGAAACTGTAAAGCAAGCACCCCCAGACACACACAGCGATTACCCAGCCCTCACCAATCAGGCATTGTGTGTTATTGACATCATTCACTCTGAGCAAGGTCTTTCCATCCCTCCCCCTCTTCCTCTCTCCCTACATTTGGGATGAATTGGCATGATGGGAGAAATGTGTGAAGTGTGTGTGTTTGTGTGTGTGTGTGTGTGTGTGTGTGTGTGTGTGTGCGTGGGGGGGGGGGGGGGGGGGGGGGGGTGCATGGAACTAATTTCCCTGCTTACTGGCACACATGGAAAGCTTTTCGTTTGACTTCCCCGTGTCCCTCTCTCTTCCAACCCATCTGTTAGACAATGCATGCACACGTGCAGAAAGGTGGCTTGATAATGATTTTGTCCTGCCAGCGCTTCCTCTGTTTGCCAAAACACACACGTTTATCGGCAAAAAAACATTTTTTTTTTTTTTTTTTTTTTCGTTTTCCGTGTCATTCTGTGCCATTAAAACCAATTTTTCTACTTCAACTGTTTTTGTGAGAAGCTTTCAAGTGGAACGTTTTCCAACTACTCATAAACTGTTTTTTGTCCCCTGAATTTGACTGTCATGAATTCTGGATAAAGAAGTGAATTTAGGATTTGAATGAATTTGTTTGCAAAATAAGATTCCCTAATGAATCCCCCTTTCACAGTTATCAATCCCTAGCGGCCCCTTTATCAAACACAAGCGTAAACATATTCTGTTTATGTGGCAAAGGCATGTGCTTTTGTGCTCCGCAGCTGACTTCTTGTTGCCTTCCTGTGTTTGAGTGTGTGATTGTGTGTGGCCTTGTGTCTGTTTACTCATTGCATGAGTCTCTGCTTGTGTGTGTGTCTCCAGGGAGTGATTGTTTCCATCCTAACACCACCATGGCTCGCTTTCTTTCAATAATGTCACTGAAGGACATCGATTATATGTCCTTAGTGTGTGTGTGTGTGTGTTCCCTTTTAAGTATAATATATAGCAATATAGCAAAGAAAATGAGCTTCACAGTTCTTTGATAAAACAGTCTCAACTCAAGGTCCTCTTACTGGTTATTCTGACCACATCAAATGGTCTTCATCAGCAGATTGTTTGCTCAGTCGTCGTTGAAATGTGGATGTTTAAACTTTCGATCGTTGTCCGATTTGACTTAAATGCTGAGCTTGACAGTTCATTGTCGAATGAGAAAACACACAAAAAAAATAATAATAAAGAAAGTGTCCCTTTGTCAATTTCCATTTAGATTTAAATTAGGAGCTTTCTACTCAAATAATAACTAGACAAGACGAAGAACATGACATTTGATTTAGTACTTGACCATTTTAGACACCAGACATCTTGTCAATTCCAAATGAAGGTTTGATGAAGGTGCCTGCTGGCTCACTGTCACGCTGACATGACCTCCTGGGTCACTTGAACAGAACGGATCAGAGCCGTCATTAATGTTACACCTCTGGCTTTCCTGCTTTGACAAAAATGTCTACCATGAAAAGGGCCTTTTCCAGACATACGCTGACCTTCTGACAACCGCTCACATTGTCCCTGCACATGTGCGTCTGACCGTTGGCCTTTCCTTTTATCCCTGTTAAACTTCCTTGCAGCTGTGTATTTGAATAGATAACATCTATGCCTAAGCCAGTCAGAGGCATCCTATACCATGTCATGCTCTCTCTCTCACACACACACACACACACACACACACACACACACACACACACACACACACACACACACACACACACACACACACACACACACATAAATATGTCTCTTTATCAATATTTAATTCTTAACTCTATTTTACAATATTTTTTGTGGCCCCTATTTTTTCTCAACCCCTGTCACCCTGTTACTAAAAGGGAATTCCCCCTCAGCTCTTTTCTACTTCTACCTTGACCTGGTGTCCTTCCTGCTTGGTGTGTGTGTGTGTGTGTGTGTGTGTGTGTGTGTGTGTGTGTGTGTGTGTGTGTGTGCGTGTGTGTGTGCGTGTGAGAAAGACATTGTGTGTGTGTGAAAGAGATCCGGCCTGAATGAATACAACTCCTTGAAACACTTCTCGTCTGGGTATGTGTGGAACGGGCGCGCAACCTAAAGCCCCATTACGTTGACATGAGTGATCACTATTAAACATTCAAACGTAATCACCTTTCACAGATGCCCACACACACACACGCACACACACACACACACACACACACACACACAAACACTCATATGTAAACACACCGCGTATGCCTTGCACACACATTTGGAGTGTGATCTCCTTGCAGTAATTATCGCAGCGAGGCAGGCATGCACACGTGTCTCTGGGGACTTTGTGCGTTTGCTCATAAACACACGCACACACACACACACACACACACATACACTCAGGGAGTGGCGTGTGTGTGTATAACTAAGCCCTTGTTCGTCACTGGGCGTCCCTGAATGCCTCTCTCCTGCGTCGTTATGGTCGTTCCGGAATTCTGCCGTCCCGTGAGCCCTCCCACACCCTATAATTAGTGTCACCCGGGCAACTGGAGAAAGAATGCTCAGTATTCTTGTCGTCGTGGTAACTGCGTAAGTGCGGGGGCCTGGAGGTGCCGGTTGTAGGTGTCGGTTAATGACAGGGACAATGAGACCTCAGTCTGCCACCTCGTGTGGTGCATTAGGAGAACTGAGGTAGGTCAAATCTGTGTGTGAATATCTGTCCGTCCCGTACACATCACATCCAGCCTCAAACAGGTTATGTAAGTAGATCCTACAGGCCATTTTTGCTTACTATAGCTTTAGACGTACGCACACATGCATATGACCTCAGGAAACAACCAAATTAAAGTGTTCATGGGACCCAGGGCAATCATTTTCTCTTAGGCTCCCACTGAACCCCCCATTTCCTCCCTCTGTGACTTGCGTATGTATCGTTTCCATGTACACTGCAGACAGCAGACCGAACGTGGCAACTTCACTATATTTGCCTGTTGACCTAGTAAAAAAACAAAGCCTGTGTTGCTGGAAAACTACCCTGCCACAGGATTGCTGTGTGTCTGTTAGTTGGGTGTATATATTATGAACTAGTTCCATTGGTAACAAGATAAATGGGAGGCGTCATAAGATGATCGATAACATAGAAATTAGAAAAGTAATTGTTTTGTTACACAGATTTAGATTTATCTTAATTTTCTTTTTGTGAAATATTAAATGTAAGGTGGTTTACCTCTAACTTATATTCCAATGAAACAATCTTGGAGACCACAGATATGAAGCAAGTAGTTTAAACAAACAAAACAATTAAATCTAGACAATTGACACAGGGTATCAAGATTAGATAAATAATAATGCTTGGGTTTTAGGGTCCTGCTCTGTCAAACGTTGCCGAGGCCGTACTGCAGCATCATGTCTTTGGTGGGGAGTCCTCAGAGAACAAACTATAACCCCTGCAAGGCCACTGCTCCACTCAGGGTTCACACCCGATTCACAGAAACCTCAACTGTGGGTCTCTGGTTCCCTCTGCTGTCCGTTTTTAGTTACTGCAAGCCTTCCGGCTACAAAATCCTGAGGGCTGAACGTTGAGTGAAGTGAACACAATGTTCCCTGCACTAACTGTTCAAGCTGCACCTTAGTTGACACAGACCCAGAGTCTTTGTTTGTTTGTTTGTATCCGTCTTCAACCGTTTTGCCTTGATCTCCCTAGCTAAGCTGCTGTGTATTTAAACGTTTAAACAGAAGATTACGAAGTTGCTATTACGGGCGCAGTGTTCACTGTGTGTAAATGACGCATGAAAACACCGATTTCATAATAATAATTAAAAAAAAAAAAGGTTGAAGTTCCTGGTTGACTCCTTTTTTTCTTGTAATTGGCGGATTGATATGTTCCATAGGTGAGAAGTCTGGACTTTCCCGTAAAGTACGTCACAGATACTGTTGGTGGGGAGTCGCACTCGCTTCCGCTGCCTTCAAATGATGTCGGAAACATAACACGTATACTAGACTAAAGACAATGAGCTGTTTGTATTTCTGACACGATGTGACATAAAGGGAGCAAATTGTATGGGGGTATTGCTATAACCACTTGTAAAACGGTGCCTCCATATAATAAAAACAACTTCCACTATGATTAAACCGATTGAGACATGTTAATCGTCTTACATGTGGTGTTTTCTGTATGACCATAGGATCAGAGCGTCTGTGGTGTTTTATTATGACAGTAAAATAATTTAAATCAACAACTGTTTTTGTTTCGCGGTTAATTCGTCATTATGTATCATCCAAAATCATTTTGATTTAGGAAAACTGAGCTCATGCCGGACTATTTTATCACCGGGGATGTGCACAAACCTCCGCGCCTCACCAAGGTGGTGACGTCACGCACTTTGTCAGTTACCCTGCACCGCCGTTGTTCCGTTGACGCTGGGTGAGCTGTTGCTGATTACCGATAATCGCTCTTTTCGGGTGAAGATGGCCGCAGGTCCTCTCTCTGTATCTTCCAACGCATCCACGAACAACGATGGTATTCTCATTGGTGACAAAGTTTACTCGGAAGTGTACCTTACGATCGACAACTCGCTCATACCGGAGGAAAGGCTCTCTCCGACGCCGTCGATGCTCGACGGCCTCGACTTGAGCACCGAGACCGACCTTCGTATCCTAGGATGTGAGCTGATTCAGTCGGCGGGTATTCTTCTCCGGTTACCCCAGGTAAACCTCTTAGTACAGACTACATCATATTCTACAAGTATTTGTGTTTATTCGCAGTTAGCGCTAGTGTTTTGTCTACACCACAACTCGTCACGGCCTAGTTGATAGCTGTCTGCTAATGTTAGCTTGTTGGCGTGGTGCAGTTAAAATGGCGGCGGTCCATTGTGCAAGGTTAGGCCAACATATACAAGTTAAATTACATTATGTAATGCTCTGTATTTTCTCGACAGGTGGCAATGGCAACGGGGCAGGTGTTGTTTCATCGTTTTTTCTACTCCAAGTCCTTTGTCAAGCACAGTTTTGAGGTAAGTCCGTTCAAGCGTATAGCTCATTGTCAGGCCGCTGGCTGCTCGGTAATGTTAGCATAGCATATCGTTGTCGTTACGTCGGTGGCCGCCATATTGTCGATATGTTGCACTGGAGTTTTTTTTTGAACTGCTGTAAGGCATAGAGGGGGCCGACTGAAAGTACAAACGAAATAACTCAAACAGACAAAGTACAGAATTAAAACAATAAATCTTTCTTGCGGGATATCTCATCGCCAAAGTAATGATGCCATTTCATATATGTACCTTACAGTTAGGCTTAAACTTTTCTAGATTAAAATAGTGGTTGTTTGGATGGCCTGTGTGACTTTTAACATCTTGCCATATCGTTATCGGTATCATCTATTAACATATGCCTAAATTCATCTTCGTAATGTGATTAGTATTGCAGTATATATTCTAGGTTTGAATTTCCTGTCTGAGTAAATCAAACATTAAGTGCTGAACTCTACAAGTGGCCACTATGGTTAATGCTCCATGCCCTATAAGTTCAATATGATGTATAAACATAATGAAGATTTAAACAATTATGTGTACATTTAACACCTCCTAGCCAATTTAACTCCATTAGCAGACACATGAATAGTGTATTCCCCTTTTTAACCTAATGCTCCCAGAATGGGAGATGGAAGTTAGTCACATCTACCGGTAACACGGGTAGCACTCTGTACATGTTCAAAGTTATTGAACCCTTTCTTCCCAACTGTTTGCATCGATTATCTTCTTTCCAGATTGTTGCTATGGCTTGTATCAACCTGGCCTCCAAGATTGAAGAAGCACCAAGACGAATACGAGATGTCATCAACGTTTTTCACCATCTGAGACAGATCAGAGGCAAAAAGTAAGAATATTCATTGAATACAGTCTTCTCTTTTGAGAGATGAAAAATGTTTTTGTTACATGGAACATGTTGCATTGCATTGTTGTATTCTCCTTTGTTTTTGCTGTGAAAGTGCTCTTCTGTTTATCCATGTACTCTAAACCATTTTAAAACTTTTCAGTTTCCGCGCCACTGGTAGTTTCAAAAGTTTAGTATTAAATCTCACTTTAACATTGCGCTGGAATTGATATCTCAACAAACTCAATTTAAAAATTGGCGTGTATAGCAAGACAGGCCACCACTACTTTTGTGTGTGCCTTTGTCTTCATAGAAATCTGTTCATGTTAATGGTACAAACCTTGGCATTAACTTGGCTTCTTTTTTCCCTTGCAACCAACTAACAGCGACCAGCTACATTTACCAAAGCCTGGGTGATGTGGAATGGTACGTAAGATGAAGCAGTCGGCATGACAACCATGATGCAAGGGGGTCTCTCCTCCCCCAGGGCAACCCCACCCCCTCCTGTGGGCGAAGCCCGTGGTCTGAGCCACCGTGGGGTACTGGGATCGGGGATGACAGATTGGCTGACGGTCCTTGGCCCCCGGGGCACCTTGAGGACTCCTGTGGTTCAGTCTTAAGCTTTGGGTATCTGTCTGTCAAACTACGGACCATTGGGTAATGTAGTCTTCTTCGCTGACTGCTCCTCACCGTGCATTTTGTATGTGCTTCAAGAGTAAAACCCCATTCACCAACTGTTGGCCGAACCATGGCTTTAATAGAAATATCACCTTGTTGTTGAAGTAAGAATAGTTAATGGGATACTGTTTTTGTTTAGGGTCAGTGCATGCATCGTAGTTTTGATGGTTTGGCATTTTAAGTTGTGAATTTGTATTTAACATTAAACTGAGTGAACCAGTTCCGGGGTGCACTTGTAGCAGGGCTGTTGTTTAGATGTGGATTTGGACTGTAAAGTCATGTTTTGTTATGAATTTTACCATGCATGTGGTTTGTAGCATGACAGCATTCTTATATATTTGTTATTTGAGACATTGAAATACTACATTATGATTTGAAATTAGAGCTTTGTTGTTTCTGTAAAAACGGTGAATAAATACTCGGATGTGTTGGAAGTGCTGTAAAGATGTCAGCAAGTTTTAGAGTTCTGTTTATGCTGTAATTGTGTTTGTGTATCATAAATAGTACATAGTGTAGGAGGCTGATGGTTCATAATAGGGAGGCAGCGACACCGCTTTTGTACCAGTTGTTAGATCATCATAGAGCATCTAATTCAAGTCTTTGATTCTAGGAACTTGAGGTATTTTATTTATGGCTAGAAAACTGATGTTTTTAAGATCTTAGTCTGTATCGGTAGCATTTGATTTTGTTTCTGATACTTTCTTTGAGTCTGGATATCCTGCTGTACTATTAACAGTCAAGTAGTCAGTGGGTTTTCGATACTCTAGTGCTTATTATACAGACATACAGTACATTAAAATAGATGCGAATGATTTGACATCTCATCCTAGTGGCTTTGTATTATTTGAGTTCATTTCTGAAATATTTTGCATGTGAGGTTATGATGTGGCCGATGGGCTAAGTTGATATTTCTGTTAAAGCTATGACACAGGGTGAATGAGGTCAAGGGCGATCTACAAATCCCATATGCTTTCATTGGAACCGCAGGAGTCCCCAAACCCCAGCAAACTGTCAGACATGCACAGTTAAACAGTTAGTTAAACTGGTTTGAGTTGGTTGTAATGGAAAAAAGAAAGGAGTGCAAGACATCAGAAGGGCACTTTCTTTTTATTTTAATTCCCAAAGGTGGAAACATTATTTTATTTTGATTCCTTTATAAACCAGGACTCCAAGTTCATTGATACTTGATCAGAACTACATTAATACCAAAAACCAAGTCATCAAAGGCGAACGGCGGATCCTGAAGGAGCTGGGCTTCTGTGTGCATGTCAAGCATCCTCACAAGGTGAGTTAAGCCACACACTATTTAACTGGTGTAGCCCAATGTAGTTTAGGTTTTGTAGCTTGCAGATTACAGAACAGATTTGAGCTTGAACAGTGATGGAACCTGGGTGTATTTCTGTTTCTAATGTACCATCCCTTTATGATTCTAGATTATTGTCATGTACCTTCAAGTCCTGGAATGTGAGAAGAACCAGACTCTGGTCCAGACGGCCTGGTAAGTTCCTTCCTAGTTCTCCACTGACCATCCCCCACAGCAGCAACCTGTGTCATGTCTGCAAGAAGTGCCACCAGACCTGGGTTAAAATGAAGTTGGAATAAGTTTCAAGTTGTTGAATCACTTGACGAGCACTTGAATTATCTGCTAGGATCTTGAGGGAGGGGTGGGATCACCTGTGAGTTAAGTGATATTCAAGTGCCCCTCATGTTTTTAAGCACAGATTTGAAAGGCATTCAACAACCATTTTGCCCAGGTCTGACTGCGACGTTCCCTCACTCCATTTTAATCCTTCCACCTTTTTTGTTTTTTGTTTTTTTCCTGATGGAGCAATTTGTTTGATTGCAAACCTGTTATGTGTCTCACTCTCGTGTCTGCCCTTACATGGCTTTGCTGTAAAGTCTGTTTGATTTGCGGTGCCCATGGAACTTGGTTTAACTTTGTCCTTTCTCTCTACTCTTTGATTAAAGGGTAGTCCATGCTGGTAAGTCACATAAAGAACCTCTGAACTCTGCCTCCTCCAACCACATGACCTCAGGAAGCTCCCCCCATTGGCTGGCTGCCCCTCTCCAGACAGCCAATCCCAATGCCGAGATTCACTGAAGGGGGCGGGCGGGCCTTTCCCAACAGCCAACATCATCTTGTTTTCACTTTGGTGTCCAAAAGGATTTGTATTTTTTGGTCTTGATACAAAGGTTTCAACTGTAATACCCAGTTTTGCTAAGTAGTTACATATACATTTATAGTCTTGACATTTTTTCTAGTTTACTTGCATCTAGCAATGAAGTAAACTTAGCCACAGCAGAATCTTTTTTTTTTTACCAGTTTACCTGCCTAAATTAATATATATATTTACAGTAGTATACTGTGTCCTGTTCCCAACTGACGTGGTGTTCAGACATGTGTCTGTCTTACAGGCTGATCCAGTTCTCAGATTTTGCCTCCGAGGACCTGTCTCACCCACACAGCAGTCAGAATCCAGCGGCCATCTTTTGTCTATAGTGGTGTTAGCATAGCAGTTTCACACTGACCTGCCAAAGTGCAGGTAATGGGATGAAGGCAGGTTAGACTGGAAGTAATCCCGGTGTGGCAGGTTTTTCATTAATTACTTGTGGCAAACTTCCAGCAGGAAAGTACTTGTAATGCGAATGAGTGGAACGAGACAAACCTTTTGGGAGGCTTCACTGCTTTGTGATAAGTGCTGGTTCCTGGTTGTAGTTCCTTTTGATAATCTGAATAGGATCAGTGTTGAGCTTATTGGGGTTTTGCCATCATGTTTCTGTTATCACAGTTTTATTTTTTTTTTGTCTTTGGGACCTCTATGTTTCTTAAGGACATAGATGCTCATACCACCCTGTACTTTCCCCAATCACATCCTGGCCATTTTTGTTTTTCCTCTTTCCCCTAACTCTCCCCATAGCTGATCTAATAGCTGATCTAATTCACCACTGGTCCCAGACAACACACTGACACATAATCTGTTTAATAGCACAGAGGTTTTCACTCAGTGTAAGTAGTGTGGCATGGATTGACACTCAACTCATAGTGGAATGGGTTTGCAGCCAAAGAGACTCAGTGGTCTTATGGGGGTCATTTTAATTCATGGCTGGAAAGCATTCCTTGCCTTTCTGCAGTTGAGCCTTCCAATCAAAGTGAGGGTCGCAATCAACTGTCAGAATATTAGAGCAGTGTTTCATCATTTAGTTACAGCAACATGCCACTGACTCCCGAATATAACTTGTGCATGCCACCATACCTGCCATGTCTCCCTACTCCCTCAGATATATTATCTGAAAGCAACTGCTTCCATATGTCTGCATGCTTCCGGCCCCCTCCACACACACACACACAGCATGTCATTGTCTCACTCATCATTAATCTTAATGTAGCTACCCAACGGTCGTAGTGTGGTAAAATGGTCTTGGCAGGTCTTCAGTAGATTATCTCCCATTTGTCTTCATGCTTTACTTGTGACATACAGCACTCCCATGGATGCCCCAGAGAGAAATGGACAAAGTTAAATTTCACAGATCAAAATGGATATTGCACTTAAGGACTGTGTTACTTAAAATGTGTTACTGTTGTCTTTATAGCTATCAGGGCTTATGATTAATTTTCATGCCGTCTGTGCCTCTAATGGTCACATCCACAAACCATAACCTATTCAATATAGGTGTTGATGCTTGCACAGAAGTCGCCCACCACACATTTCTGGGTGGTGAAGATTTATTTGTAAGGATAGGATTTAATGAGGAATGAAAAATGTAAGTCTATATCACAATATAGAAAAACATAAAGCCCTGATAAGAAGTTGGCACTATTGGCAAAGAATTTTGCAGGTTATTGACCTACAGTCACAAATTTCCGGTTAAAGCTGTGACACGTTTTGGTGAGAGGTGGCTTTCTGTAGAGAAGATGCTATGTTTTTGTTTTTGTTTCTATGTGTTGTTTTGCCTTCATAGGAACTACATGAATGATACCCTGAGGACAAATGTGTTTGTGAGATTCCAAGCCGAGACTATTGCCTGTGCCTGCATATTCCTCGCTGCCAGAGCCCTGCAGGTAAGAGGAGATGTTTATCTGAAATGGTTTCACATTGCTGCGACTGCTTTATTGATGTTTGCACTTAATGCTGTCACCTCAAATCGTCAAACTTTATGTGCATGTTTTCCCAGATACCACTGCCATCCAGACCTAATTGGTACCTGCTGTTTGGAGCCAGTGAAGACGAAGTTAAAGAGGTCTGCATCACCACCCTTAAGCTCTACACCAGGAAGAAGGTAGGTTTTTTTGAGAGAGTATTGGTATGAATGTGGATAATCATGTGTTGCAATGCGTGCATGTGTAAAAATGGGCCATTTATATAAGAAATGGGGGCACTTTTAAAAAAGGCCACAAAGTTGCTGTTTTTTTAAAGCAGCAACTAAAGATTATTTTAATTAGGAACAATTGGCCAGCTTTTTTCTCGATTGCTAGGTCAAGAAAATATCAAACTATTTTCCATCCCAGTTTCTCAAAGACCGAAATGTTTTAAAATGTTGTCTTGTCAGTCCAAAACAAATATTTTCAGTTAAATACAGTATAAAAGGAAAAGTATGAAATCTCTTTATTTGAGAGGCTTTAAACCGCATTAGCTGCCATTTCTGTATTAAAATGACTTAAATGTGAAATAAATTATCCAAATAGTTGGTTATTCAATCAACCCATCAGCAAGCCACCTGTCTGCGTTGTAGCTCTGCAGTTTTTAAGGGGAACTGAGCCCAGATTAAAATGCATGTAATAATCACTACCTTGTGCCAACATGAGTAAATATAAAGCATATTTTTGCTGTTCCAAAGAGACGTAGGCTATCATCTCTGTATGTGTGAGGAGAAAGCAGGCGACCATTATATCTATCTAGGTTTTGTGTATATACTGCCTTGGTTTATAGTTGGTTTTGTCCATGTATAAACTGACAGTGTGATTTCTTCGCCAGCCCAACTACGACCACCTGGAGAAGGAGGTAGAACGGAGGAAGGTTTTCTTGGCAGATGCCAAGCTGAAGGCTAAAGGCCTGAACCCTGATGGTACTCCTGCATTGTCCACACTAGGTGGCTTCTCTCCTGCTTCCAAGCCCTGCTCCCCAAATGTGGTAAAGGTGGAAGACAAGTCTCCTAACAGCCAGACTCTCAAACCAGTTAAGAAGGAGCCAGACAGCCGGACTCAGGTCAACAAGAGTCCACATAATGGGTAAGAATCAAACATGCAGTATACTTCATACTTGCCTTTCACCTCCATTAAGGTTTAAGTTTATGTTTTCTACTTAAAATGTTTCTTTTCTTTTAGTTTACGGAAAGACGTGAAGATTGGGAGGAACAGCAGGAGCGGAAGTCGCTCTCGTTCAAGAACACGTTCCCGGTCTAGGTCCCGCTCCCCTCGCAGACAGTAAGATCACTTAAGATATGTAAAGACATTCTTGGTTTACTGGTCTAAGAGTTGACTTGGTATAACTCTTACCTTTTAATGTATTAGGGATTTGGCAACATTTTACTTTTGGTTAACCAGCTGAATGTATTGTCATCTTGCTCTTCTGCTTCCACAGTTACAACAGCAGGCGCAGCCGCTCAGGGACCTACAGTTCCCGCTCACGCTCTCGGTCACACAGTCGCAGTCCATCGCCTCGGCGACATCCACCCTCGCCACTCCTCCCCCACCTGAAATCCAAGACCAGCCACCATGGCAATAGTGACTCCAAGCCCAGCGGACGTCACAGCAACAGTGGGGCTGGAGGAACTGTTCACAAAAGGAAGCGATCACGTTCTCGATCACGGTCCCGCAGTCCACTCAAAGTAGACCGGGAACGGGACAGAGAGAGGGAACGGGAGAGAGACAGAGAGCGCAGCGCCTTTGACCTCTCTACAAAGAAACACAAACACGAGCGAGGAGGTGGTCATCGAGGAGACAGAAGAGAGAGGGAGAGGTCTCGGTCCTACGACAGGGACAGAGAGAGGGAGCGTAGCCACAAGGGCAAACACCACAGCAGTAGTGGGCACTCAGGACACAGCCGTCACCGCCGCTGAGACCACACACACACACACACACACCCCCAACAGGCTAGCTCTAGGACTGATTGTCACTGAGGTATTATGGATATATAATATAAACTAAAAAAAAAATCTGATTTGGTGCGTTCTCTGAATGCTGTTGAATACAGTTACAGTACGGTTGGCAAAAGTTATTTTTTCTCAAAACACGCTGACACGTCTTTGAGGTTGGCGACCAAAAAATGTCAGCACAGTGCAGCTGTCAACGCCAAAAGCTGCATTTCTGCCGTGGTTTAGAGAACATGCCTGGTTTGGTTTAATTTGGTGTATATAATTACCCTTATACCAACAATTGGGTTTTTGGGTTTCTCAAATGCATCCTAAAAATTTACAGCAATGTTCATTCTCTTCAGCCTTTAATTTAGTTGGCCTACGCCAAATAACAAAACATTTTGTTTTATTGTGGCATTTTTGCCTTGACATTGGAGGCATTTATGGAAACTATGTTAAAATTGCCTGAATCATACACGTAGCTTCTGCATGTATAAATGTCTTTGTGAAAGAGTATTACTTAATTTGACTCATCTACATCAACAGCACACCTGTAACTGATATTTGGCAGAGGTGGTTGATGTGTTATTGTAGATTGAGTGCATGCCTCTGAGGAACCCAGGCTGCAGCAGCATCTACAAGCATTTAGTGGAGTAGTTGCAGGTTTACAAGGCTTAATTCAACCAGGTCAGACATGATCGGTGGTTGAGGGAAGGTACCAATGCAGTGTGACATCAGTCCCAGACCTGTCGTCCAGTCCCCTCCATTTATAGGTTTTTCTTAATTTTCCCATGATACCTCCACCCAGCATACAACTTCCATCTCTGGCCCACCCTTATGTTCTTAGTTTTACATGTCAAATAATGGACTTTGGGAAAACGAAACTTATTTACAGTGTAAAGATGGATCGATATCTGCTGACATAATGAACGCTTTGATTTATAAAAGCGAACTGCTCAGTGAGAAGGATTGAATGAACAAATGTCAAATAAAAATGATAAATCAGGAAAGATCAGTACATTTGCACATTAAGGGGTTGGTGGGCGAGTGGTTTTTGTTTATTTTATTTTTTCGACAGATGTATGTTGCTAAAGCTGTGTTTTGTACGGTTTCCAAAAAGCTGACTGTTTAGACTTCTGTTTTTTTTTTTTTTTTTTTACATCAGTGGATGCAGACTTGATTTGAAATATTTTTAGGGTTGTCTATTTGTTACACTGGTTTTTAGTCTGCACATATTCATGTACCATTTTTATTCAATAATAAATGAGTTATGCCACTGAACTGTACGGTCATTATTGAATTAGAGCTGCTTTAACTTAAATATAACTTACATTAATCCTAAGCAACAAAACATATTTGGTGTAGAGGAAAGAAACAATTGGTTTTGTATTAAATGTTGCATTTTGCTCTTAATATACTCACAAAATGGGAGCCCACGTGACAAACATTAATTTCCCATTCTTGTAATTGTAAGGCAAAGTTACAGTTGAAGTCGAGATGCTGTGCATCATTCTATTAGAAACTACCCTATTGTGCTGGAGGTATAATCCTTTAAAATGTTTGACAGCCAGAGGGTGCTATTGACCTTACTAATAGCACTGCTCATGTCTTGTAGCAGTCTTACCATATTTGGAATTTACTTCTTAAAACAAAGATTTTATGAGGTATTTTGGCATACGATACTTTGGTAATTCTTTAACTTTTTTGATGAGATATCATTTCTGACTATTTTGTGACTTATGAAATGCTATATGGTGGCTTTTTACTACAATACTATGTTTTTTCAGGACTTTTTATTACTTTAACTTTTCATTCACATCTATTAAATTAGATCTTGATGGGTAAGGTACCCTGTAACATTTTATTTACATTTGCATGAAAGGACTTCTTTCTGTTTACATGCTATACAATATACTTCATTACAAATAAAATAAATACATTTTATGGCCTATTTTACTAAGACTTAAAGACATTTGTCAGTGGCACACCATGCTCTTGATCTTCTTTTTTTTAACTACCATACTTTACTATTGCCTTTTGTGGCATACAATACTGTGACTTTGCTGTGACTAACATAATGTGTATTTTATTAAGTATTATATTTAGATGTTGAAATAGTATGTCAAAAAGTCATAATAACATAATAGTATTGTATGTCTGAAAAAGTCATAGTGTAGAATGTTGAAAAAAATAATGAAAAAAAATTGTAGTATAGTATGTCAGAAAAAGTGGAAAAAAAAGTCATAGTATAGTATGTTGAAAGAGTAAAAAAATTGTGTCATTGTGTAGCATGATGAAAATCACAATAAAGTCATAGTATTGTATGTCTAAAATAAATAAAACTGTCACAGTATAGTATGTCAAAAAAGTCATAAAAAGTCACAGTAGGCTATAGAAAGAAGTAAAAAAAAGTCATGGTATAGTATGTCCAAAAAAGTGAATAAAAGTCAAAGGTAAAGTATGTCGAAAATTGTGTGTGATTACAGCCCTGTTATGAAGGCAACAATAGAAGAGTTTCAGTCAACAACTGCTTTGTTGGGATTAAATATTCAACTATATTCAAAGTCCTAAAGCTTTCGGAGGTTTTGTGCTCGTTGCTGTTAAGGATGCAGAAATGATTGATCGATGCCCGTAATTGTGTCAAATATTATTCACTCATACAATCCATATTTATTCCCAAAGGGTCCATACTCCTTAAACAGACTCATCCTCCAAAGCTCATAGTTGAGCTGGTCTGCCTTTTTTTTCACTTCCGGTGTTTTTGAATGCTTGAAAAGGGAATGCAATGGAAGTATATGTGTATGTGTTACGTCATAGTATAGTATGTTCCATGAAGTGCCCAAAACCAAACCCAGGTGTGGAAAAACGTGTTATATTTCATTGGTAAAGATTTATTGTACAACTCGCAGTGTCAGACATGCAAGCAAATATACAATCCATAACAATACCAATTTAACAGTCAATAAAATGCAGTATTAATTTGTTTGCAGTATTCATTCATAGTAATATCAACACAATGGAAGAGAAAAGGGATCGTAGAAGTGACATTCATTGTTTCATCATTGAAGGGTTACAACAGCGCTTGTAAAAAATAAATATTGGCCTATATCAAAATACAAACATGAAATCAAATTTAATTAAACAACACAAAAAAGTTAAAAAAAAAAAATGATTTTTTACACAAGGCTGATATTTACTCTCAATAAAGTTTTAATACATTCAGAAACTTTAGATATACAGTGTGTGATTGTTGAAATCTACATTATTGTTTTGATCCTGATATATAACTGTAAATACAAACTCATTGTGCCTTGAAGTAGTGAAAATAGCTCACTACTCTCCAGTGTGAGACGACAGACAGACAGATAGATATAATATCTATCCTCCAAACGTATTTCATTCAGAAGGTAGCCCAAATTCAATCCATTCACCCTCCATCAAGTTGTCAGAGCTACCAATAGACCACTAACTGCACTCCCAGTATAACTATATTCTAGAGACTCACATTTACACGTGCCCTAGTCAGAAAGTTTAACCATGAATAGCTTGAAATCCACAAAACTGGCCTGAAAATGAAGAAAATCTGAAATTGCATGAGTCTATGGAGCAGAACCCGATGGTGGTTGACCCCATCAAACCTAAACTGAACTGCCCAGACGATCCGGGTTTAACACAAGTTCATACCAGAAATAGTACGCAAGTGCTGTTATTTTTTATTTTAATGTATATCTGTATAACTGTAATATAGAAATTTAAAAAATCTGTAGTAACAAGTTGTCCTGGGGCCTAAACCTGATACATGAGTTTCCTTGTTAGAGGACAAAGATAGTGGATATCATACTGTACTGAAGAAGATTTGAAACAAGCGAGTGAGACTTAAACTAATGATTATTGATATGATAAATCAATTGAGAAGTAGGGTCATTTTCTCACAGATTTCCATGCAATCGGACTGGGTCGCCCCCTGATGAGCAGTAGAGAGAATGCAGGTATAAGACACTTCCACATTGGCTTCACTTTTACCAACCAGACATTTTCCCACTGGCAGGAATAGAGAGGCTAAGTCACGCCCTTTCCGTTGTCCATGGGACCTTTTTGTGCCATAAATTGCAATTAGAATGCTCGTCAATCTAAAATATAGTCAAGAAAGTTGCAGTTTGTTGTAGGTTTGCTGTAATACCATTTAGTTTTGAGTGAAACCGTTGCTAAACTACATCTTTCATCTTGCACGTTTTGGCTTGCTCGCTAGCTACGCAATGAAGCTATGCTAAATGCACCAGAGACGTCAATCAATGAATGTTAATGAACACATTTATATGTCATTATCAAGGCTGTTGCTATGACACTTGCAGCTAGTGTTGTTGTACAGTTTTCCAACTGTTTTTGTGGATTTTGGGAGACAAAACATAATTTATCAGACGTACAAACAAATTATTGTGATGCCTTTTCTTTAGACTTGAGGAGAGGTCAAGAGATCAGCAAAGTCAGAGGGATTCATTCTCTGGGAACCGACAGACAGACCGACATTGCCATCCATAGAGACACGCCACGTGCAAGGCTAAAAAAAGTGTTTCTACGAATTCTGTTGAATTATAGAAAAGCATTTATTGCAGCGTTTGAGGGAAATCCCCCTGACGTTGCGGAGTATAGCCAGCTGTGTATGTGGGTCATTCATTGTAAAAAAAAGAAAAAAAGCAGGAAGCAGGGAACCAAATTGTGAAGCAGAGGCATGATGTAAATAATATTATATGTAAGCAGATGCAGGGCAGCTCTGCTGTGGAGGCGGGGGGCCACAGAGGCAGCAGAAAGTAGGCAAAAACAGTGGTAACCCGACCCGCTGGGAACGGCACTGTTATGACTGCAACTGCAGAGCTAACAAGGTTTTAGATGTTGGACAAAGTAAGACCAAAGAATATATGCTTTTCTGTCACATAAGTTAAGATTTGAGACCACTTTGGAAAAACTTTGAATATTCCAAACATTGCATTTTATACATTTAACCAAAACCTCAGATACCAAAGCACAAACGCAGACACACCGCACATGCTGATCCAGATAAAGATCAAAATCATACAAACAAAATCGATTTGCCACGGCCGACTGTGAATTTGTGTCTGGTGCACGCAGTTAAGACCTTAACTGGGTCAAGACATGTCATCTGCATAGTGAGTAACATAAGGTGCTCCACATAAACGGCCACATACTGTGTATTTTTCAGGTGGAAAAAAGAGCTCAGATGCTCACTTCCACTTCATTCAATCTTACAGTTTCAACACAAGACGACACACACACACACACACACACACACACACACACACACACACACACAAACGTGCGTTGAAGCTCTAACCTTTGGAAGGGGCCTGTTTTAAAAATCACCGTATCGCCTTCAGTCTATCTCTCTCGGTCAAAACCTTTTACTGTATTGTCCATCTAAATGAAATCAGTATGACTGAACTGGCATCGTTTCTAAATCCACAAGGAAACCACTAATTCACTTGTATGCTTTCTTAGAAATGTGTCATCCTAACAGTGCTGTTGAGCAACGGCTGAGCTGACGCTAGTTGCAGACGTCTCTTGTTCGGGAAAGCCAAAAATAGTCCAGTCGATACCGTATTGGTATTGCAAAAGAACTGAAATGTGATCACTGCACACAGGATTAGCTCTTTGGGGGCTTACGTACATTTAGTACAACAGTAGAAAAAGAAAAGAGAGTCAAAATGTGCTCTTATATGTTGGAGCAAACATTTTAAATTTTGCCTACTGGCTTTGGGGAACAGCTGATGGAAATTACAGTGTAAATCAAATTAACATGTTACGAATTATTTTCAAACAATGGATTGATTATGTATATCCATCTTCCACATGAAAACAATATTCTAATTAAAAGAATAGGTTTTTTATCTGCCTTTTCTTTTTCTTGCAAAGAATGCTGGTTAGCTCAGCTTAGCATAGCATAAACGCTGGAAAGGGGGAAAACACTCGCCTGGCTCTAAAGGTCAAGAAGTTTTCATCTATTGTGCCGTGACTTCCTGAAGTCTTCACGTCACCATGAGGTTGCCGTTTCTTTTTTTGGTATATATTAAACAAACAAAAAAGTTATTGCTTAAGAAATTATTAGATATCGAGGGATGTTTGATGTTTCCCGTTCTTATGGACATTCATATTTTGTGTACAGATATATGAGAGTTGTATGAATCTTACTTTTGACAAGAAAGCTTCCCAAAATGTTGAACTACTCCTTTAAGGCTATATCATATTCTCTCTCTCTCTAACACACACACACACACACACACACACACACACACACACACACACACACACACACACACACACACACACACACACACACACACACACACACACTAATCCAGTATTAAATGCCCTTTCCATCTGCTCTTCATTCTTCCTCATCCTGCCTTCAAGATAAACTGTTCAGTTTCATTATTGCTTCTAGTCCTTATGAGGTCTGCGATCCTATGTGGTCTTTATTGCTAAATACTATTCTGGCTTCAAATACATCTTAATCATCAGGCATCGTTTAAGCCAGAAATCCAAAGTTTCCACAGATGCTGGTTTTGTTCGTTTATTGAAGCTCACAGTGGCATCTGGGCTCAAGCAGAGGAAGTTGAAATTCAGATTTCAGGATCATGTGCAACATCAAAATGTACCGTAACATTTATGACGGTGTAACAGCAAGCATGGCTAACACCCTTCATTCTGGTTGGATACACATCATACAGTCTCTTATTGCCGGTTTACTTAACGGATGGTTTTTTTCTCTAAAAGTACGGAATAAAATGTTTTTTGAATATTGGTGTATAAAACCCATTACAGCTACAGGTACTGGCAGTGGAAAAACATACTACTCAGTGAACATATGACGTATGCATGTCATGTACTGCCAATCGTCTGCACGTGTAGAGTACGTATCCTCATCACAGGTAGGTGGTCGCCTCTCTGTTCTCCCTCTCGCGGGCCTGAGCCACGGCCACGTTGATGCACTGCAGCCACTCCTCGGCGTGCTTCTCATCCTGAGCTTTCAACACGTACGACTTACTGTCCGTGAAGATCTCGAAGGCCCGCGGCAGGCCCCGATCACGCCGCTTCTTGGCCACCACCTGTGGAGGAAATAAACAACTTGACACAATCAGGCTAACACAGCCGTCTTCTGAGTGGAGGCGTCGCCGCCGGTCTTCATATTGATTTGATTTTCTGTCGTGTACAGCTGTATTTTCCTTCTTTAATCATACACTTGGAGGGGATTTAGATTTCACGTCTAAACACAGAACCATGATCACATATTAATAGCTTTTAAATGACAACCCCTTTAAAACATCTTAAGTTAAAACAACAGCCATGAGACCAGGAAAAACAGCAAAAACAGTCGGGGAGATGAAAAGGTTTTTGCGGGCAGGTTTCTGAGGGGCGATGCGACTCCTCACCTTGACACTTTGCACCTTGCTCAGCTCAATAGGGATGTCGTCCAGCTCATCTTTCTGTGGGGACACAGCACACGGCAGAGTAAAGAGAAAGAGTCCAACAACTTGTAGCAGATCCTTTGTAGGTGTTGTCCATCACACAAACTGTACAACCTGTGAATGATGCGGGCTTAAGAAGAGATCTTTATAATAAAGAAAATCCTTTTGTGCAATTGTGTATTCAAATCCTTCCGTTAAGTAAACTGGATATACCATATTGTAACATTTCTTAAGTAAAATTCCTGCATGTTGCTTAAGTAAACTACATTTATATGTCTGTGTTATATTTCATATTATTGGATTGGATGCATTATTGATGCATAAATATGAATCATCATTTAATGATGTTGGTTGAGGAAGAGCAAATGCAACAAATGAAGTAAATTAACTATTACATATACTGCTGGGTAGTTTATACTATTAAAAATGTCTTATTAGAAGATCATATGTTGTGTTTTTTTGTTTATGTGCTATATAAATATAGTTCAGTATATTCCCCTTCCCCTTGAAATGGAGTCAAAGTATAAATGCTCAAGTAAAATACAAGTCAGAATTCTACTTGCAACCCCATTAAAAAGCTCTTAGTGCATTTTAAGCACATCAAGACATCTTAAAGCTACATCATTTTCAGATGAAGCCTCCTGCTTTCAGCATTACAATACCGTGATGTGTTTCTATGTCCAAACACTTCATTGTTCGATGCTTCTCCAGGGCAGGAAATTAAATACGCACGTCTGTTCTTTAACCGAATGGCTTCTTTGAATGTGAGTGTGTGTGTGTGTGTGTGTGTGTGTGTGTGTGTGTGTGTGTGTTTGTGTGTGTGTGTGTTGCACCACAGCAATGACTTACAAGAAATGACTCGTGAGTATCTCTGGTTTGAGAGTAGATCATATTATACACTGCTGTTGTCGAATAATGTTAATATTTTCCTGGTAGCCCGAGTTATGTAGAATTCCGTTATTTACTTTAAAGGAAACATGTCAGAGTTTTGTGAGTTTTTTTAAATATTACATTGCAATAGCTTGTTAAAGTGTTCATATACCAAACAACTAATGAATGCTCATATATAGTTTGCTAGCCTGCATGCTGAAGCCGTTTTTTTTTGTTTTGTTTTTTATGCATATGAACAGTAATAATAATATATGAATGGATTCCCACAGATTACACAAAGAATTACAGTGGTGTAGCCGAGAGGAAATAAAACAATGAATCACTCTCAAGGTTTGGAAAAAGCTTTGACAACTGAGCATGTTGTTTTAATCAAATTTGAAGGGGACGTCAACAATTTAAATAAAACTACGAAGAGAGACATTTATTTTGAAAAGACACTATGCATATATAATGAGTGCATTCACGCCATCCAGACACTTCAATCACCCAAAATGACACTATAGGATTATGCAGCATAGTTATATAGTAATTCATGGGTATTTGGTGAAAGTGTCAGTAGTTCAGGTCCACCGTGTGTCCTTCTTGTGTTTTTTGTGTCTCATTTCCTGATGAATCACATCACCTTGTAAATAAATGAAAATGCTGGATTTTTTAGATTCTCAGAGAGTGAATGCATGAGTAGTAAGCGGGGAGCTTTAAACAAGTCTGTACCAGAATGAGGTACAATACAGAGCTTTGTGTGGTTTTGGGAAACGTTTCAAACCTTCCTGTGTGTCGAAGCTGCTCCATCATTCAATGTGGAGGAAACAACATATTTCTGTGGTCCTTAATCACACTCCCCATTTGGGAAAGTCTTTCACAACCGAGGTCCACCAAACACCTCCCGAACATGCTGGCAAAGATGGACTGAGCTCCGAGAACGACTACATTAATCTTTCCAGTTTGTGGCTGCTGAAAATAGACAGAAATCCATTACTTCTTGGATAGGAGCACAACGCCTATTGTTAGGAGTTTAAAAAAAAAAGAGAGCTCAACTGTTCTTCCAGAGAATACCCCACTGTTTCCACATATTCCTCATCCATGTTATGCCTCCCTGTAGCGTTTGGGAGCTGATTGTTTAAACATGTCTAAAGATCCGGAAGACACCCAATCTCCTGTCTGCTGTGAAAATGATATCAATTATAATTAATTGTTCCACTCTTGTAAACCCGGATATGAGCATGAATACACGCAGGCGTAGTAAATTTCCCTGACTGTAAATATTTTTTCTTTTGTCAGCTGGATAAAATCAAACTTGACCTTATATTTTAGTAAACTCCTTCTCAGCCTCTGACCTCAACAGATTTGCTGCTTTCATTTTTTCAATTAAACTCACTTTTCCCTTCGCACAATAATCCTCTGATGAGTGATCTCAGCCTTTCTTTGACCTTACAGTGCGGGGAATTCGGAGGACATATTTTGTTGTGGCAACCAGGAGAATCTCCTCATCTTTGCTTCAATGGAAAAGGTGTTTTCTTTCACTCACACGTAGCGTAGAAGGCAGTACCTCCTGCGCCGTGTTTGCTACTTGTGCGTAATGATGTCTGCTTCGAGTTAGAGTGGGTGAGAGTGACTCATGTTGTTGCAGCGTCATGCTTTGGCCTTGGGAGTCCCCCAAGGGTCCTAACTGGGGCCATGGTTTGCTACAGTCGGATTCACCGGATGGTCCTGAGAGACACTGAGTTTATCACGGGATGTGATTTTCCACCGTTTCATGAGTTCAATTATGATAGAAATGACACGGAACAGGGAACCATTAATGAAGATTCTCTGAGTGAGAGGCCGGTGACAGTAAACATGTGTGAGGAGGCTGGACAGCCATTGGCTACGTACCGATTTGCCTCTCCGAAAGAGTAGCTGGTTCCCTGCCAAGGTGAAGTAACGAGTTTTCCAGCGCTTGATGAACTTCCAGCGGACCTGCTTCTCCTTCAGCTTCCCCTCAATCAGAGGCTGTCCTTCCTGGTTCACAACTAGAGGGAGAAATAAATAAATACATTACAGCTGACCATCAATGGCTGGATCTGAAAGGTCTGCCACTGTGATGCATTCATGAGCTGTTGAGAGGGTCTGACGTCCGAGACTTAAATCAACCATTTAACAGTGTGTATGAGATGTTGAAAGAGTAGTGCAATGGGAAATGCAGCATGTTTTGCAACCAACCAGTAACCAGAATCATTCCTGTACCAGGCCAAACCCAGCCCACGGGACAATTTCATAAGACCCCCTACATGGTTAGAATGTATTATTACATCTGGCTGGCAAATATCTATTTTTCCACCTTTTTCCCTCCTTGGATTTTCCCCCAGTCTTTTAGTTTAGTGTTTATTTAATTAGCCTGTAACATCAGAGCATAAAATGTGATAAAAAATGTCTCTTTTTTATAACCCAAAAGAAAGAGTTTAATGTGACCTCTTCCTGTCAATCACAATTACTCTACCACACATGTGTAGAAATATAACTTAATCTAGAGTATAGTTTCAACGTCATGGCCCCGGGGTCATTTAAGTTTGAGACCCCTGATGGTTGCCTGCATTGTGAAAGGATTGTGGTACATTTAGGCCAGAAACATCCTGAACATTTGTAACCACCAAGCATGGACATGGAAGTGAATGTACCAAATGTGGTGAACCAAATCATGTGAGATACCATTTAACACATTTGCATCCATAGGACAGCAAAGCCATTCTGCTGATCTGATACGAGATCATTCAATCTGATGTGTTCTCAATTTCCTATTTCTTATTTAACATTAATATGTTGTTCAGTTGTATGTGTGTGTGTGTGTGTGTGTGTGTGTGTGTGTGTGTGTGTGTGTGTGTGTGTGTGTGTGTGTGTTCAGATCGAGGAGAACCCCCACAAAGTGAAGTCTGGGTTGGTCTTATTAGAAACACTCACCCACATCAACCTCCTGGACTGAAGGGGATTGAGTCCTGATTTGAGTGGGTGTACATGTGTGTCAGTATCTATAGTTCCATGCATCATGTTGTTGTTTTTTTGTGTTTATGTATATGGGTGTTTTGCTTGAATACAAATGACGACTCATTTTTTATATGAAAAAGTGGATCAATCAAAGTGATCAGAGATAAATCTTACAGTTACTGGTTGTGTAACATGTTTGACTCTTTACTCTGAGAGATTAATCCCCAGACAAGAACAAAGAGACGTTTTTGGTTGGTTCCGTTTAGGTGCCAGCAAACCACGACTTTGGATTCAAGCTACGAAACAGAACCACTCTTTGTATCCATGACGATAAGTAAAGCACCCGAGAGATTAGTGCAACCCGATCAGCGTGTGTGTGAGTGAGTGTGTGGGCATGCTGGAGGGATGATTCACAGAGGTGCCTGATGCCAAACAAGACAAAACCTTCAAAGGTCATCTGTTTCACATCATTGTAAAATAAATACCATTTTGTTTTCTGACAGAAGGCCAGACTTAATTTTTATAGCATTATAAAAAACATTAATTCCGGGTCTGCAACGTTTTTATGGGCTTTTAGATTGATGTTTTGGCATTTAAATACTAAAAGATGAATTGATGACGCAAAAGATTAACATCTCAATCAATAGTAATAATAGTGATGATAATCCTAACCATCACAAACCAACATAATAGAGAAGAACATGCTGAGTCTGAGGAAGCAACAGTAATGACTTTATCCACCATCCAGGAGCAAAAGTGAACTGCAGTCATTGGACTGTGGTCTGTAAGGCCCTGTCCTTCTCCATTTAATCTGCAGAGCCCTGAAGCCCCGCCCCCCGAAGCCCCGCCCCCACACAGAACACCTCACTTCCTTATTCAAAGTTCGTTAACTGAAGCCAAGCTGACCTTCAAGGTTAAATATCACTACAGGTCAATAAGAAAATGTTGTTTAGGTAATTTCATTGAATTAAACCTTTAGTTTTAGAGACATTGAACTGATTTAACACTAGTTAGATTTATTGATTTATATTTTACCTATAAGGTGAATCATCGGGATGCCGATCATCTGAGTAAAACATTTACATTTGTCCTCCGCACATTGACTTCCTGTCAGCCTGTTTGGACAAGTTCTTATGCACAATTGGAAACACTCCCATCATTATGGTGTTTGCCGTCTTCTGTCTAGCAAATATTTCCATTTTTTTTAGTGGGGGGGTGCAGAAATAAACATGTCTGGTGTATAAATCATTGTTCCTCGTGCCGTCTTGTTTCTTTGATGCAGACGCAGACACCTGGAAATTGATCCCTGGATTTGTCGTCAGCCTCAGGCATGAGCTGTAGCTCACAACACCTCTCCGAGACATGCTGACGTCAAACACTGAGACGAGGACACAACACACACACACACACACACACACACACGTACACACAGTGAGTCACAAACAAATGAAGGGGCTGTTCACTGAACATTACATTCGATCAGATCCAAACATATCCTCGGTTTCTGCTGCATTCAGGGTTCTGTTTAGATCATGCACGGTCGTTCACATGACTGTCATCTTTATTTCTGAATCTCAACATGGTCTCGTTTTGGGTCAAGTGTCCGAGCCAAATCACCAGCAGAAACAACTGTCCCCATAAACACGTTCATGTTTGTATGTGTCGACTTGTTTGACTTTTATAATGTCTGAGTTTAGTGTTTGTGGTTGTTGGCTTCAGGATGACAACATCCAACAGGAGGTGTGAGGAGAACAGTGAGATTTATCCTGAGAGAAAACCACGGGTTTAGCAAACACTTGACAGGACTCTTACTCATCCTTGTTAACTATCGACGTTAGGAAGAAAGAGAAGGAAGAGAACCAGTTGCTGCAAGGCTGTGAAGCTGATGGTGCTTTGCACCCACAGAGGAATAATGCTGTAAAGATATTCATATTTCAGAACAAGACTTCTCCCAGAGTGACACACAATGACAAACAGATCACATTAGTGTTACCATATGTAGTATGTGACAAAAGAGTGAAAGGTAAATAAAAATGATTCCACCATGTTATCAGGTAATTACGTCGTATTAGGGCCACTGTAGGAAAACAAACAAAAAACGGAGCGGAGAGAGGGGGCAATATTAAGAGACCAAAAGTTTATAAATATATATAGCCAATATAAAAATTGTTGCTTGGTTTCGCTAACACCGGATGTTTGCCGTTGCTATGACAACAATTGAAAACTACCGCCAGCATCTTAGCCCAGCCGCCCGACGTTGTGATGGATTCATTAGAAAAATAAATGTGAACATTCATGGGAAGTTAACTAGCATAAATGTCGGTTGTTAGTGTCATAATAAACTCGAAAATGTGTCACTTTGTTTCTCTGAATATTATATATTATATTATATACGCCATCATAGATAAGAGCAATCTGAGAGTCTCAGTGTTGAAAACATATTTTTACACCAACGCTGTGCGACTGCTCTCAAAGCACATTTCGTGGCTGCAGGTTTGAGCGTTCTTCCTCCATCCTGGACCAGTTTAAAAACGGTTGTCCCCTTTAGTCTCAGAAAGAAAAAATATTTTGGAAAATAGTGAAGTACTGCCTTACGCAATTTTTAGATTGCCTACCGTAGTTAAGATTTAAAGAGCTTAAATACAATAACAAGTTATTAGTTAACATGTTTCCTTATGACCACAGCGCCACCTGAGGATTTTGCCAGAATATCTAACACCCCACTTAAGAAATGCTACCTTAAATCATTTTAGCACAATTCTCTAACCCTCAAAAATCCATCTTTGGCAATGACACTCGCCTCTCTTTAGCCAGGGAATCTCCTGAATTTGCAACATAATTCCTGGCGATGAGAATTTCGGTCCAGTGTGTCTCCAGTGATTGATGACAAAATGATGGAAAGTCTCACTTACTCACTTCTCCATTTTTTTTTTTTGCAAACAGGGGATCCGTCTTTCAGACACAAGTGAATGTGTGTTGGTTTCTGCATGTAGAGGCATGAGTGAGTGAGGGTATACACATTTTAAAGTGTGCATGTGTTTGTGAGAAACGTGCTAAAAGTTCACTCAAGGTAATTACAATTATCTTCTCTCTTGTTTTAGTTACCTCTGTGGTAAGTTTGGTAATTAGTACACACACACACACACACATGACTCTCCGCTCATTACCGCTCACCTCAAAGGCATTCCAGTAGTTAAACTCGTATATCATAAAGCATCACGGAGCTGCAGTAACAACTGGCTCCAAGTTGGCCTTCACAGTGGAAAACCAGTCACCTTTCACTCTTTTCTCTTTCACCATTAAAAATGTGAGACTCCTCGCTCACGTGCGTGACCGATGTCGTAATCACAGCGAGCTACTCCGGCAGAGTCAGCAATAAAGTTGGCTTGTAGCTGCTGGTAATATAAACATGGTAAATATGGTAAATATGGGCTGCATTTATGATGAAAATCCAAATTGAATTAGGTTTGAAGGCAAGTAGTTCTCTTTGTTTCATTGAGATGAGGTGAGTCATCAACGTCACTTACTGTAACTTGAACTAATATGCTGGACGATGCTGGACAGCTTCCAGACGAGTCAGAACGTTTCCAGTTGACAGTTTTTTTTTACTTACTGAAAATAGAACTTGCATCAATGCGTTTTGATGGGTTTGTGTACTGAAAAGTAAAGTTTTGTGTTTTTCTTTGCTGTTGAGTAATTCAGTAATTTCCTTTTCACACTGAGAAACCTGCAATGGCTGCTACTGATATCATTTGATTCACCGTATATTAAGTAGATCTACATGGTTCTGGAAGGGTTTTATGTATAAAGTCCCTTTTTCTATCTCCCCACATTTCCTGTCCGACTCACCAATTAAAGGCATAAATTACCCAAATAATTATATTTCAAATGTCACAAAGAGCAGCTACTGCCAAATACTGCATGTAACATATTTGTATGTTGAAATTTGAACCAAAAATCAATTTTAATATTTGAACAACATTGTTACATAGTTCCTCAGTGTTATGAAGCTGACTGTTGACAGCTGACTAATCATCTGCAGAGAGCGTCGGCTCCGGGCAGCCACCAATTTCATGTTTCTGGCACAAAAATGTCAGGCCTCAGGTGGTAAAGGTCACAGAGGGGTCACTTACTTAACACAGTGGGCTGCTTGAATAGAACGCAGGAGAGATTTATCGGTCCAGGAAATACACACGTACTGCACATATCAGGTATTCCGTTAAACCCACTGACTGCCAAGTAGCATGAAGTGCATCCAAGTTTTAATTCCTCTGTTCACTTCTCTGACTCATATCACACATACTCAAGTGGACGAGTGTATGTTGGCTGGAGGTCTTCACACACGAGTCGGCGACGCTCCATTACCTTGGAATGTGTGCATTTCCTGTTCCCATACAAACGCATTTCCATAATTTCTATAGCTTTCTATAGCTTTCATACTGATAGTTTACAAACTCATGCCTCAAAAAAATGTGATCTCAAACAGTTATTGCCCATGTTTTGCTATAACAAGGTGAAGGCAGACATCTGTCAGTTACTGAGAGGGGCAAGTGAGAGAATGTTCTGTATATCATTCGTCATTTGGATGAACTAGCCCTTTAAGTTTACATCAGACATGCAGAGCGGTGGGGCCATCCAAGGCCACAGGGACGCTTTAGTAAACATGTAAGATGTGCACACACGCTTCCAATCACACAATCCCAGTGGGAAAGCACCATTATCCCTTCTCTAAATCCACTAACGCATCTAGAAGGCAATCACAAGATCATTCGTCATTCAGCTGGCTCAGTGATTACCATTGTTTTGTTCTGAGCGGCCACGCTAGGAAGAATAGCTTTCATTTGGCTTTCTGTTTGGATGGATAGGCTGTGAAACGAGCTTAATGACAGCTGCCATATAAATGAACCAAATTAACAGTTATCACGAGATCACTCATCACTCACTTAATCTTATAGCTTGACTACTGACGACTACAGAGACTGTGCAGCTCTGTGTTTTCAGAAGGCTTCTACTTTCTGCCTGTTTTCTAAGCACGTAAAGCTAGTTAAACAAACAGTGTCATACTGTCGATCTCCATGGAGACTGTGTCCGTGGGGGAGAGACCATGTGTTTGGTTGCTTTTGGGTCTATTAGCCCCAGGGCAGTGAACTGGCAGTGGGAATGAACAATATTGAAGTAAGACACCAAACTTTAATCAAAACTGATGGCAAGATTAAAAAAAATGTGGTCTTACTGGAATTAGCTCTAATCATACTTGAAGGTTTCCTCTAATGCCGGGAACAGTTATTTTTATTAACTCTAACATACAGTGGGAGAGAGAATTTGTCAAAACCATGAACCTCTTACCTTCTCTGAACTTTCAGCTCCAATAAACCAGTTTTATATAAAGGATTCAGGTGGGTCACGTAAATATGGTGCTGAGTGCTGGATTGTGCTACAACAAGCAGCATTTTATAGATAAATACATTTCCATACATTCATCAATATTCATGACTGGTGATAATCATTTGCTTGATCAGGTACTATGTGGAGTTATGTGACATATATTTCAGTGCTCCATTTAAAGGCAGGAAATAAGACTGATAACATGGAAGTAAAGAATGATGGCTTCATTTACTTTGCAAATTTTTATCGAGGATTGAAACGGAAAGAACACAGAATGTGTTTTACTGATAAACTGTTAATAAAACGGCGTATAAAAGCAGCTTGTCGGGGTTCTTTGACGATTATTTGGTATTTAATTCACAATTCTTACTCATTTAGTGTTATTCCAACACTGCAGAATTATGATGTGTGTGTTTGTAATTTCAAAATAATTTTCTTGACATTTCAAAATATCCCGAACTCTCAAAACCCAAGTTCTTCTCTCATTATTGGTACATTAAACCTGTGAAATGCCAATGCGGTTGACATCTATAATGTCTCCCTCCAACACACATAAACAGAAATAAACACACACACACACACACACACACACACACACACACACACACGCTAACACTGAACTTTTACAGCATCCCATCCGCCTATTTCTGCCCCGCAAAACAACTTCCTGCACCTGGCTTTAACTTTGTCGGAAATACCCGCTGGCTTCTTATTAGCTGCCATCAAACAGCAGAGCCTGAACAACACCATGCTGCTGGATGGGAGAAGTTCACTCATTTTTACCTTTAAACGGATAACTCTCCGCAGAGACGGAGAGATAAACACAGATTTAAAGTCTGCTTCCCAAACGCTGTCACATTTGCTCTCCTCAGGCTAAACCGTCACTCATTGATTTACAGACTCTGTAAATTCATGGTCTCATCGCTCAACTACGTGCACTTTCTTTGTGCTTTCTTAGATTTTTAACAGTGGAGAAACAAGTGAGAAGAGACTGCCAGCAGGGGAGAGCTGCTTAACAGCGTAAATAAGATAAGATAATCCTTTATTAGTCCCACTGGAAGGATATTTGCTGTGTTACAGCAGCAAAAGCAAATTAATAATAGGATAAATAAATAGAAAAGACACTAAAAATAGTAAGCAGCAAAAATAAAATACAATTGCAGACAGACTGAATGGTCATATTCACATTATTGCACATATGAAAAGGAGTTGTGTTTGTTTTGATATGCATTTTAATGTGCTGCATACAATATCTTGGTCATATTTTATAAAATCTCTAGTGTGTAGGGTTGTAGAGTCGAAACATAGTAATCTAAATGTGATTTAAGGATTTGGTCACTGTTCAAGTCTGACTTCATCAGGGCAAAACTGCTCGTCGAAGGGGGTCGCTGCTCCAAAGTAAACTAATCAGAAGTGAATCATGATGGCACTTACCGACTGATTACAGTGACCCTTCAAATCAGACTGGCAGCTATTAAATAAGAGCTACTCTTTGCTCCATTTTCCTTGACTGTTCCGGGAAATGATTATTCCCCTTGAAGGCATTTTGAGTGAAAACATCCCATTAGAGCTCAGCTCAGAGCTGGTTTTACCGTCAGACCCCAGGGAAACACAACTGTGCCCGGGACAGCCGGTGACATGATTGAAAATGAAAATGAGGAAAAGAAAATCTTTTAAAATCCCAATTTACTTGTTCATCGCAGGAGCAATTCAGGGTAAACCCCAGTGGAATGTCGTCTGTCAAAGTGAGTCATTTGATGTTGAATATGTGAGGGGAAGCAGCTCAATTTATCACATTCTTTCCTTTGCTGACTTTTTTCCTTGTCATTTTCCTCTCTCAAGGTTTTGTCAGTGAGTTTTGGATTTTGTTTTCTTATGTCATCATCATGTTCAATTCATGACATATTCTTTGACCTGTTCAAACCCAATGCATACAGAACAAACAATCCTATGATATCTGTCTATATTCCTCATCGCTGTCTGTTCATACAGTGGATGATGTTTATTTTCTAAAAAAATCTGAAACTAAAAAACTGATATCCGGACAATAATGGGCATTTTTCCAAACTTCTGTTTGTTTGTAAACTGAATTACGTGTATTCTAATCATGTTTATGTATAATTTGGCCTCTGTGTGTGTGTGTGTGTGTGTGTGTGTGTGTGTGTCTCTACCTGTGGCCTTCTCCGGGTTGTTACACATGAAGCAAAGCCAGCCTCCCTCTTCCTCGCTGTAGCCAAACAGGTCAAAGAAACGCACCTCCTCCAGCTGAACCTGGAGACTGTCCAGGTCCTGCAGACAGGCGGAAAGACAACAGAATATTTGTTAAATGTCATGTAACTATGTCGTTATTAATATAGCCAACAGGCCTTTATAACAGAATACAGTTTGACGGGTCACGGTTGGAAGAGAAAAGAATGAAATCAACGATGTCTGAGTTGTATTTAGCTCCTTTAGCTTTCTGCTGCGAGTCTGATTCATCCAATATTACAGTGCAGAACAAAATATACAAGTTTAAATGTTAAACCAACAGGAACACTTTACAAGAGTGATGGATAGAAATAAAAAAACAAGACTAAAACATTTTGTTTGTGAACCAAAGATGCTGCAGTTGAATTTATGAGAGCAAAAAAAAAAAAAAGAGTTAGAAGAAGTAGGAAAATGGGAATTTACAGGAGGGGTTTAAGCAGCCCAGAGACATGCGTTAAAGCTGCTTAAAGCTGCTGTACATGCAGACACACACACAGACCCAACCCAAAGCATATACACACCGATGATAAGTGACCCTCAATGCTAAGAGGTACTTAAAACCTCGACATTCCAGTTACGGACTGTGCAACTATGTGTCGTAATAGAAAGTAATGGAAACCAATACAAATCCCTGAAGACCCCCTGCACATGGTAAGGGTTATACTTCACTTTGAATACACACTTCAGCAACAGTTAAACCCATGAGATAATGCATATTTATCTAAAACAGAAACACTCAGAGGGTGATGGATTACTGTCATCAGTCTTCATGACAAAGCAGCAGGCATTCTCCTGCCTGTGTGTGTGTGTGTGTGTGTGTGTTCATAATGTACTTCAGGATATTTACCCACATTTACCTAATATCTCTATCATGAATCCACAGTTTATCATGACCGCCAACTGGCAGAATACTGTGCCATCATTTCTCTAAACTCTGAAGTCTTTTCACATTCTCTGATGATCCATGGGAGAGCGAGAGAATGAACGCCCAGAGGGGAGCTGGATTTAAAGAAGAAAAACAGGTAGCTCTAATGACTGAGCTACTAGTCTTTGACATTTTGACCCGGCCCCGTCAGTCAGTCCTTGATGTTAACGAGAGAGGATATAAATGTGAAAGCTGTTTTAACTATGTTCTATTCCCGTTTGGACCATGGAAACCATGCTTCAGCTACAGCACCAGGACCATGAACAAGCACGCGTGATGAAGAGTCGACGAGCGCTTGGATTCTTCCGTACATCAGAGCCTTTCTTTGCATCGTAACGGAGGTGAGGGGGCTCTGCCTGCGGGTACAGGATCTGTACCACAGATAAACCAGGACCACGTGTGGCCGACAGAGATCTATGGGTATATGCCGACATTATTACCCCGATATGGTTTAGGGGAGGTCTTCAGGAGACACATATGTTGTGTGAAAGTGTGGAAAATATCCTGATTACAATTACAAAATGTCTGAAACGGTGTTGGAGACAGAAAGGTGGATGAAGAAGTGAAAGAAGTAAGAGAGTTGAAGAGAAACTAAAACATCCACGAATGATGACAATGGTGGAGGATGAGTACTCAAGTGTTGTACAATTTTGAGGTACTTTTCCATGCTATACTACTTTATACTTCTACTACAATGCATTTACCTGCCTGCTGTTGTTTAAAGGGGCACTCCACTAATTTGTCACAAGTAGCCTACTACTCAGTCTGCATGTTTGTGGCTCTGGAGAGTAACCGGACCCACCAGTTGGTTTGTTTATGTAGAACCATCTTAGAAGCAATCATTGGACAATGTTTGGAAAAGGGCAGGCACTTAAAAAGTATAAAATACAGAGCTCAGACCATCCGTCAATCAAACTCTTAGCAAAGCCAGACGGCAGAAGAGCGAGAAAATCCACGAATACTCTGCAGCTCTGATGTAACTGATGCTATTGCCGCTATTTTTGTTTTGAAAGAATCCAGTTTGAGATTAAATTCATTAGAACAGACAGAAAACGGTGATTTCATGCCCAATATTCACTCCACTTTTAGCTCTGTTTTTGGTCTCTACCAATTTCTGAGGGAAATATCTGACTTTTTAGTTGCTTAATGGTATATAATGTTCGACAGCTAGTCTCCAACAGTGTCTGTCTTGTGTTTACAGTGGGTTTTTAGAGCTTCATCACTGAAAAGAGCTACCTGCTGCGTCTGAAAACAATGCCATGATGTCACACTGTTTTCACATTTAATACACTGTCATTTATCGTTCTCATAAGTAAATGATCTGAATGCTTCCTCCACTGAATGGCCATCCAAAAGAAGTTGTTTGAGTCAAATTGTCCCTGGAAAAACCACCACTGGAGGCTGATAAACAGTTATTGCTCCTGGCATTAACTGGTTGAATAATTGAAGATTGTGCACAGTAATCTTCATTCCAACCAGTTCTGGCTCTCAGAAGAGACAATAAAAATAGAGCTTTTTCTCCGGATGAAACAAGCAAATTCATGCCTAAACCAAAGCCAAGGCAATTAAAATATTGTTAACATTGTTGACTGATTACAAAGCAAAGCTGATCCGAATCATCTATTCTCCAAAAAGCAACAAAGGGGAAAGACAGAAGCGGAAAGGCAATGAAAGACAGACTGTGAGTCAGAAGTTTAGCAGCGATGTGTGGGAGAGACTGGCCAACATAGATCCGCTGGGCAACACGATGAGAGGTGAATCGTTAAAGTGAATGAGTAAGACGCGTGTGCTACCAGAGTCCATTAACAGCTAACCTCTGTATGTCCGTGTGGAGCCAGGCTCACCACACTGCAGCACACAGCCCACACCATGAGAGGACATGATGTGAATATGCTGTGAATGGACCTTTAGGAAGGAGTTGTTGTGTTCGGTGACAAAATGCGCTGCTGAGCAACGGGCTGATGTGGACAAACACAAGCCCGTGTTTCTTCCATGGGGACCAGAGAGGTGGATTCAATAAAGAGAGGAAGAAACAATGGTTGGATTATGCAAGTCTGAATATAATCCGTCTATCCTCATGTAACCCCCTTTACCATTTCAAGATGCCCCCCTCTCTCCCTCCTTCCGCTCGGCACCCCCCCTCGTCCATCGCTGTATGTGGCTCATCATGATAATATGATCAAGATGCAAGACTTTAACTGCACATGACATGAGAGGTTGCATCTGCAGGCGGACCACCACAGTATTGACAGAGAGCTGTAACGAAAACGGCAATATATGCTCAAGACAAATCGTCTGTTCTGGTGTTCATTTTAAAATGCTTCAAACAAGAGAGAGAAAAGCTGCCATCTTTGTCGTCATGCCTACCGTTTTAAATATGTCTTTAATCACGTTCGTCTGTTTGCAGGTCTTGGCGAGTTCTACTGCATATTTTTTTTAATAGTCGTATGAAGCCTTTAGCAGCTCCAGAGGGGGATGAAAATAGTAATTTGACTCAAGTGATGTCACTTGAGGCAGGGTTGGGGTTGGGGCTGAAGTGAAGCGAGCTTCCCCAGACCTCTGCGTGAAGCATCTCCAGGCTCCCGCCTCCTATCAAAGCCCTTCTGAATCTCTGACCAAACTATATGTGGTCCAGGTGCATTGTGGGTCATGTAGGCACCAGGTTTTGGCAAGGAAGAAGAAAAGATAAGATATCTATTGTTTTGTAGCATCACTTTTAAGAAATATATTTTCTTTGAATGTCCATCATGACGCAATGGACTGCGATGCTAAATTGGGAGTGCTTTTTTAAAAAACATAATAAGATGTTAACTTACTACAAAATAAACACATTCTGAGGTCATTCTGATTTTCAGAAAAGTTGAGATAAACTCACATTTTATAGAATCCTTCACTAACGGAAACAGAGCTTAATAAGTTCAAATGTGGCACGCAATGATTTGGAATTGAAAGCAGTTTGACTACATGCTATTCTGGTTGTTGTAAGTTCATTTAAGACAAGAAGAGATACAATGAGAGGAGACTGGGTGGGATGAGACAAAGACAGAGAGACAGAGAGAGAGAGACAGGGAGAGAGAGAGAGAGAGAGAGAGAGAGAGAGTGGGGAGTAAGAGGGGAGTGTGAGTCAAGAGAAAGGTGAGTGGATGAGGAGTGGGAGTGTTGGAGAGGGGGCTGGATGAAGGCAATAAAGGTGCAGGCTTTCTTCCTATATGAGCATTAATATATGATGTCCTGATATAATGAGCCATTTCAAGCAGGCACAAACAGAGGCAACAATAATAACCAGATTATTTTTGCTCCGTTAGCTCTCGTCTTCCCACCCTTCCCTGTTTTCCTTCCCCACAAGTCTTTATCTAATCTCAGTCTCTTTAGCTTTACTATATCTCCCGGTATTCAGCTTTCTCCTTCATCCTCTTCCTCCACCAAACTTTATCTCCACCAAAGTTGTATCAACAAATGCTCTCACCCGTGGCTCAAGACAGAAGGTGAAACAATACATGTCAAGTATCTCCCTTCTCAGGTTCCCATCATATCTCACGCCATGTCTTCCCTCTTTTCCTCCTTCTCTTCCTCTTTACTCTCGCCACTTTCTTCCTGCTTGTTTAATATATCCACATATCTATACCTTTCCTTTCCTAAAATACCATCGCCCTTTCTTCAATCTTTTTTTTTTACTCTTACCTCTCTCACAACCCCAGTCCTGTCTTCATCTCTTAATATCTCAGCTCCACCTCCCTCCCTCCTACTGATTTATGTGTGTGTTCTGATAAACATGCAGCTCTCCGATTTCATGGAGCTCATTTAAGTTTAAATCTTGGTTTAATCTTTAACTCTTGACCCCTGACTGCCTCTTAAACTATCTTTACTATTTCCATGCTTTAACCCATTACCTTTATTGTGATTGTATCGTAATCCCTTTTCCTCCTGAGTATCTCAGATTCATCCCTTTCTGCTCATCCTCCTCTCATCTTCGCCCATGTGTCATAAAACCACTAAAATGAGCTGTCAGCAGCTGTACATAACTCCCTTTTAAATCTCCGAAGCCTCATAAAGCCATATAGTGTCCATTTAAATCTCCCTGTCAGTACAGACATAACCGATCGCCTTCTCGGCCTCATGTATGTAATAGCTTCCCTCCCTTCTCGCATCTCTTCTATCCTCGTCCTCTGCTACATGTGTTTCTGATCGGCTGACAGTAACAGGAGTGAAGCTGTAGGACTAACAGAGTGGGAAAGAAAGCAAAGAGGAAATGCACAGCATATGGATGGAGGAGAAGGTCGTGACCTTCTTTTTCCCCTCTCGGCTGTTAAATCTCATCTTCTCTTTTTGGCGTTGTTTCTTGGTGCTCCCTGGAATATAAGCTGATCCGTCTTCTCTGTGCATTTGGCAGTTCGGTCGATATCGGTTGGTGTTATTACACCTTATTAACGTCAGCTCTGATCACATCACCTGTGTAGACACAGACCTGTTTATCTGTTCTTAACGCCGGTCATCCTAAAGCACAAACTCTTGGTTACATGGACGCTTTAAAAGCAATCTGATGCACAAACTCACCCAACAAATGAGAGAGCATCTGTAGTTTCTATATTTCTGTGTAGTCCAACAGGTTAGTGAGCTTTAGAGGTGCATGTAGGTGGATTTTGTTGGACTAGCCAGGCTTGCTTAAATAAACTGGCTGCAGACTTCAACATTTTCTCAAAGTGATAAGAAAGGATTGATTTTCTCAACTCTCAATCGAGTAAATACGCTGATTTTAAAATGTCAAAGTTTGTTTTTAAGCGGTCCAGTGGGGGCCAGTTGAGAACAGCACAAAGCACGTTTTACTGAGCACGTAAATCACAGCTTTTACTGGAGACTTGTACAGTGAAAACAGTAAAAGTCACAGTTTTATGAGCATGTTTGAAGCGTCGAGCGTCACACAGCATGAGTCGTCCTGCCCTGCAGTGGTGGAATGTAATAAAGTACTCAAGTATGTAAATATAAGGTACTTTTCTTTTGATGGCACTTTCCACTTTTCCTTCTGCTCCACTTCAGTTCAGAGGGAAATAATGTCCTTTTTATTTTACTTAATTATTTGAAACCTTTAGTTAGTAATTGTTGAACAAATTTAGATTTTTGATTAGAAAACATAAGATATGATGACTTTTTCTGTCAATTAAACTGCCAAACAGCTTATAAATGTACAACTGAACTGTCATTTTCAATGCAAAAACATTTCATGGTTCCAGCTTCTCAAATGTAGGGATTCACTGCTGTTATTATTACATAATGTTCATTATTTCAATAATTGTATTTGCCACTTTGTGCTCTCTTTAACGGTTACGGCATTTCTCACTATTTTTTTAAATTTATAGTAACAATTGGTAAATTAATCATTTGACCCATTAGTTGAACATAACCAGCCTTATGTTAATGAATGAGTTACACTAATCTAGAGATAACATACAACAGTAATAGGGGATATGTAATATTTTACATTTACCCGATCACACTTAAATACTTTAGTACTTAGGTTACTGAATACGCCCGACTCCCCGTGTACAGTTGGTGTGTGAGTGTGTTTATGCATAACTGTGTACGTTCATGCTCCATATGGTAATCATAGCCGCTCCATCTGACTGCAGCCGCTACACACTTCTCAAGAAAGACAAACCACAGCTGTATTTTCTTTGTGAGTGTAATTATATCTTAGCGAGCACTTAGCTTGTCACATTATGACGGGGCAGTGTGAGGAACACCACCCACATCCACACACTGCAAAAACAGACACTGAAATGGGCAAACACACACACACACACACACACACACACACACACACACACACGCACACACACACACACACACACACACACGTGATTAAGAAGGGGAGTAAAGGCCTTGTATACACAACTGCCAATTTAGCACATTCCATATTCAAACATGTTGAACTTTGACTCCTTTGTTGGAGATTTTTTTTGTTTCACTACTGATGACTTCATTCCCGCTGCTTGAGACAGATAGAGGGATGCATGCACACACACACACACACACACACACACTGCGGTCCAGTACCTTCCTGTGTGGGGTGGTGTTCTGTGTCATAGCCATCGGGAAGCTGTGGGCTCCTTTTAGCTGCGTCTTCTCCCAAAGGGAGGCGAGCCTCTGCACACACTCATCCCCGGAGCACAGAGCAACACTGGATTTACTCTGGTCCAGAGAGAGAGAAAAGAAAAGGAAAACAAATATAAAACAGCGCTATGGTTTGGACAGAGACAGAGGAAAAGTCTTGGGAAAACAAAGCCCCTCTTGTTTGCCATTGTACATTCGAACAGATGCGACCACGTTTTGCGTTCCAGGATATTCCTCAACCGTGAAGCTCTTCATGAATTCCCAATTGTGACAGTTAATGTGAAGATTGTAATTTCCAGTGTTACTGTAATACAACCTGTAGATGCAGCAGCATGATGTGTATCCAAAGGTGAGGCTGTCGGCTGGTCAGGTTGAAGCAGGACTTGGTGTACAGACAGTAGTGGCCCTTGAGAGGACAGGAGAACGACAGCTTGGCCACACATCCTCGATTTGAATCTGTCACACACAAAGACAACAAACAAACATAAAAATCCATATTCAGCAGTGGCTGAAATTGAAATTCTCATCTTTCTCGGCGTGCTTCTCTCTGTCCCTTGCACACATGGACGTGCGTAACCGTGGGAACACATTTACAGAGTGGTTCATAACATGCATGGACACCCGGCCTCGTAGTCAGCAGAAAACGTCTTCTCTTCCCACCACCGCCTCCCACGAACTCCCACCGCTCAGCCGGGGGAGAAGAAGCCAGTGATTTGAGCATTTCATTTTTATTTTATTTCTAGTCAGAATTTCTTCTGTTCAAATTGATTTACAGCCAAACTAAACCATGACTTGCTATTCTGAACATGAGGAGAAACTCAAATGCCTTAAAAATGGCAATTCATAGGAGACCATGAATGTCTGTTAACCTGCGTCACTCGTTAGCACTGGTGTCGTTAAGTTTGTTTATATCTGACAGTCGGTGACGCTGTATATTTTCGTGTGCGTGTGCATGTAGATGTTTGGATTGAGAATGTGTGTGCACTCCTCTCTGTAATCGCCGTCCCTTGAGACGGAGGGTCAGCATCTCATGTGTAGGTCGGCCAGCAGCAGGATGACATCATCCAGCTGAGACCACCTGTGACATCATCACCTAAGTGCTAAAGGGTTGATTGGCAATAAGAGACTGAATACTGAGAGAGCACCAATTACGGGTTGAGGAATGAACGCGTGGCTATACGTGTGTGTGTGTTTAACATTTGTATATTTACATTCATTTCAAGATTTAATCAACTAACCAGAGGCCAAAGGAGGAGTTTTAAGTCTTGTTTCCTGTTTTACGTGTGTGCATGTGTGTGTGTGTGTGTGTGTGCGTGTGTGTGTGTGTATGTGTGTGTGTGTGTGTGCGTGTGTGTGAGATTCCTGGCAGCCTCTTAGTTAAAATGACATTAGGGCCAAAGGCAGAGCAATAACATCCCCTCCTGTCAATCAAAATATCATCACCTCTGGTGTCACCTCTCTCTCTCTCTCACTGTGTGTGTGTGTGTGTGTGTGTGTGTGTGTGTGTGTGTGTGTGTGTGTGTGTGTGTGTGTGCGTGTGTAAGACCATTGTCTGTTCTCAATATGTTCAAAAGACTGAAGGCATAGATGGAGCGTGTGTTGAGTGTGTTGTAACGTGTGAACTGATCTCATGTATTTTTTTTCTAAATGTAAATCTTGTAAAAGTTGCGTATCTGATGAATCAAATGCATATTCCATGTTGCCACTAGTCAAATTGAGCTGCATGACTTATATTCCATTAAGCTGGGATTTATCATTACAGGAGGGGCAGGATCAAGTCTTGCTGCAGCACAAGACAGCGATGAAGTCTTAATTCAAGTGAAGCGAATCAAATTGAAAAATGGAAAATAAGCAAAAAAAAAAAAATCACAAGACACGAAAGAAAAGAAAATATCAAATCGCTGAATATGAGAGGAATCAGAGGGGAAATATGAAAATGGATGACAACGTCTTAAAAAGTCGATTCGATTAGCTTGGAGACGCAGGAGGTTTTTCCATTCCATTGTTGTTTTTCACGTGAACTGCTTGACCCGCTGTTGCTGTCCAGCATGCGCTGCTAGCACACAAAACTGTAAATATACATGTATTTAATGCATACTACGTGTATGAATACCATTCATCTGTTTCTACTTAAATCTGACTATGTTTAATAGATGAAATAACCCTGCCCACTTCAAAACAATTCCCTGTCTCTTTACCATTAACAAATTCGCTCAGAGACATTTGCCCCACAGAGTTTGGCTTGTAGTTTTTATCAAATAGTACATTCTTTCCCTGCAGATTAACATCAAGTAAATGTTCCCTGGAGTCTTGCAGCTGAATGGATGATGACAGGTCTGTCGATCGGATAGTTTCTCATGCATTGTGTTTGTTTTTGTGCCTGGAGGTTTGCATATGATGTTAAACCATGGATGAGAATATAAAGTAAATATAATCACTCAAATCAAAGACCTGGTCTAAGGCTCTATTTGGACTAATAGTCTAGGGGGGATAAACAACAAATAAAAAACATTAAAAATGTATTGTTGACTTTAAAAAAGTCATCAATACATATACAATATAAGGTCCAGACGGGATGTAGATTTCAGGAGGACTGTAACTCATACTGGGGTAGAAGTCACAACAGATCACACTTATATACCTTCTGGATATGATTAAAATCCCTGATCAGCACACGCAATATTTAAAAAAATATTATTCCCACTCGGGAAATAAATCCCTGTTTGATTGGGGCTTAAGGTGTGTGCTTGTGAGATAAACGGAGGGGGGGGGGGGGGGGGGGATGAGATGTATAGCACATAATCAAAACCAGCCCCCACGTCTGAATGTAATCTCATTCAGGCTCAGCAGGTTACACAAACCCTCGCTCCTCTCTCTTAACTGCTTTTCTCTCCTCCGCCCACTGCATGAAGTTACCTTCTATAGCGTTACCTTCTATAGCACACTGCTCCGGTACAGGGATCTGCTGCACCACGTCCCGACAGAACTCTCTGATCATCTCTATATTGTCTCTTAAATGAATGAAGAGTCTGTCAGCGTCCTCCTCCTGCTCCTCCTCCTCTCCGCGTTGACCTTTCTCAGCCTCTTTGACCCCTCCGTCCAGAGCGGCAGTGACAGGGATCGAGCCGTCGCCGTTAAGTTTCCTCTCGGCGGGAGACGCTTCTCGATTTTCCGGTTGCGGTTCCACCGATGCGTTGGAGAAGGCGTTGTCTGGGCTCGGCTCCGAGCCCTCGGCGTCGTCCCCAGCGTCCGAGTTGATGGAGCGGGAGCGAGCGACATGGAGGGCCAGGCTCTTTGACCTAAGACAGAGCATAAAATACAGTCAAAGCGGTGTAAGATTATGGATTTAAAGTAACTCAATTCCGTCTGCTTCCTGTTTCTGACAGTGTGCCGGAGGGCTTTGGTTTGGTTCCAGGTTTCTGTGAAGCGAAAAGCTTCAACGGGACATTGTTGCCAATGCTTTTGTAACAGCTGGGAGGATTGTGGGCGCGTGCACAGTTTTGATAAAGATACTGATCTTTTAAAATCAGCGTATGCTGGAGCATCGTTTTTAACCTTCTTTGGCCAACTTTACGTCCGCTATCGATTACACTGAAATGATTCATCTCTTCAGCTCCAGTTGAATTTGTGTCCAGTGTTCCTTCACATCAGGTCTAACATGCTTCCACACTTGCCAAGAACACTTTATCAGTTATGATCAGTGAAGTTACAACCAGTCAGTGCTGACAAGGGGAGTCAACACGGTGATCTAAAGAGGCTCTCTGTTTAATATACTTCTTATTGTATGTATTTATCATACATGTCACTAATTACACACATCATTTATGTGTTTTTGGACAAAATGATGTCATTTTTAGACAAAACATTCTCCAGCAGAAACGCATGCAGCAGGAATCGATGCTCTCAGCCTCAATTGGACGGTGGTGTCAAAAAGCGTTATTGTGTGTTCTGATCTCTCCCTCCCTTTTTAAATGCTGTGTTTACAAACAGCAACTATGTGACTACATATCACATGTCATACTCGCCGTTTCACGTTCCATACGAACCAACCTGTTGAATCTCATTTCACGTCTCTCCTCCCTGACGGCTTGGCTCAGGCTGTAGCGTCGCTGGGGGGCCGGAGAGTCCTCCTTCACCTCCTCCTCCTCCTCCTCCTCCCCTATTTTCTCATCAAAGGCCTGGATCTTCACCTGCAGGCGCTGCTCTGACACCCTGCCTCCCCCTCCTCCCCCTGGGTGAGATGCACAAGGAGACGGCGGGCACGCCTCGTCCAGCCTGTCAAACACACACACACACACACACACACACACACACACACACACACACACAGGGGTTGGATTGCGTGCGGTGAGCACGTGAGATGAAGCTGGTCAGAGACGTTTGGATGGAAACCAAAGCCCTCCCTCCCTCCACTCTTGGCTAGCCTTTCTGTAATTCTTGCTTTCTCACGATGACTGGCTCTGTGTCCATGTCCCTCGCCCCACGTGTCCCCCTCTCTCTCTGGCTTTGTTTGTATTTGTCCCTCACTTTTGCTCTCTAATCAAACTAATTATTCCCTCCACCATCCCTCCCTCTTTCTTTCTCTCCCTATGTGTCCCTCCCAGTGGCCTTAATAACTTCATTAAACAGTCCACTTGTTTGCTGAAAGAGGACTTCCAACTGCCCTCATTGTTGTCTTCCTTCAGTCTTCACCCCGGGCTCTTTCACTAATAAACCTGCCGCTCTCACTCTCTCAGTCCCTCCATCATTCTTCCAGGAGACCCCAAACAAAGTCTTGGGGAGCCTGCAATCCTGCACACAATGTTCTTGTTTTGGAGAGTCTTACGTGTCATCCCCACACTGCAGCCAGATGAATCGCAGTCAACTTATGCACATTAACACACACACACACACACACAGGCAAATTTCAAAGCTGAAAAATCTGGCACTTTAACAAAAAAAATACCCTGTTTTTTTTACAATAAGTACATAAAATGATTGTATTATTATTGATTCCGTTTTTAATTTTGCTCCTCAAACCAGTTGTTAACCATTGCTGTATTTTATCCTGTCATTCATCAGCACCATCTGAAGTCCCTTATAAAAGTGAGTGAATCGGCTCCAATCAGAATAAAGGACATAAGCGGAGGAAAACATGGTGTCATGTTTGTGAGTTCACCTGCAGTGCATGGCCGTGCTCTCCTCCAGGCGGCGCCCCAGCAGTCGGGCTATAGCAGTGAAGGAGTTGCTCATCCTGTAGACGTCCTTGCAGCAGCCTCCCAGTAGAGACGGGTAGCGGTCGGTCAGAGCTCGGATCTCCAGCAGCAGCGTGTGGTGGAAGCTGTGCTCGACGCTGCCCAGACAGGACACCAGGTAGACCAACACGCTGTGAGCATGAGTCTGGAGAAAGCAGACCACACGGAGAAGATGTTAGAGTTTAATACATGAGCACTGTTTATAAAACCAAACAGCAATGAGGTTGCCAACAAGGTGTTTTATTGTACAAAAAACAATCCATTTAATGGTTATTAAGCTTGTAACGACGAGACAAGAATGCAGTTACAGTTTGGGCATGTTTCACAAGCACAGGATGCTTCATTTATACTTGGATGCCAAAACTACCAGAAAAGGTAGAACTTCACGTGACAAGAAAGTATTTAGGAGTTTGTGTGGCTGCAGGTACAAAAAACATTGTAACTAGGATCTGCATTATTATTGACATGATTTTACTTTTTTAAGGATTCACTTCAATACCTCCAACATTACAACATTAGCAGAATTTGCATCGTTCAGGCATTTTAGAGGAATACAATTGAAAGCCAGGTCATATGAGGCCCTACTTAATCATCAAATGTCACAGTGTTTCATTTACAAAACGCATCGGCCATGATTTAATGTCCTAAACACATCACTGGTTCAACTCAGGACCAAATTCTTAGGAAAAATCCTGCAAAGGAGCAAAATAACTGGAAAAGTACAAACAAAACAGGGGGGTAAAAGGAATATATGTTGCATTATTCATACATTTTAATGCTCTCCAAAACATGATGGCAGAGGAATATATTCCCTCAAAGTGCCGATCTGACAAGACGAATATGAATCTGGAGAAATAAATTGGTTGTTTCTGCCGCTTGTGTGCACACATAAATACATATTCTGAGAAAGACACAACTTGGCCCAATCATTTCCATCACCTCATTATTATACTTCCAACGACACTGGGAGCCCATCTCCTCTGACAGTAGTACTCTGTGTGACGTTTGTAACTTATACTTCACTTTTGTGTTTGCGATAAATGTTTTTCCTGGAAATGTGATCAAGCTCAACACCGTTGGCTTTACACTTTTTAACGACATAACTAGAAATGGTCTTAGTTTCTCAAAACTAGGATTTACTGCAGAAGTGTTGAGTTGGATGGCATCAGAGCGTTCAGGCTTTATTTATATACAACAAAATATAGTCAAACTCTCTTTGGGAGGAAAAGGAAGCCAGAAAGAGTGTTGTGCAATCATGTAACAATCAAGTACAAATAGTACAAGTACAAATGCACCCCAGTGAGAAAACGTGTGTGTGTGTGTGGTGTGTGTGTGTGTGAGTGTGTGTGTGTGTGTGTGTGTGTGTGTGTGTGTGTGTGTGTGTGTGTGTGTGTGTGTGTGTGTGTGTGTGTGTGTGGCACAATAGCAAACCCACACGAGGTAATCTCCACTGCCTTCACCAGGAGGCCTCTGCAGAGGCATTTCCCAGAAAAACATGGGTTATTTTCCAAATGGTTCCAATGTGAAGAAAGACAGGACACTGAGGTCTGACTAACTGTGTGTGTGTGTGTGTGTGTGTGTGTGTGTGTGTGTGTGTGTGTCTGTTTGTGTCTCTGCTCAGTTGGCACATTTTTCGACAAGAAGATTGAGGAGGAAAAGTTGCCCTGGAGCAATAGAAAACTGTATTGTGCTTCCCTGTGTGTGTGTGTGTGTGTGTGTGTTCCATATTTCCCCCCTTTCGTTAATTTCCCCAAATTTGTTAAACTGCCTTAAATGGACCCAGAGGGATAGAAGCGGTGGAAGCCCTCACCCTGCTGTCACCTCCATCACTCTGAACACACACACACACACACACACACACACACACACACACACACACACTCTCACACACACACACACACACACACACACACACACACACACACACACACACACACACACACACACACACACACACACACACGTTACTGACTGGATGTAATGTGTGACGTCACCCTGCCCATCATAGCCCAGTGTTGCGTTGCGTGGACAGTGGTGTATTATTAAGTTGGTACAGATATCTGGGTCATGCACTATACACTCAGCCAGGCTAGCCCACATGTGACCACAGCACTCAGACAACATATTTGCTTAAATCCAGTATTTCCACAGAACAAGATTTTCCAAAAGAAAAAGTAATATCTCAATGAATACATATGATTTTCTCATTCCGTGCAGCAAACACCTGTAAATCACCAAAACCTGCTGCTGGATAACAGGCTAATAAAAGAATGTTTATGTTTCCACTTGGGCTTTGCCACATATGGAGCTGATGTCAGGCATGCTGACCTGATGTGCGTGTCGATGCCGCGGTGCCTGGAATCTGTAGATCACTACAAGCTATCTGGTGTATGTCTTGTATCGTCCCTTTGTACCGCCTTAAGTACGGCCTTGTAGGATTGCAAGCGTTAATGTGCTGCTATCTATCACAGACAGTGGGTTTTAAAGCCGGGCCAACAGAAGGATCTGGGCTACTTTGAACCAGTTTCAGGTGGGAGGGAAAGATAACAAACAGAGGAATTAGGAGTGTTGATTAAAACCAGGGGCCTCAAACTGGCGGCCCGTGGGCCACATCCAGCCCATCCCCCCTCTCCATCCGGCCCACAACGGATGTCAAAAATATTACGTTTTGTACATTTAATTATTTTATACTTGTTTCATATCAAATTAAACTAACACTTATAATAAAAACCCAATTATACTTGTTTAAAAAAGCTAAATAAAAAGTATTTTGTTTACGCAATAGAATGGCAAAGGGCAGAGGTCATGTTGCTGTGCATGTCCAGCCTTGACTGAGACGTTTTTCCAAAGAAGCGCCACAAACAGCAAAGATGTGGCTTTCCAGGAGAAAAGAAAGGTGGACTGGGAGCACAGACTGTTTCAAGAAAAATGGACATTGCAGTATTTTTTTGTGGAGTTCAGTGGAAATACTATGTCTGATATGTAAGGAAAACGTGGCGGTTCTAAAGGAATACAATATCAAACGTCATTACTCTTCTAAACATGAAGAGCAGTATGAGATGTATCAGGGAGAGGCGAGGGAAAAAAGAGCGATGCAGAATGTTGATATGCACCTCCCCTGATTTAAACCATCAGATGATCAAGACTCATCTGACAATGGAGGATCCTCACAATAGTTGCTGTGATGATTCTGGACCAAAGTGTTGCACTGACTGACTGATTACTGCACCATCCATGGAGCCCTGCGGTCTTATACAGGTGGGCTCTATCCTGTTTTTTTATTCTCCTCAAAATGTCCACGACACTGATGTGACAGCACTAAATGACCTACCACTGTGTGCATGTGTGTGTCCCTCCCTCTCCAGCCCATCACTTAGCAGAGATGCCACTTGCTAGGCTAATTGACCTGTAATTAGCAGCTCAAGTGTTTTTGCAGGGGTCAATCACAGACGGCTAATGGCTGAAACGGCACTTTTTACGTCAAGAGAAGTGCTATTAGGAGGCAAATGAGCTGCCAAGTGTTTAACTCATGGGTTAAAATCATCAAAATAAGGCTCACTGGACAAATTCAGCCTACTCCGTAGTAGTAGCAGTGGTTATTGTTTTAGTTGTAGTATTTTTGAAATATGAATACCTACTACATCAAACAAGTTCTTATACACAATGTTAGTTAAAGAAAGTTAATATTTCCCTGAATTGTGAAACGCTCTTTAACTGTTCCTTGAAATGCTCTCTCTCTCTCTCTCTCTCTCTCTCTCTCTCTCTCTCTCTCTCTCTCTCTCTCTCTCTCTCTCTCTCTCTCTCTCTCTCTCTCTCTCTCTCTGGGCTTCTCTGTTCAGCTGCAGGGAGACAGAACACTCTGATGTGCTGCTTCAGGACAGAAACTCCTGAACACTGATGTGCGAGGTGTTCGACCGCCGTTGGAAACCTCTGGATGTGCCGGGTACGCCCGGTGGGCAAGGGTGTGTTTTACACTTGGCAGGACAACAGAGAACAAGTCATGAGAGAGTGCAGTCAGTTCCTCTCTACTTATTAAATAATCACTCCTGCCTGTTTCTGTGTGTGCTATACTTAAAGCAGCCTTTTGGCAGACTATATATATAGGTATATTTTAATAGCATTATTCCCGAGTGTGTGGGACATCATTTTTTTCTGTTGCGACGGCGGCGGTTGTACCTCACTGATGATGCCCACGGCACCGTGGATTTTGGCCACGTGACCCAGGAGAGCGGGGCATTGTTGTCCCACAATCCTCAGCGTTGGCAGAAAGCTGACGAGTGAAGAAGGGCTGGCCTGTGACACGTCCACGAGCGCGCCCAGCAGCGCCTCGGTGAGGGGTTGGTCTCCTAGGTGACTGACTAGGGTGGGCACCTGAGGGCTCAGCATCTGTTCGGGGTGAGAAGAAACAAAAACGGAGCGGGAGGAGTGCATTATTCATTCACCACTCGTTACCAGACAAAGGCTGGCTGTGTCTTTAATGAGGGGTGAAGGTGAGAGGAGTGACCTTGGAGCCAGACGAACAGACTAATGACTAATCATACACAAACCTGAACGGCTCACAGAGACCTGGATCAGACTAACGTTGCCCCCCCAATCGCTGGCCCCCCTGCAACTACCTTATGATTCACTTGTAATACATATTAACATCATCCATCAACTGCCTGATGCTTGACGCCATAAAATTGTGTCATTACAAAGTTCCAGATTATTGTACTTTCCATACTGCATCACTTCTAGTAAGTGAGTATTAGAATGGAGAATATTTGGTAAGTGTTGATCAACACAGCTCCAATCACAACAGAAATATTGTGTGTGTCTGTGTGGGGGCCGGACTTTAGTCCAGACAGCTGGTTTGGTTCCGACATAGCTCCGTTTGCCGGCATGTGGTACTTTCCCCTCATGTTCTACTTCCAAACACGCAGAATTAAGGGAATTCCTACAGAATGTGCGCTCCACATGCACGGCTCCAAATCTTCACTTTTAACTATGTTCCAGTGGCTTTTTCTTTCCTTCTTCTATATTTCGACATGAGCTCATTACAGGAAATTGCAAAATCGAATAGTAAAAATTCTGATTAAGCTCGACTCATGAGCAGGAATGTTACCAAAAACGTACTTCACTGTAAGCCAAGGTAAATGCAAACGTATGCCATGGCCACAAAGACTGTGATTTAGTTGGGTAAGTGCTTTATTTTCACATAATCAATCGCCTGACGTATTGTAACTACCTCATTATTATTTAAATAATGGTGAATAATGATGGTGGAAGGGTACTTGTAGGTGTAGGTGTTACACAAACTGTACAAAATATGGATGTAGTCTCCATGACATGATCCATAGGTGTCAGACGACACCCGCCTCTCACCCACATTGAAATGCCATGAACGAGGAAATTACAAGGCTGTAAATATGGTTATTTCTATTTAACATGGGGTTCTCTAGGGATAGACTTGCTTTTAGTTTTCTTAATTGCAGAGGTTGCAGCTTAGTGTTATTAGGGTTCTTGAACCAGTTAGTGACAAAGAGTTATTACAAATATGACGAAACTTTACCAAATTCATATTTATCACTGAGACAGTGACAGTGGTATATGTGAGACACAAAAACATGACAGTCTGTGGGTGTGACAGTCAATCGTTTGATTAACCCAGAGTACATTCTAATTAAACTACACACACAAAAACACAAACACTCACAAGTGGATGTTGTTCGGCGACAATTTGAATGAGTCTGATAAGGTGTTGTTGTTCTGGGGACTCCAGCTGTGACATCATCGCAGTGAGGTTGCCTAGGTGACAGTGGATGGCATCTGGTTGTCTGGGGTAGACTGAGGGTAAGACTCGTAGCAGCATGTGGTTACCTGCCAGAGAGAGAGAGAGAGAGAGAGAGAGAGAGAGAGAGAGAGATGCCTTCAGTAAGCCTCAAAGGCAAATACTTGGTGACCGTTTGATGATGTTAAAAAGTAGAAAAGGGTGCCAAGTGTGAAGGAGTGGACACAGAAGTCCTCTTTCTTTTAAATTCCCAAAAATATGGAAACATTTATTTTTCACAAAATCTACCCACAAAATTCCAGTCGTTTGCATTATGACAGCTGTTTCTATTTTTTTTGTCCATCCTACTGAAACCAATGAGGGTAGGCTAAATGTCACTTCTCTGTATAACGCAAAAGGTGTCCGATTATTGAAGGTAGCATCTACTGCAGGACTGGTTTTTCGACTGCATTAGTTTTATCTGTATTTTTCTTTAAGTTGTTTGTGGTGCAGCTAAACACATAACATCATGCATGTTCGCCACCACTGTTATTTCCCTCACGATCCCCTGTCACTATACAACATCTGTGTTCAGTACACAAAATGTGTCGTCAATACTCCTTCAATGATGCTGATGCAGAAAAAAAATAAAGTCAGCAATGACGCACGACTGGACATAAAGGCATTTCTAAATCAGCGCGTAGCAGAAAAAAAGCCACAGCATTGCCCAACAGCCTTTGACTCACGTATGAAACATGTTTAAATGATTCACAATGCTTAAACAAAGACTCTTGGTTGCAAATGGTAAGTTCATTATTGGTGACATTTCGAGATTTCAAACAATGGCTTTTGTGTCCCACAGTGAACCAAAACGCTGGACAACAAGAAGTATTGTTGACTTAATGTTCAACCACAGTAGCAGCTGCAAAAAACAAATGCTGCAGGGTTTAAAGCGTCTACAAATTATATATGTGTGTTGATGTTTGAGGATTTATTGATTTATTATATCATAATAATCTATCAGATTTATAGGACAGATGGGGAAACTGAGTGAAGAAAGATGGTGTGACAGGGACGATAATAAGGGACAATAGATGTTTGATGAGAAGTGATGATTGTACGGTTGTCAGTGTTGTCAGTACTGAAACACAAGCGCTAAACAACATTACAGTGAGACTAATACATTTCATCTTGAACCCAGAGTTTCATGTTGAGTCCCAAGTGCTGATTAGATGAGGTCAAATGTTCTGGTTAATGTTAGACTGCTTCCATGTGCTGCAGACGATGGTGGAATAAATGGAGCAAAAATGCTAACATGCATAACAGGTAACACGTATCATGTATACTGTAGTCTAGATAACAGGAAGTGAATGGCTCGGGATCAACACCCGGAGGAAGGAAGTCAGACTTTACTCTTCCTCTTCCGCTTTCTGTGTCTCCGTTCACAAAATCCCTTCCAATCAGGAAACAACAGCAGCAACCTCAGAGCTAGCAACCTCAGAGCTAGCAACCTTAGAGCTAGCAACCTCAGAGCTAGCAACCTCAGAGCTAGCAACATCAGAGCTAGCAACCTCAGAGCTAGCAACCTCAGAGCTAACAACCTCAGAGCTAGCAACCTCAGAGCTAACAACCTCAGAGCTAGCAACTGTGGCAGCGGCATGCAGCAGTGACGTTGACTTGACCGACGTACCGATCCGTTCCACTTCACACGAGCTTCGCTGATATTGGTTTAGAGCTACAAACAGCTAGCAAATTGTCAATTAGTCCAGTGAGCTCCTCCACAGCTAAAGTAAAGTAAACGGGCTTCACCGCTGGGTCACCGGCGATCTAATTATGTTTTTCTATTGTTTTAATAAACGTCTCGTCACACAGTCGACATACATGTTTTAAGGTTTTATGCTGAGTTTTCCTTTGTGGGGAATCAGACATGTAAATGATGGGAATCGACGATCCATTGAAACAAGTTTCCTCCCAACACTCTTTTGCTACCTCACGACAGCGAAGCTTAGCACCGCCCACAACCATTGTGATTGGTCGACAGCACTACAAACGAGCCAAAGCGTTTTTTTCCCGATCCCGGAGATGCGATAAACTGTAGCCAGACCCTTCTACTGTGGAGAAGGGTCTGGCAAAGCAAGACTATGTATACTGTATTCACCATCTTAGCTGGAATGACATCAGCTTTGCAGGATTTATAAGCCGAAAATGTAACAAAGTAAAAGTTCGACTGGGCTTGAAAAGCTAAGTTATCGCCCGAGTTATGGTTCATCCTGAGGGGACCGTGAATGTCGTAACAATCCATCAATAATTAAAACATTTAACTCAAGACCACAAACATGATGGTGATTCATCATCTGTGAACCAGGAATGACCGTCCAAAAATGTCCAAACCTTGGTGAGATATGTTGAGTTTGGACTGAAACGGTGAACGGACGGACCGACATCGCTATAAATTTAAATTCAAGTCGTAACAGCAGAATTCCAACTGCATTGACATCTGGAAGAGAAATTACAGTATTTATCAGCAGGTGTCAGGTGTATTTATCATGAACATCTGGTCCATAATATTTCCAGCTAGTGGATCACGTGGTGAACGGTCATATTTAATAAAATCTCATAGCAGGAATCGAAATAAATTGTTTCACACACCAGGTGATTCCCGGCTATGAGTCACTTTAACCACCGGCTTCATCTGGTAACACATGGTTGGTCCTGGTCAACAGAGCACCGGCTGTTCTGTTCTGTTCTGTGCTCATTACAGGGAGGATGAGTGCACATAAATATTTAGGAGATGGTCCCCGGCTCTTATTTGGTCCCTTTCACTTCCCTTTAATCATAGATTACGCCATCTAACATCACATAATACACCCCTCTCTACAGTTACGACACAAATCACCATAAAAGAGACGGGTACAGTGCACAGATAGAGAGAGCTGGTAATAACCAGAACGCTGCGGTGGAAGCATTTACAGGTCTGTTCAGAGGAATGTTAAAAGGCAGGAGGAGACGGGAGTCTGCACAGGAACCCGGGAGGATTTATGTGTAGGGTGTACCTGTTAGAGCACACTCACATCTACACACAGGACAGGACATGTGACACATTCACATACTCTTTTGAGATTTGATCAAATATTGGACTCCCACTGTATCTCCCAGTACAGTGCTTGTCCGTGTGTGTCCAGTATTTGACCTTCATACCTTCATTCCAGCATACACCCAACCCATCATCGTGACTTACAGATCTCAATGAAATATCCTGTAACGACCTTCGGTTCCTTAGCACACAAAGGCGACATTTCTGAAAGGCCCCTCGGACATTTTCCAAGAACACGGAAACACAAATTCTTCGTTCAGACTGTTGTGAACTTCATGTGGAGAGGCAGGAGAGGACACGTTGGCTGTCCTTTTGCTGCGCTGTTCTCCAAATGTCAAATTAGAATCCCAAAGTGAGTCACAAAAAGACAAATCTGAAGACTTAATTTTTTGTTTTTTTCGCCATTTTTTGTGTGAAAAACTGCTCAGGCCATTGAATAATTATCCAAAATTGTTGATTGACTATTAATCCCGTATTGCTTCTGCTCTATTTTGGATGAAGACAGGAACATTAATATCCTGCAATGCAACCAACTTGGCAAAAGACACTGGACTCTTATGCAAGGGAGGTTATTGTACAGGACAAAAATGCAGAGCTCAGCACAAATAATATCTAGAGGGATGTACTTGGATAGCTTTACAGCTTAAACGCATTTCCCAACACTCATATTGTGTATGTGTGTCCCCAACAGTCGTATATAACACAGCTCGAATAACCTTAGAAGGCGTAATATAATGTAGAGTCAAAAAATAGTCAAACGTCCCCCACGCAGCAGTGGAATACTTTAGTCTTCAGCACCACATGTAAAGGGTTTTCATCCCGTGAACACCTGATTTAGAATGTTTCATGCATAGAAATATTTTTATATCTATATCATAAAGTGAAAACCGTAACAGCAGACCAGATGTACGGCAGTGCAATTTATAGCCACACACACACACACACACACACACACACGGTCTCAGACTCCAAACTCAATGACCATCCTCCCCTTTCACCCAGATAACTTCGTTCTGCCCTGCATGAAAGACGAAAATGTCCCGTCCTTTCTGACTTGAACTTCCTCTTCGTCGTATATCTAAAAGCATACAAGACTCATCGGAGACTCTCTCAGACTACGAGTCCCAAACAGACACATTACCCAGCACCCCTGTCTCTAACTGCTGAGCCAGCAGAAATGAAGTGCATGCTGGAGGCGTAAGTGAAACATCTGTGTGCTTGATGTCCAATGACATGCTGTCCCTGGGTGTAAAGTTGTTTCAATAAGACGTACTTAAACAGAGAAGCGGGACATTTGTCTCTGCCAAAGCAGACATGGTGTTAAAAACATGCTTTTTTTCCCATCTTCTCACCTCATTTTCCTAAATAAAGAGTCTGTCAACTCCAACGAAGGCAATTGCTTCTGATCTGATGCTTTTAAAGTCACGCTGAAACTAAAAATGCCTATTTAACAATATATACAGTATATATTAGGCATTACACTCTTATTAGCTTTCAATCCATTGAATCATTTTTTTTATCCCCAATCCATTTCAACATAATTACAGCTTTAAGTCTAGTTTCTCAGTTTCCTCCAAACTCACAGTCTAGAGTCAGCGTGTCTCACAGACCCAAATCACAGCTAGTCCCCATTTTAACTACAGTCGTCAATCTGCTATGAATCTAAAAATTACAGCCATGTCCTCCCTTGCTCTCTATTCAATGTGTTCACAAATTGCATGAAGGATGGATGAATAATGTGGTTCACAGTCGGTACAGGAAATTACTTATTCTTAACAGCTGGGGAAAAAAGCATGGAAGTAAAAAAAAAACTTGCAATCGTTGTGGAAGAAGAGAAACTTACTACCTGGATTAAACCATGTGTTTCACTACACCTGTAATCACAACCAAACGTGATGTCACGGTGTACTGACACACCCGGAGTACACTTCTACATCACACTATTAAGTACAATGACGTACAAATAAGATAAGTGTATGAAATAAATTGTGCAGATATGGGTGGTGGTGCTTATTTCTTTGCATGGTCAAAGACTGCTGGTGGATATTCATGATGACTCATTACATATGAATTCCTAACAAATGACTAGAGCTGCTGAGGAAAACATCAAACACATCCCTTCTTGTGCATTAAATAGCATAAATAGTTCCCCTTCCACTTCAGCCTATAGTTTACGTTAGCCATCTCTGTGTTCGTGCCATCAATTGGGATCAGCAGCGTCCGTGTACAGTGTAATAGTTTGTTTATTGGACTAAATCCAAAGTGACGGGGGCAAGAAAGTGACACGCACATCTGTCCCGTCTTCCTGCAGCTAGGAGACCACCTTGCAGTCCGTGACGGAGGCAGCAACTTGAATTCAGCCAGTTCAAAGCCCATCGCCGGGGGTCACAGCGGGCTGGTGAAGCCCTGGCTCTAACCTGTGTAAGGCAGCTACAGAACGTTTGCTAATCCCTGCAATCAGACAACTGGAGCTGGGGTTTAAACAGACTGAATCTGTCTCCCGGAGCCACCGTCCCATTCTCCTCCAGGCAAAGTAGTCCCCCGGTAGCAGGAGAGGATGCAAGTCATTTCATTCTTTCTGACACTTTGGTTTATCCAATATCAAACAATCATATTGCACACGGACCATGGATGTATCACTGCAGCTCTGCTTCCTCTCTAGACTGAAGGCAGGAGGCTACAGTGACTCACTATCACCTCCTGAGGTACAAGTGGTATTACAGGACAGGACGGGCTAGCACGGTCATTCAAGTGATCCATAATGACTGAAATTATACTTTAATATTTAAGCTAATATTTGAAGCTTTAATGGCCCAGCCCTAGAATTAAAGTATTTACTAAGCACACCGCAGGCACACAGGAAAATGAAATACTGCAACAACAAAAAAAAGTGTTAATTTCTCGTTTAATGAACTGGCAACAAACAGGTTAAACCTTTGTTGTGTTTTATCAAGTGGTCAGAGAGAAAGTGTCGGATACCAAGTGAACAAGTGTGCGTTTCAGTTCGTATTTTAAAGAGAGAGAAAACAGAAACAATGGGAGAGAGACACAGGCAGAGGGGGAGCGGGGTGAGAATGGGAGAGGGCAAATCCCAAAAATCTCATGAGGAAGTCATTATTTCCATCCCCTTGAAAACCCACACACACACACACACAAGAATATATACCGTCACAAATGTGCATACAGTATATACACACAAATACACACATGGTGGGGCTGACAAATAAATAAATAAACAGAGCAAAGCAGGAGAACAATAAACCCATTTAGAAACCCCTAATGTCTGGGTTCCATTCAAACTTCCCTCAACGCACGTAGGCACGCACACACGCACACACACACACACACACAGACACACACACACACACACACACACACACACACACACACACACACACACACACACACACACACACACACACACACACCTCTGCATGGGGCAAAAATCAGGAAAGTTTGTGTTCTCTGCTTCCTCCCCCCTCCATTACCTCTCCCCCTCTCTGCCCCCCCCCCTCCCTGACTTGCAGGGGCTGCAGTTATATCTGATTACGACATACAGACCACCTCCAACGGCGCATTACTCACCACCTCGCTTGTAGGTTGAAGTGCTGCTTTTACATTTCTATACTTGCGAAAGCCAAATGTTTTCACAAGGAGGGAAATTTAGAGAGGTTTTCAAAATCATTTCCTCGAATGATGAAAAAAAGAAGATTTGGTGTAAAAACAAGTTTAAGGTGAAACTTATTATAAGGATTAGGTTTGGATAAGAGTATAGATCAAAGTTCTACTTCTTTGTAGGGGAGGAGAGGTTGTCTTTAAAGTCATGACCCAAGCTGTTAACACATCACAGTTTACAGACGTCCTGTTTTGTATAGTGAGGGATAAAACACATTCTTAGTGCACTCACTTTTAGGTTTACCTTACGATAAAAGTGATAATCTGCTAAACGGTTGGCTTTATTACAACCTGATGATAAGCAGACTTCACTCTGGTGAGTTGTTACAAACAAACAAATTAATCTTTTAAGGTCTGCAGGTTTACAGATATAACTATTGCATAGTAATATAAGTGTGTGTGTAGAAGCTCCTCTCTGGTTGGAGTAGTCTACACACTGCCGGGCTTCCTGCCAAAGGATTGCTCAGCATTTAACAAGAGAGAGAGGAGGGGGGGAGAGAGAGAGAGAGAGAGAGGGAGAGAGGGAGAGAGGAAGGTGGGGAGTCATTAGGGAGGAGGGACAAATAATGCATGAGAGAGTGAGGGGTTGAAAAAGAGAGCGGTGGACCTGCAGAGCTGTAGAAAGTGAGACAGACGGGGAGAAGCAGCAGACAAACAAAACACACACACAGCTAATCACACACAGACAAGCAGGTAGGCAGGGAAGCGGACCTGAAACTTGCCAGACGCACTCGTTCGACCTCACACACTCTCTCTCACACACACATACACGCTCAGTCAGCGGCAGTGATGTTCCGGTGGAGGCTCCCCCAGGCGCTGTGCGTGCTGTCGGCCTGCGTGTGTCTGGTTGTCGCCTACGAGGATGATATCGAGGTCAACTACGCCGACACCTACTACAATGAGATCACAGATGGAGAGACGCCAGAGCGTAAGTGTTGACCTGCGTGGCTGGGATGGATGTTGGTGGGATTTGTTTGAATTCTGGGAGGTTTGTGTGAAAGGTGAGCTCTCGCTCAGTGGAACTCAACATTTGACATGTTCCTCATCTCTCTCTTATATATACAGTACGAGCAGAGTCTTCAAAAAAGTGCCAAAGAGTAGTTGTCACTGTGATTGAGCACTTAGGCAATGACGTTGCCACAAGTTGACAAAGAGCAGAGCAGAGGTAGATAGTAGCTTCACAGGTTGCAGAAAAAGAGAAAGAAATAGACCGCTGTTTTGTGTTTTATGTGCTGAAATGCAGTTTAAACAGAGAGCTGGACAGAGATTAGAAAACTCAGTAGGTAGAGTACACAGAGACAGAGTTTGCATATGAGACAAGCAGCATCAAAGAATATGCTGAGCCAGAGAAGCGGAGGGCTGCGGATATTACAGCATGAATGACTGGTCAGTAATCACAGAAACACTACTGTGTCTACTGTAACACTAGCAAAGCTATTTCTCATGCGTGCGCATAAAAGAATGAGTGCGTTTGCGTGCGTGCAATGAGCCCCTGGAAGCTTGCATTTGGGTATTTGTTTGTTTTAAACCTAGCGGGGGGTATAATCACAGATCCAGGAGTTAACAGGCAGGGAATCTTGCTCCGGGCATGTAGCCTGCGATGTGATTAAACCAAGAAAAGGGAGGAGCTATACGAAACACAGAAACATTCCATAATTGGCTCGCTGGACTAAGGAGGAAAAAAGTGAAATCAGTCTTGTATGAAGGTGTGTTAGGAAAGCGGGGGGGCAGAGAGGCCTGTAGGGAGACACAGATCACTGCCTCTGACCTCTTATCTCTGAAACTCTAAGTGGAGTTTAAATTAATGAGGGCAACATGAGAGGGGTCATGACACCAAAAGGAGGGTACTTTTTCTATCCGTCTGTTTTCTGCCGAATGCTTAAACACGGGTGTTCGTCTACCGTACGGTGTACAGATGTATTTGTATTATCCTTTTGAAATGTCACCCATAAATGAGTAGTAGACATTTTAACAGTTGGTAACCTCTCTCTTAAATAACGAGCAATCAATTCAAAACAAGAGGTGGAGTATCAGAATTGAATTGGTAAGCCTCCAAACTCTGCTCACTCCCGGTTCTATCCGCTTTTTAAAATCTCCGACAGATCAGCACTCTTCGAGTGAGCGAACCTTTCCGTCTAATTCACTTTGCACGTTGAGGACAGGCAGCCAAAACACATCCCGCGCTCCTGTGATAATACACTCTAATAGGTCTGCAGGTATAAACAGAGACCGAGAGGCTCGGATGTTAATCCGAACAGGGTGTCCGACACATATTCTCACTGCCCTGGCTTTGCTTTATCTGTCCCCTTCTCTCAACAGCTCCTTCCTTTTCCTCATTCACTGGCAGGAAGCCAGATGGTCGTGCTTTAAACACAAAGTGGTTTACGATTCAATTGTTTCTTTCCGACGTTCTCTTATCTCTCCCCCAACAACCTCACTTCCTCATTTGTCCCCACCTTTACTTCTCAATTGTATGTGCTTTTCAACTCTCTATATTTCAGTTTTTCACCTGGCAAGTTCCAGTCAAAGCTGGAGAGATCATAGTACGTCCAACTCGGCACATCAGATAAAAGCCGTTTCCTGCTTCCTCTCTTATGCCCTCGCATCTGGTGAATGAACTACACCAAGCTAGTAAAACCTTTCTCAATCACTTTTCCATTGCTCTCATTTTTGGGAGGCAGAAAAAACACAATGACATGGGTGAAATAAGCGTCCTTCTATCCCCAGGGAGACACAAGAGTGGTAAGGGGTGTGTGGAGGGGGAGGCATGAAGCAGAGATACTCACTACGTAATCCAGTGATAGCTATCCGTCCCACACAGGAACCACTCACGGCTAATTTGGCATACTTTTAACGGTGCCCATTTGCCAAAATGTAAACAAATCCATGCGGTACAGTGATTCATGTAGACGGGGGGAGTGCGGTTAACGCCTCCTCTACATACACTGCTGTAGAAACCTCAACTACTTCGCCTGCTGTTTCATATCTAAACTTTTCTCTCCCTCCGTCCAGCCACGCCGAGTCCGGGCCCCTGCAGTTCTCCAGACCCGACCAAATGGGATAAAATCTTCTCCATGCTGGAGAACAGTCAGATGAGGGAGAACATGTTGCTTCAGTACGCAGATGATATCGTCAAGGTGGAGATGGGGTCACTGCGTGGAGACATGCTCAGGTTGGTTGGATGAGAGGAACAGAGCTCCGAGTGATTCGGCCCGTAGAGATGATGGGATGGGGTCTACCAAAGCTAAAAAGATCAATTGATTCATTATTTGGCCTTTACAAATGTATTCATTTGATCATCATAGAAGACAAATAAACCTAAAAAATTGTGGCAACTATTTTCCTGTTGATTGCCTACTGGATTACTTGACAAATTGCTTCAGCGCAACTTAAAACCAATGCCCTGATGTCATGCTGTTCCTAAAAATGTCAATGGTTTTATGAGTGAATTGGGAATCAAAAACTGGTTTCAGGCCAAACACTGCCACTAAATGAGCCGTGGCTGCTGAGGATTGTTGACTCAGTTGTAAAGGTTCAACTCTTCTACGTTGGTCCGTTTGGTCAGGTTCGTAGCCCAGTATGGGGGCTCCTGTGGGGTCGCAGTGGAGACGGCGGGAAGAAGGATGGTCTTGCAGCTGGAGGGCCGCCTCAGAGAAACACTTGAGCGCCTCAAAACCAGAGATCAGATGTCTGCTGGAAACTCTGTCGGGGCTTCGAACCGCCTGGAGGCGACGCTGCAGCAGCTCCTCTCTGCGGCACGGACGCAAACTTCCCGACTCGCCAAGTTGGAGACCAGCTGCTTCAGCGGCCCAGCAGCCGGGACGGGGACGAACGGGAAGACGGGGTCCCAGCTTCCAGGAGCTGCAGGGGACGGGCTCTGGCAGCAGGAGGTCACGTCGCGATTGGTGGCTTCAGACAGGGTGCTGGCTGCGCTGCAAGAGACGAGGGTGGAACTGGGGGAGGTGCTGAGGTCATCGAAGGAAAGAAACCTACCCGCAGGTGAGGAATCCATCTCACAATCAGCAAAGACTGTGTCTGTCATTGCCTGTTGCTCTCTGTTTCTTTGTATTTGTCTTCACCTTTCTTGACAGCACCACCCAAACAACCCTCAGCTTTTTTCTTCTGCATTGACACATTGAGGTCATGCTTCAACTAAAAGAATGAGACCCCTTCCCCCCAACCCCAACCAAACCCCCCCACCCCCTGCCCTGTTCCTCCTGAACGACCAGCAACTTATCATGCAGAGTTTGTTCCAAATACCTTTTCCACTTGTTCTCCATGTCCCTAGGCGTGTTGTCCTCCTCCAGAAGCAACCTATACTTTCCCCTTCACTTACTAACATTAGTCTGAATACAGTAAATACGGGCTAGTGGGTAGAAAAATATTTAATTATTACCGCTTATTTCTTTTTGTTTAATATTTATCATGAACACAAATCAGTGATCAATCACACGAGACACACACAAAAAAACCTTTAGCTCAGACAGAGTGGGACTTCATCCATCAATCTAAACTTTTGCCTGAAGCTATTTTCACAGGAGATACTTTTAGATGCTTGAAGATAATAATGGAAGCCAATAAATGCATGAAAATATATGGATAACACAGAACTGAGTTTAGTTCCACAAAGGCACCACACATGTCCATGAGACAACTGTACACACCTTTACGGTCCTGAAATGTAAATCTGGCCCACATAAAGAGCAGGGGGAGGTGTAATCACTCACTAGTCTCCGCAAAAACCTCACCAAAGCACCCCAGGAAAGCAGAACCAGATGGAAACCATCTCACACAGACACACACACACACACACACACACGGACACACACACACTCTCTCACACACACACACACACACACACACACACACACACACACACACACACACACACACACACACACACACACACACACACCAAGGAAGCATCAGACAGAGTCTCAAAACCTTTAAATCGGTTGGACTGCATCCAATATGTTGTCTCGTTCTGAAAATCTATTTCATGTGGAGTCCCACAAGGTTGAATTTCGGACCCAATTCTGATCTCTCCTTCTATGCTCCTAACAAGAAATACCAAAAGAAATCTCTTTTCAGAACCATCTTTATGTCGCTTTTTTAAAAAAATCGCATGAAAAAAATGAAAACAAAACCCAGAGGACATCAAATGTTGGACATCTCAAACTTTTCTCTAGTTGAATAATAATAACTTTGTAATGACCGTCTCATTCTGAGACCAAATAGGAGACATTCAAATAGCTTTAAGACACGCAGCACATGTTTTTCTGTCAGTGACCCATCTATTCTATGTATGATTCGAGTAAAATCAATCACCAATACTGAAAAGATGTCTTCTTGGTGTTTAGGTTGTGAGATGGCGCTCCTCTTCCCCATGCGTTCCCGTCGAATCTACACCTCCGTCATACCAGACGTCCCTCTCTCCGTCTCCTCCTTCACCGTCTGCATGTGGGTGAGGCCGACCACCGTGTCTAACAGAACCGTGCTGTTCTCCTACGGGAACCGCCGGAACCCGTACGAGATCCAGCTGCTTCTCGGTCAAACCTCGGCGCTCTTCACCATCGGAGGCGAGGCTCACCTGGTGGAGGCGCGAGGCGTGGTGAGCCCAGGAGGCGCGTCGGAGTGGATCCACCTGTGCGGTGCTTGGTCGTCCGAGCAGGGCCTGGCGTCCCTGTGGGCGGGCGGGAAGAAGGCGGCCTCCACGCCCGGAGTGGCCGAGGGACACGTCTTACCCGACGGAGGCTCCCTCCAGCTGGGGCAGGAAAGGAACGGCTGCTGCCCTCTGTCTCCGAGCAGCGGCAACGGGGTGGCAGGGTTCGAGGAAGGTTTCGATCCCAAGATGGCGTTCGCGGGGAAGATGGCGGGAGTGAACATGTGGGACAGGGTGCTGTCGGAGGAGGAGATTTCCCAGCTGGCTTCGAGGGAGGGTCGGGGCTGCGAGCGGAGGGGGAACGTGGTGGCGTGGGGAGTGACGGAGATGGTGCCACATGGAGGCGCCCAGTTTGTCAACTGAAAGATTCCTTGTGGTAGAAATGTCGCAGTGAGCTTTCTAGCTGAAACGGAGGAGAGCAACTGCTTTTATCTCAAATCAAATGTCTCAATTATTTTTCTCATCATCTGCATCCTTATTATCATGAACATTAATGCTGCAATGAACTTTACCGGATGTGTTTAAAAAAAAGAGAAAGTTAATGCTGTGAGGGACATATTTTTGTACACACACACACACACACACACACACACACACACACACACACACACACACACACACACACACACTCAGCTCAGAAAACTTGTATTGTAGCAGGCGACATACTGCATTTACCAAAGACTCAATTAGAGCACGAGAAAGACAAAGAGTCTACTGTTAAAGCGACCGGGGTTCTCGGCCAATAAACGGAACATCACCAGCCATGCGGGAACGTAAAATAAGAGGCAGCAGACGATTACGAGGGATTATCTTGTAACAGTAGAGTGATGACGCTTTTAGAGCAATGCAGCATTTCATATCGTTCTATCTAGATTTGCACAGAAGCGCAGTCATTCAATTATCAACGCAAAAACCCGTTCAACATCAATTTAACAAAAATGTCTTTGTTATCAGCCTTGTCGGTACAATAATTCGTTATTGGAGATTGACTGTCATCTATCCATTTAGCGACTCATTATTTTGTTCTCGTCGTTCTCTTGAGTTTGTGAAAGCTTTTAAAGCATTTTCAAGACTTTACATTTCCAAAACGTGTACTCATCAAAGTGTTTACATTCATATGAGTTATATAATTCCAGTTCTGCTCTGTTCGTTGTTTTCTTCTTTTGTCAGCAGTTCTCAATTAATTTTAGGGTAATATATATTATCTGTGTGTGTTTTCTTTTTTTTGATACTGCATAACAGGAGTAAAACTGTTATATTTCTAATGTGAGATTTACATTATTTTTTTTTGGAAATTGATACCAAAAAAGAAACTGAGGACAATGTTTACACACTAATCTTTTATGAACTTGTTGTCTTGTATCATACTGTAAATTGCTTCTGTTGTTTGTGGAAAACAGGTGAAACTGAATGTATTTTGTACAGAATTGTGCAAAATATTTGTACATATATTTTGCATAACTTGACTGGATGAATGGAGAGTGTGAATAAAGATTTCAAGTTACGTCCCCTTGCTGGGTTCATTTCAAAATCTTATCCTGACCATATTTGACTAGAAAGTCTGCTTATGGCTTAGTTGTAGGTGCGCTCAGTAAATTTGACTTGCATTGAATTATGAGGGCTAACATTTAAAGTCTACTCATAAATAGTTTCATTGTATTATTGACAGTTTAGTGACAGAGTAACAATTTCTCTGTCTAAAACTGTCTAAAACTAGAACAGCTAGTACTTTACGTAAAGCAACACAACAGAGGATAACAAAACTGCTTTCCTCTGTAAGCTTTCTCTCATCTTAGAAATGACTATTTTTGCCACAAAAGCCTAAATTTACATTTATAGTAAAAAAAAAACGTTTTGGGGTCAAATTGCTGGAGCACCTTTGCCTCCATAAATAATGTAACAGGAAATTATCAAAACACTCAAAAGAGTAGTTGTGCAAAGTTTGAATCCCAAAAATCAGGATATACATGACCATAAAGATCCATCCATCGTCTACCGCTTATCCTGTATTCAGGGTCGCGGGGGGCTGGAGCCGATCCCAGCTGTCATTGGGCGAAGGCAGGGTACACCCTGGACAGGACGCCAGTCTATCACAGGGCCGACATGTAGAGACAGACAGGTAACCAGTCTATCACAGGGAGACATGTAGAGACAGACAGGTAACCAGTCTATCACAGGGAGACATGTAGAGACAAACAACCATTCACGCTCACATTCACACCTACAGGACATTTAGAGTTCCCAATGAACCTATCCCCATCCTGCATGCTTTGGACTGTGGGAGGAAGCCGGAGAACCCGGAGAGAACCCACGCTTACACGGGGAGAACATGCAAACTCCACACAGAAGGAACCTGAGCCCAAACAGGGAATCAAACCTGGGACCCTCTTGCCGTGACAGTGCTACCCACTACACCACCGTGCAGCCCTGACCATAAAGATATTTTCATTAACATGTATGAAATCTCCCGTTGCTTAAACGTAATCTGAAAACACACTGAAAATACATCTGCCACAGCAGACAAGTAGCCAGCGAGCCAATTTGCAGCTCACACATGCTTACAGTTTAGCGAGGCACGTCCTGCTACGTGCCCATTAGTGAAGTATAACAGCCCTCTCCTGCAGCTCCAACCTCTGCACAGTCTCCACCCGTTGCTGTAAGTGTGACCTGTATGAAATGGAAACGTCACCTTTCACACCGACTCCCATCGAACTTCCCTCGCCCTGCCGGAGTACAGTAACGACACATGTTTCTCAGCGGGGGAGCCAGAAACGGCATACGACTCTGACAGATGACACATTCCAAACTCCAGTGTTACCTTAAGATCAGGTTTTACTTTGGGAAGGAAGGAACCCGTGGCTCTGAAAACCTTACGGGCCAAAGCCATGTGTGCAGGTACTGTGTGTGTGTGTGTGTGTGTGATAGATAAGTAACAAACTTTTAAGTATACACACACACACACACACACACACACACACAGTCCATCCATCCTGAATGCTTGTGCATCATCAACATCACCCAAACCCCATTACGTCAGCTCGCTTCCTGAACAGAGGGGCTGCTGGGAAAAAAGAAAGGTAATCTGTTATTGCTTCTACAAGCCGTGTGTGTGTGTGTGTGTGTGTGTGTGTGTGTGTGTGTGTGTGTGTGTGTGTGTGTGTGTGTGTCGGTTCGGCATGTGTTTGTAGTCTAGTGTTTATGTTGTGTTGTGTTTATGTTGCGGTTCCAGAAGGGAGACGAGAGGTGGAGGCTTGTAAAAGAGGCAACGTGAGGTTTAAATGTTCAAATGTTTAAATGGGGGGTGAAGGGGGGTCTGCATTAAAAACTGCCCAAGGAATCCTAAATCTGAACTTGCTTTAATAAAGCCCTAAAGCAAGTTTTGTTCACTTTCATCACACTCTCAGTGTGTGTGTGTGTGTGTTTGTATGTGTGTGTGTGTATCTGTGTGTGTGTGTGTGTGTGTGTGTGTGTGTGTGTGTGTGTGTTCTAGACCTCTAACAAGGCCCACCATGCACATATAGAATTACATTTATTTCGGTTTAGCTCCCCAACATGTTCTGTCACAAACATTATGACTGTACTCCCCCTGACCAACAGGAATCTGATACGTATAGCGGACTGCAAATTGTAAACGTTAAAAAGAAACTTTCAAATCAAACACGAGTGCGAGACTTTATTTTGCTTCTCTATTCCATCAAGTTAAGCGAGTTTGACTTTGGCGTAACACCGAGGGCAGAACTTATTACTCGGAGGGACAAAGAAGTGGTAAAGGTGGAACAACAACTCTCAGAATCTACCACAGTTGAGTGTAAAAGCTTGTCAACTTGAAGTCAAATAAGCAACCAAAAATACCCATATTTAAGTTTTAACCATGTCTTAAAGGGTTTTCTGTGGAGTTTTTATTCAATCTTTCTCACTAAAAGGAATTGTATCCTTGATACAATTCAGATTCTTCCTTAACTCTGTTGGTGCATTGCTTCACTTCTTTCTCATTAACACAATACTCAACCTACTTGAATAAAAACATTGCTCCTTAAATAGAGCAATATTATATAAATAAAAAAAGTAAGTTGCATCTTGAAAGAAATACCATTTAATGTAAAGAAGCTGTGGTCATTCTTTCTTTAGAGTCAACAGCAGCATCTTAAAGCACTTCAGTCACGTTGACAGGCATTTGCTTTCAACACGGTGCCCAAAATAAAAACTCATGTTATTACTCCCATAAAAAGGTACTGTACTTCTGAGCCACAGTGTTATGAACCGAAAGGTGTAAAGTGTCTTCCAACTATTTAACGCGCTGAGTCCGAACCCTGGCTGCACTTCACTTGTATATTAAACCAGACAAGCAGAGAGCTAAGCTGTTTGATGTGCTGAGCTGCTGGCACTAAATGTGCTCGATGGGAGCGTTGCTCAGGTGGGCACCTCACTCTGGTGCTGCGTGAGGAGATTAGCACCCTGCAATACTGTGTGTGTGTGTGTGTGTGTGTGTGTGTGTGTGTGTGTGTGTGTGTGAGAGAGAGGTGATAGTTTAGCATGTTCACAGAGAAAAACACACCTGGACATACAGATGTACAAAATCATGTTCACATAGTGTGAACTACATTACATCTGCAGAGGAAAACAAGTTCTTTATTAACTGAAGCAATGCATGGCAAAACCCCCCTCATAGCAATGGAGCTGTGTGTGTGTGTGTGTGTGTGTGTGTGTGTGTGTGTGTGTGTGTGTGTAGGCCTGAGGGGTAAACAGATCTCCATCAGGCAGTGCTTACCCCGGTTCTTTAGACACCTACACCACGCTAATAGGCTTGGAAATCATCGGTGTTGAAAACAAAGGTTAAAAGGGCAAAAAAGCAGATTTCAGCGAATGGCCTTCTTTAACCACGGAGGTCAACTCAGCTCCCTGACCTTAAATGTTAAGAGGGGAAGTCGGAGACAACTGATCAGATCAATGCCCAAGGACAAGTTGGCTTTCAGAGGCTACGTGCCTCACATGCTGCAGCTAGATTCATGTTGTTGAAAACAAACATTTGTTTGTAGTTGTTTGGAATTTAAATTCCTCGGGGGACAAATCAACGAAAGTAATGAACCGGTTTGTTTTTTTAAGTGTAAAACAAAATGCAATCACGTGGACCCAAAACAAGAGAAACGCAAAACATCAGTTCTGTCCGGAATCACGACTTCATACGTATGAATTTCCATGAATCAAAGGGCCACGAGGGACAAAGATGATTTGCAGCAGCTATTTACCCTCATTAGTATCCTCAATGAGCTGGCAATGATTATAAAAGCACCCGCCGCAGCTCATGATAGGATAAGACAGATTACAACAGTGATTCATTGTTCCACTCCAGTAAACCAGCTGATCCCGTTTGTTGCAGCCCTGAACAGTGAGAGCGTATAAGCAGTACGTCGACAAGCTGAACCCACATGTCGACAACTAAATAAATACGACGCCTACAGTAAAATCCTCTTAATGCTCATTCTTAAGCAGAGCTTTTCCTGCAAAACTCTCCCTCTCTTTATAAGCCTCTCCCAAACAAGGCAGACATTTCCCTCGGTGTGTAAGAAGATCTTTATTCATCTGAGGAGACGAGAGGAACTGTAATGCACAGCATTGAATATTAAAAGATCCACACAAGCATCCTCCTCTGTGTAGCAATATGCGTGTCCTACCTCCCAGCACGCTGAGCGTTATGGCCTCCGTGTGTTCCGCCAGCAGGTCAGCCTTGGCGATGGCGGCCAGGGAGAGATAACTGGACATGTTCCTGCTCAGCTCCCTGTTGCCTCTCTGCAGGAATCGCACCGCTACTGGGACGGCCAGCACCATGACCGAAGGGCAGCTGTAGTTCTGATGGGGACGAGAAGAGAAGAAGGAGGGATGGTGGTCACCGTGGAGACAGAGGGGCTTTTCATTAAGGAGTATCTACTTCTTAGCGAGGCTCGTCTTGGTTTGGTAGGTGATGATGAAAGGGGACGTCCTGTCCTAACAATGTTGGCCTTCATTATGTTCATGTGTCTGGTCTTTGGAGGGCTGAGAGTGCCATATTAACACGGGAGACAGTGTGACTTGAGAATATCATCGCTACTCTGAGTGATGCATCAAACAGACTTAAGCATCTCAGACTCTCGGCAGCAGCTACGACAAGAACAGTACGAGCAGTACAACAACGAGAGAAAGGGCTTTGAGAGGCGCTTCGATCACGTCGACAGGGAAAGTGTTGTTTCAGAGGATGCAGACGCAGGTGGGAGTTTGTCCCTGTG